>NC_136274.1:18107971-18321924 GCF_964187855.1 Myxine glutinosa
TGAAATCGTACCAAACTTCTGGTATGCACCTATATCCCCCGTCGGTATGTCCCAAGGGTATATATATATTTTTTTAGTTTCCAATTATTTTTTTGGGGGAAAAATTTTTTTTGCAACTTATATTGTTTATAAAATGTGATATCACGTATATTACAAATAAATTTGTGCAAAATAATTGTTTGAATTATGATCGGTTTAAACCATGACAAAACGGCAACTCGGGTACAGTCATTTATCTATATATCTACACATCTGGGCAGTGTCTGTTGTCACTTAACGACTCCCTCAAACTTTTGTTTCTGTGGTTGTGGTGTTTTTAATGACGTTGTGGTGGTTTTGAATCACATGGTGGTGAGGTATTTTGAATAATGTGGTGGTGAGGTGTTTTTAAATGATATGGTGGTGAGGTGTTTTTAAATCTCATGGTGGTGAGGTGTTTTTAAATCACATGGTGGTGACTTGTTTTTAAATCACATGGTGGTGAGGTGTTTTTGAATCACATGGTGGTGAGGTGTTTTGAATTACGTGGTGGTGAGGTATTTATAATTATGTGGTGGTGAGGTGATTTTAATTGTGGTGGTGAGGTGTTTTGAATTAGTTGGTGATGAGGTGTTTTGAATTACGTGGTGGTGAGGTGTTTTTAATTTCGTGGCTGTGAGGTGTTTTTATTATGTGTTTTATGGCTGTGAGGTGTTTTTAATTTTGTGGTGGTGAGGTGTTTTTATTACGTGTTTTCTGGCTGTGAGGTGTTTTTATTTCGTGTTTTATGGCTGTGAGGTGTTTTTATTTCGTGTTTTATGGCTGTGAGGTGTTTTTAATTTTGTGGTGGTGAGGTGTTTTTATTACGTGTTTTATGGCTTTGAGGTGTTTTTAATTTCGTGGTGGTGTGTTTTTATTACATGTTTTATGGCTGCGAGGTGTTTTTATTACGTGTGATGGCTGTGATGTGTTTTCAATTTCGTGGTGGTGAGGTGTTTTTAATTTCGTGGTGGTGAGGTGTTTTTAATTTCGTGGTGGTGAGGTGTTTTTATTATGTGTTTTATGGCTGTGAGGTGTTTTAAATTACTTGGTGGTGAGGTGTTTTTATTACGTGTTTGATGGCTGCGAGGTGTTTTCAATTTCGTGGTGGTGAGGTGTTTTTAATTTCGTGGTGGTGAGGTGTTTTTATTTCGTGTTTTATGGCTGTGAGGTGTTTTAAATTACTTGGTGGTGAGGTGTTTTGAATTACTTGGTGGTGAGGTGTTTTGAATTACATGGTGGTGAGGTGTAATCGTCCCAAACTTCCAGTCTGCACCTAACCCTCCCCTATGTGTGTGCTGAGGGGTTCTTTCTTGAGACAAAAAAACATTCAACCTAAATCTTCAACCTAAATTGCCTATAAAAATGTAATATCACAAACACAACAAATACATTTGTGCAAAGTAATTGTTTGTTTTACGATTGGTGTAAATCATGACAACACAGCAACTCAGGTACAGTCATTAGCCTCAGCTAAAATAAGCCCGTTCCTCAGTAAAGACGCTTGGTGAGGCGAGCGCAGTGAGCCGAGCCAAGCTAGTATATATATATATACATATACACACACATACACACATTTTAGCATGGATCAGATCACTACGCTCACCTCACCGTACGTCGCTGCAGAGGCATGGGCTTGTTTTAACCGAGGATAATGACGTGACTGTGCATGAGTTTGTGTCATGATTTACACCAATCATAATACAAACATTTCTTTTGTACTAATTTATTTGTAATATTGGTGATATTATTTATTTGAAATTTATTTGTAATCAAAAAAGGTCCATGTGGTGTAAAGCTCTCAATGGTCAAGGGTCCAAGCAGTCTATCAGTCTGAATGGTGTAAGACTAAGTGGTCTAAATGGTGTTAAGGTCGAAGGGGTCAAAAGGGACTTAAGGGGTGTAAAGGCTTAAAGGGTATAAAAGGTTGGAAGGGTGAAGGCATCTAAAGGTGTCCAAAGTATTCAAAGGGTCTTAAAGGTAAAATAAGTCTTAAGGGTCTTGGTGGACAGGTTGGGTGCTCAGGGTCTTTTGGGTCTTTAAAGGGCTAAGGGATCTCAGCATTTTAAGGGTCGGTCGAAAGGTACATTCAAGCAGTGCATAATTAATCGCTATTAATCATAATTGATTTTGGTAAAGATCCGAATCCAGATGCTGATATGAGTTTTTACTTTTTAAAGTGATTCTTCACCATTAAGTGATGGGGCCAAAAACAATTTAAAGCACGGTGTTTAAAAAGGTGGAGCACCGGTCTAGTATTTAACCTGTATTAGACCAGTTTTGATGAACTGTAGTTAGAAATGGAGAACGAGGGTAGAAGACAAAAGAAGCATAGAGAGAGCAAATCTAAGGATTATGACATGGATGTGCAGGGTGACACTAAAGGATAAACAGAGTAATGGAGCCATATTATAAGAAACAAGCTCAAAGCCAGTAGTACTGAGGAAGAGTTGAGAAAGAAAAGACCAAGGTGGTGTGGGATGTGGTGAGAAAGAGAGGAGAGAAGAGGAGTCTGTCTGTCTAGAAAGTCACTCGTTTAATAGTTGAGGGCAAAAGACCAAGAGGTAGACCAAAAAAAAGACCTGGAAGGATGTGATCAGTGGAGACATGCAGTTGTTGGGGTTATTGGAGGAGAATGATTTGACAGGACTAAGTGGAGACGTGCCAACAGACGACCAAGCCCCTGCTAAGGGGAAATGGTCATTAATCAACTAGTAGTAAACTAGTAGTATTAGTAGTATTAGTAGTTTAAAAAAAAAAAGTGTATCTTGTCCTTTCGCCATTATGTCAAAAAATAAAATTGGGTGAATTTGGCATTCCAGAAGAATTAAATATTTTCCGTTTCTCGTAAACAGCATGGGAATGGCCTTACCGGTTCCTCGGCCTGCGCCAACTGCTTGATGCCTACCAGTGCAGACAAGCTTTAGTTCATTCACCTTTTGGCTACAGGTCCAGCATGCAGTGGTGGGCATCAGGTGTGGTTGTGCCCTGCTGGAGGCTGCATGACAATTATTTCAACAACCTGGTACACACCTTTGTCACCCAAGATCCAGCACTACATCAAGCATTGCAGCCAGGGTAGATAAATACACTATCAAATGCCTGTGAGGAAACAGCTCTGTTTTTTACGATGTACAAGATGTATGTTTTGGTGGTAGAAAGGCAACGAGTAACAATGAGTTGAGGAAAAGGGTAATAAAGGATTTATTTTTCCTGTTTTGAAATGCAAAAAAATTAATTTATTTGTATTTCCTCAAAAATTGAGAATGTATGCATCTTGGACAAGAGACAGCATAGCCGTTACAAGACCTACCTTCCGTAGCAATTTCCTCCACTGCTTTTCCTTGCAGCACAGCCATGTAGCCCATACCAGAAAATATGACAAATCCAGAGAAGATACTGGTGGCTGAATTTGCAAAGGAGACTATCAGCACATCCCTGCAGGAAGTAAGTTTAAAAGTCATAAAAACACATCAGCTGTGAGAATGAACTTAGAACAGGACACCCTCAAGCCCGTTTAAAGCCAAACCAATTTGCAACAACCAGTGGCAGGAACCCAACATCAACATCAGCTTTTATATGCATTATGCATTATGTTTTGACCTCTGTCAAAGTGCCTTTGGGCTTCATGAAAAGCGCTATACAAAATAAATGAATTATTATTATTATTATTATATGCCTTTCCTAACACTACACTATTTACACATCACTTTCCATATGCTTGGCTTTGCCATCTCACTGTCAATTATGTACAACTTCAGCTTTCAGCACTTCAGATCATCCACGATTCAAAAAAAATAAAAATAAGAATAATAATAATAATAATAATAATAATCAACTCTTCCGAAGATGTAAGGCCAATTAAAATTACATGTTTTCAATTAATGGGGTGTGCTCAAAGCCTCAAACCCACCGAAGAGGATTGTTGTCAAATTTGTTGTAGCTGGACAAAATAACGACCGTCCCAAAGCTGATGCCAAGCGAGTTGAAGATTTGAGCTGCTGCATTGACCCATACCTGGATAACGACACGTAGATCCACATTGACCTTGAATGTCAATCTGCAATTTTAACATCCTGCATTTCTACATTGCACAACAACAACAACAACAACAACAACATGCATTTTAAGGCCATCTTCCCTGCAAGAGCGGGGGTTAGCCTTGCGGTCCCCATGACAATCTTCTCCATCTTGCCCTATTTTCTGCATCTCCCCTTGTTAACCCCCTTGCCCGCATTTCTTCTTCTTGTTAACCCCCTTGCCCGCATTTCTTCTTCCACCATCTTTCGCCAAGTCTTTCTCGGTCTTCGCCGTCCTCTACTTCCTTCTACATTCATTTCCATCACTCTTCTCAACCAGTCACTTTCATCCTTCCTCAACACATGACCAAACCATCTCAACCTGTTTCTCTTCACAGCATCCATCACAGGTTCTATTCGCATCATCTTTCGCAATTCATCATTTGTCTTCCTCTCTCTCAACGATACGCCGCACATCCACCGAACCATTCGCATTTCCACCCTTTCCAACCTTCATTGCTGCTCTACGTTCATTACCCATGTCTCGCTCCCATAAATCATAACACTGCTCACACATGCAGCATACACCTTTCCCTTCAGCTTCAACTACACTCCCCTCCTCATCAGCACACCACTCAGTTACCGAAACTTCTTCCATGCACATCTCACTCCAGCAACAATTGCCGAGTCTGATCCACCTTCTCCATTCAGCATGTCTCCGAGGTAGCAAAATGTTTTCACACCTTCCAGCTTCACGCTGTCTCCAAGATCCAACTCAACATTTCCTCCATCTGCAGCTCCCTCTGTGCACACCTTACACTTGAATGTAGCTGCCACACTGGTTAATGACCCTCTCAGACCACTACATTTTTGATGAACCCACTCGGCGCACATTGTACATTGAATGGAGTTCACTCCGACACCCTTCCTGCACACAGCACTCGGCCACTTCCCAGTTCTTTCCACCTCATCACATGCTTTACTAACTTGCCATCACCTTCGTCTTTCCGATATTTCTACATTACACATAAAAATAAAACTGCCCTCAAGTAATGAATATACTTTACACTGCTGCGTGACATTCAATGGGATAGTGGTTGCACACGTAAAACTTGGACAAATGTCCATAATTTCCAAATTTGGATTATAACAAGATTAAACTACAACAGCACTCTGTAGAGCTCATACCTCAGCCAGGCTGAACGGTTTACGTTTTGTATCTCACTTAAAGGTCAGATCTGGATCCGGACCTGAACCAAAATCTAATCAATTCATCCTGGTCACACACCCAACCGGTCTACCAAATTTCATGCGTATCCGTCCACAACTTTGAGATATCCTGCTTACAGCCAAACAAACAAGGATGACAACATAACCTCCTCCCACCTTTGGAGGCAGAGGTATCGAGAAAACTCGCATAAATCTCAAAGTGTACCCAAACTTAATCACCTTGACCCACCTGGTTTGAAGTGTGCAACCCAAGGCATACAAAACAACCTCCCTTCTGCTATCAACATTTGGATGGGCTGAATTCCAGCATATTACTGATACATCCTGGAATGTAGCCAACACGGCAATAACTGCAATCTTAACTTGATTCGGAATGGCCAATTGCCAAGCAAGATTACAAAACTGGATGTGTCCGTTTATTACAAATCTCATGAGTGGATGTCGAGTCATTTATAAAAAGACAAAATGAACTTTGTGGAGAAGATGAAAGGACAAAAGTTGGGGCTTCCAAGCAGAAGATAAAAATTTAGGGCAATATCAGTGGTAACGATTTCAAAAATGCATTACAGAAATTCACAAAATCAAAAGAGGCACGGACATAATATGGAGCAACACGTGAAAAGAAAACGAGCAAATTTGAATGGGAGTAGCAAAAACAAAATCCATACAACATTAGCATAAAACAGCACATGAGCAGTGGATTTTATGGTTGCTCCCTGATGGAATACAGGAAGGTCAGCATTTGGGGCACACAATAGCCTGGAAGTCAAAATGGCTCCAGAAGCACCCACATGCTACCTTAAGCATATGGTTCGAAGAAGGCAGCCCATCCTTCTCGGTGAAGGATTAACAGGGCAAACAGCCATGGGGGTATGACACCTGTCTGCCAGGCATTTTCAAAATGCACATTGTAACTGTACAAACACCTAGGATTTCATCCGAATCGGTCCATAACTGAGATATCCCGCTCACAGACGGACAAAGAGTGGTGAAAACAACCTCCATCCACCTCCAGTGGCAGAGGTAATAATAGTAAAGTTTTCTGAAGCAAATTTGATGAAAAAAGAAAAAAGAAAACATGAAGCATATATGGTTCGAAGTATGCATCATCAGTCACAAAACTTAAAACAACGTTGAACATAAATCTGGAGCCTTGATACATTCGAGATTTGCAGGAGAAACCAAAGGAAAAAATATATATATATCCATAAGTCTCAAATCTATTTTTCAATGCTGATCAATAGACTGGGTTACTCTCCCTCAATATAGATCTATCCTCAATATAGAATAGATCAATATAGATCAATAATAATGGAATAAAGAGCTAAAAAAAACAAAAAAAAAAACAGAGGGAGACAGGCCGACGTAAAAACACTAATGGAATAAAGAGCTAAAAAAAACAAAAAAAAAAACAGAGGGAGACAGGCCGACGTAAAAACACCAAAGTACGGCGGCAGGGATTTTCGAAGCTCCACACGGTCTCCACGTTTTTCGAAGTTAAGTCTGTTCACAATTGTATTTTGTCGAAACTGTACTTATCTTTCGGTGTGTGAAGTTATTGTGTGCAACTTTGGTTGTTTCTCGGTGTTTATCTTTCATAAATTGATCGTCTGTTTGCCGTGTCGCGAGCAAGGCCTTGTACAGTGTGCACTGTACAACCTTGAGGCTTTGTTTTTCTCTCAGTGGTCCGTCGTTTGTGATCCAATAACTTTCGTTCTCTGTATTCCCAGTCTTTTCACCCATAGCCTACTTCCTTGTGTAAATCTCAACTCAAAAAAAAAAAAAAAAAAAAAAAAAAAAAACATTTCCTTCTCTGTTCTCATTCGTTTATTCATTCTTATTCGTTCGTTCGTTCTTCGACCACGTGTTTCTCCCCCATTTCCCCAGATAGTTTTCACTCATTAACCTTCAATGTCTACACTTTCCCCTCAAGTTATGTATTCCGTCATATTTTATAACACCTTTTTCTTCTTCTTCTTTAAAAGGCTGCTTTCGACTTGCTCACCAAATCAATTCATCCCAAAAAAAATATCCATCTCCTATAGTGCCTTTGTTCTACATTCCCTAAACTCTCCTGCACTCCATCCTCCATCCAGCGTCCTTAAACGTATTTTTAACTCGAAGGTCACAAGAAACTCATTTTGCAATAAATGTTCGTTTCCCATAAATCGTACACTTTCAAAAATCCAATCTCACCCCTCCCCTCCAAATCTTCCCCATAACCCCTCCCCTCCAAATCTTCCCCATCACCCCTCCCCTCCAAATCTTCCCCATCACCCATCCCTTTCAAATCTCCCCCCTTGCCCCCTCCCTCCTAAACTACCCCCTCACCCCTCCCCGCCAAGACGCCCCCTCGCCCCTCCCCTCCTAGAATCCTGCCTCACCCCTCCCCTCCAAATCTCCCCCATATCCCATCCCTTTCAAATCCCTCCCCTTGTCCCTTCCCTCCCAAACTCCCCCCTCACCCCTCCCCTTCAAATCTCCCCACCCTCATTGCTTCTCAATTTCCCCCCGCTCACTCCCCCTCCTCAAAGCGTCCTCCCCGCTTCTTCCCCCTTCAAACTCACCTCCATCTCCCCCAACCTTCTGCCTCGCTCTTCCCCCTCCTCAAATAACACCTCATTGTGGCTCACCCAATCACCATCAAACCTTTTGTCCGCCCCATCCTTCCCTTTCTCCGAGCTATTCTGAAATCTCTGACACACCTTCAACAGCTCTCCCTACCTCCTCCACCTCTTCCACATCTTACCCTACCCCTCCTCCCCCCTGTTCTGTATCTGATGCTCCCCCTTCCTCTTCATTAACGGTATGGACCTCAAACATCCGGGGCCTTCGTTCAAACTTAACCGATCTCTCCATACAGGTTGCTTCTGTCAAACCAGACGTGATCTGCTTAACAGAAACTTTCCTCCTTTATGATGTCTCTGATTCCATAGTATCTCTCCCGGGCTACTCCCTCCTCCGGTATGATAGACCTGAGCCTCGTCCTGGAGGCGGGGTTGCTATCTTTATCAAAAACTCTCTTCCTCACTCGCCCTGCACTGCACTCTCTCCACCTCACCCCCAGGAATACCTCTGGCTACGGCTTCCCCTTCGCTCCCACCTATTGTTCATATGTGTGTTGTACCGTCCACCAAACAGTGATGACTCCATCTACATCTCGCTGTCTGATGATATGGACCAACTTCTATCTACTCACCCCAACTCTCTCTTCCTCATATGTGGTGATTTCAACTGTCATCATGCCAGTTGGCTGGGTGTGGGTACCTCTCTCACCAGCCATGGCTCCTCAGCAAAGGACTTCTGCGACTCACTGGGACTGACACAATCTGTCAATTTCCCGACCCGGATCTCAGTCAACGGAACATCTTCTCTTCTGGACTTGGTTATGACTAACTTCCCTGAAAATGTCTGCTGCTCTTCTTCTGCTCCGATCGGAACATCTGATCATGTCCTTGTTAAAGTGGACATCTCTCTGACCATCCTCAGGGAGCCTGCTCAGCGTCGACGAGTCTGGCATTTCACTCAGGCCAACTGGCACGGTCTTCAAGCAGCCATCAATCATCTGGACTGGTCTCCCATCTCTACCACCTCTGACATCAACTCATCCTGGGAATTCTTCCAAAGTAAATTGCTCTCTCTCATGCACAGATTTATCCCATCTCGTCTTCAGTTGTCATACCCTTCCTCCCGTCCATGGTACACGGAATCTTGTGGTGAGGCTGTTGCCCAGAAACAACTTGCCTTCGTCTCCTGGAAAGCAAATCCAACGGAAGGAAATCTCATTTCCTTTCACAAAGCCCGAAACAAGTGTGTGTCCACCCTCAGGAGAGCCAGGAAACAATATCTCTCCGTTCTCAAGACAGAACTCTCTTATCTGTCTCCCTCTTCCAAATCCTGGTGGCGTCTGGTCAAATCCGTTTCTGGTGTTTGTTCCCCCTCCATCCCCTCCCTTACCTCAAACGGCTACACAGCTGACTCCGCACGTGAAAAAGCTGAATGCCTCAACTCTGTGTTTGCCTCTAAATCTTGTGTCCCAAACCCATCCCTCTCTGTACCCACCATACCCAGTCGTACCCTGCTGCTCCTGGACTCCGTGTCCTTTCCTCCTGACAAGGTGGAAAAGTTTCTGTCAACCATCGACTCTGATTCTGCAACTGGACCCGACGGCATCAGCCCACGGGTCCTAAAATCCTGCTCTGCTGCTCTATCTCACCCTCTCTCTGTTCTCTTCACCCTCTCTTTTGCTCAAGGTCAACTGCCATCTGCTTGGAAATCAGCCAACATCACCGCTTTGCACAAAAAAGGTGCAAAAACAGATCCTAGCAACTACAGACCAATCAGCCTTCTCCCAATTATCAGCAAAGTCATGGAATCCATCATTGCTTCTGATATGAAATCTTTCCTCTTCTCCAATGGCTTGATCTCTGATCATCAATTTGGTTTCAGACCAGGTCACTCTACTCTGGACATGCTGCTTCTGCTGTCTCAACAATGGATGGAGGTCCTCAATGCCAAACAGGAAATTAGAGCTGTCTCCCTCGACATATCACGTGCCTTCGACACGGTCTGGCACCCCGCTCTGCTCACCAAACTCTCCTCTTTTGGTATCCATGGAAATCTCCACGCATGGCTGGCGGACTTCCTCTCTAGTCGTCGTCAACGTGTGGCCCTGAATGGGTTTCTCTCATCTCCTCTTCCTGTTCAGGCTGGAGTTCCCCAAGGCAGTGTTCTGGGCCCCGTGCTTTTTCTGGTCTTCATCAATGATCTCTCTGACTCTCTCGAAAATCCTCTCTATCTCTTTGCTGATGACTCCACTCTCTGCCGCTCCATTCCTCTTCCCTCAGATCGGCAGTCTGCTGCCTCCTCACTCTCTGAAGACCTGGACAAAATCACAGACTGGTCAAACAAGTGGAACATGTCTTTCAATCCTGACAAATCTCACACTCTTACTATGTCTCTCCGAAAAGATCGACTGGACAACCCTCCCATCTACTTTCTCAACAATCCTCTCCAAGAAGTTCTGTCGCTCAAGATTTTGGGTCTCACTATCTGCCATGATCTTTCTTGGGAAAACCACATTTCCAAGCTGGCCTCCAAAGCCAGTCGCCGACTGGGCATCCTCCGTCGTGCGAAGTCCTTCCTCGGCACACCTAAGCTCCTCACCACATACAAGGCTTTCATCCGCAGCTCAATGGAATACTGTTCTCCCCTATGGGCCGGTGCTCCTGCCTCACACCTAGCTCGGCTTCACGCTGTTGAAACCAAAGCTTTCAGAATTATTGGAATCTCCCGCGATGAAGCTATCTCTGAGGGCCTTTCACTCACTCACCGCAGGCAGGTAGGTGGTCTTTCTGTCTTCTACCGACTCCTCTCCGGCCTTGCACCCCCAGCTCTCTCTGTGCTCTGTCCCCCAAATATTCCTACAGGTCGCACAAGATCTGCAAGCAACCCTCTGATGGTTAAACTGCCGAAATCTCGGCTCTCCGCTCACCTTCACTCTTTCATTCCTCTTTTCTCCCGCCTCTGGAACAAACTCCCTCACTCCCTTCAATCCCACTCCTCCCTCCAGGTCTTTAAAACAGCTGTTCACCACCATCTCTTATCTTCCCCCATCCAAAACCTTGATCTTTTCTACCCCCGCTAATTCACCCCAGATCCACCTTGTTTGAAACTCCAACTTCTTTCCTGGAAGTCCTGGCAGTGTCCATATGTTTTATACCTCTCCCACTGCCCCCTTCCCACGCCCCCCCCCCCCAAAGCCCTCGCCCTCTCTCAGATCTCTCGATGTCTCCATGTCTCTCGGTCCCTGCTCTCAAATGTTGTGTTTGTGTCCGTCCCCCTCTCTCCCCATCTTGTCTACCGCTCCCTATGTTATATGTTTTATGTGTCGGTTTGTCTTTCTGTGTGATTAATGTTCGCTCTTTCACGAGCCTCGATATTGTATACAAAAAAAAAAAGAAAAAAAAAAAAAAAAGTAGAGACAACCAAGCAGACAAGCAGTGGAGACACACCGGCACAGTGAGGTAAAAGCTGACAGATGATTGAGAGTTCCTTGAATCAATGCTTGCCTCCATAAACAATAATTACCACAATGGCACAAATCATAAATTCTACAGGTAGAAGCACCTGCACGTCAGCAAGTCTGCGCCAGTCAGGTACAATGAAGTAACGGACTCCTTCCCAGGCTCCAGTCAGGAAGCAGTTGTTGATGAGGAGGGCCAAAAGGATGAAGTAGGGGAACATCACGGTGAAGTACACCACCTTTGGTGTCGATACAGGAATCAAACAAATCGTTTTATCTCAAGTAGATTCATATTGCTAAAACTGCAAAGCAAACATTCCAATAAATCATATTTGAGGGCTAAAAAAGGGCAAAATAAGTGTAACTACTTTCTGCCAGAATAACAAAACTCAAATTTTGAGGACAGCAACCAATTCTGTATCAAATGCTTTGCAAGCTGCTTGCCATGCGGACCATGCAATCAAGGATTCAAGGGCTGGGGTGCGTTCCATTAGTAAGCAGCTTGCTATTGCTTTCCAAGCCAGTCGCTCCATAACAACCGCTTTGCAAACCGCTCACCTAGCCTCAGCAAGCGATTAAGAGAGGTGCTTCATTGTGTGAGCAAAAATGGCTGACAGTCGGTTTCAAAATAATACTACAACCAATGAAATGTTCAGAAGCATATCCTTGTAATGTATACAGTACTGTAAAGCAGGGCGAAGGGTGAGTGGAGGAGAGATGTTCCAGATGAGGATGTGCAAAATCAGGATGTGCAAATCCTGATTTAAATGTGTACTGTGTAGCATTGCTTGTGGTGGGAGAGTATGTTACAAGTAGCCAACTTGTTCTAAAATACAGTATGGAAACTCTGTTATAGTAAAACGTGGAAGAATACACATCCCAAGTGACGAGAAAAGCTAGCAAAAGTATCCCCTCATCTCTCCCTCGCCTTCTCCCCCTCTCCTCTCTCCACCACTCACCTCACCCATCTCTCCCCGACCACCTCTCCAAACATCCGTGTCTATCCTATTTAAACAGTTTCAATTTCCTTTTCAGTTCCCCCCGCTTCCACTTTCCAGTTGTTGCTTTTATTCGATATTTGATGTACCATACTGACCGGTACGCGTTACTGATGGGTGCACAAAACTCATCACGACACAGAATTATACACACAAAGTTGTGGTTTACAGTACGTCTGATTAATTGCAATGAGGGAATGGGAAACGGGAACGGGTTGAAATGGGATACCAAACATGAACGGGTCAAAATGTTAAGATTCCTTTGGTGTGCTTCAGGCATAAATGTGAAATGCACGAACATATGATGTACATATGAGGCACATATGAGGCACAGCCTCGATTGTTCCTGAAAAAATAAAAATAAAATAAAAACCTGGGTTGATGGGCCATTAAAAAATGTGCACAGAAAGCTGGCTTGATTGCTCTCTGCCTCGAACAAACAACAACTCAGGTTATATAATGAAGCCACTGCCATTGAAAACATTGCTATTGCTTGCAGTGCATATAAAAGTCTTTCAAAATTTTCAACTTTTGCTACCTTGTAGCCTGGAATTGAATTGCATCAAATCGGACTTTTCTCCACCTTTATTTACACATCGTAACACACAACCTACAAGTGAAAACACAAATTCTACAAATTTCAGAAAATTAATTAAAAATACAAAACTAGAATATCTTGATTGGATAAGTGTCCTTGGATAAACAGGAAAAGTGAATGTTAATACAGCACAAAAGGGGTAGATTAAACACCCAGAAATCGTTTAAAAAATCATTCTAAAATGCACCAATTATCTGTGTTATGGCATAATGAAAACATCCAAGCCCTGCTTCGCCATTGTTAGACTATCGGTCTTGTTTATGACGTATTAAAGAACTATCTTTGCTTCCTTCCCTCATTCCCTCACATCCCCAAACCCTAACAAAAATAGTGGAGGATGGAATGCCTCAAGGTTCCGTAGTGTCTTCGGCCAAGTTTTGTTTCTCATCTACGTAAATGACTTTTGCAATGGAAAAGCTCTAGAAAACCCTTTCTTTTTGTAAACGACCATCACATTGGCTTTGACCTCTCCTGGGCTGACCATCTAGCAAAGACACAGATTCAAAAAAACTCCAAAACCAGCCACAGATTGGCACCTTCCTTTTTTTTCCAAGTTATTCATTATAAACAAGAACTACTCAGCCTATAAAAAGGCCTTTGTCTAGAGCTCAATGAAGTACTTGTCTCCCATATTGGCTGCCATGTCTTTTCTCTTGGATTTTGTGGCATATAAAACACAGCATTGCCGTCTCCCACAATGAGGCCAAAGCACAGGCCATGTTGCTCTTACATTGCAGACAGGTTACAAGGAAAAAGAAAACTAGACGCAGGAGAATGCCATTTGGCCCATCATGCATGCACCAGACCAACACCAGACCAAATATATGTATATCAACCAAAACGACAATTTCAATGAGGAAAATGAGGGGAGGGGTGGGGATGAAAACGATGTGGTATGTGCAGGTATATCTGACGACAAGGGAGATAAAACAAAAATGGGGCAATATATTTTGTTATTTTAATTACAAGAATCATATTCCTTTTTCAGGTGGGAGGTGGGGGGGGGGGGGGGGGGGGGGAGGTTATGGTCCCTGGTCCTAACACTGTCTATTGTGCTGAGGCTGAGAGTTGGTAGCCATTCTACTTTTGTTACGGTCTCTCCTCCATTCAAGCTCTCTCTGCATGCTGTCTCTACCCAGCTCCTCCAAGATGCACACATTCCCCCCAACAACTCCCTCTTGGTTAAAAACAAAATCCTGGTTTACCACACACTTCCATGCCTTTCTCTTTCCTCACCTTCCTGGAATAGCTTTCTGGAGACTGATTCTGGAGACTGGAGATTGTGGAGGAATATATTATTTATATATCCTCCCCTCTTGTTCAAAATGTGTTTTCCTCTTGAGAAAAGGCTTGGAACATTCTTGGTTCGGAGGGGTCAGGAAGGAATGACCTATGGAACAGATAAGGGTGTTTCATCATTTCAACTGTCGTAACTGTCTAGTGTCGAAGATGGCTCTCAGAATTCTCCAAGACAAACCAGAATGTCTCATTGTCTGAGCCGGGAGAGTCTGTTCGGAGACTTAAATTCCATACCATATATGGAAGTGGAGATTGAAAATAAAAGGAAGATGGGACTTGGAGAAGAGAGTTGCGCTGGACAAAGAAACGAAGGAGGATCTGCAAAGGAGAAGACTGTGCCATGCTACGACCGGCTGAACAAGGCTTTGTTAAAGTGTAGTTCGTTTTAGTATGGTATTTACCTTGCATCAGCTCGTAATTCCCTATTCCCTCTTTATTTAACTTTTGAGTTAAATAAACCGAACATAAGAACAAAGTGGAGTCTTCCATTATTATTCCAGTAATTGATAGGAACTATACAACAAGACTGTTTCGCTGCACTCTTCCCTCCAGGGTTTCAAGCAAGGAATGTTACATCCCCCATCTCCATACCTGATACTTTCTACCCCATTCACCCTAACTAAACCAATCTTCTTACAGTTTACTGCGCTTCCTTCACTCATTTCTCTCTTTTTTTTCTGTCTGATCATTCCTTTGCCTGTTGTACGAATATGTTGGTTGTGGCTGATGACCCTCAACTCCAGAGGCATAATATCATTTGGACAACTCCATTGCAGTCATTGCCCTCATTCACCTTGCTTGTGCAGTATGGACTCCCTTGTTCATTCCCTCATTCACTCAGACTCGGACCACTTTTCTCGTTAATTCAGTCGGTAATCCACATCAAACATTTTTCTATCATTAAGAGCACTAGGGCATGCCCGTACTATATATAAGCTAGGACGTGCCCGTACGTGGGTGCCCGTTCCTTGCCAAAAAAAAAAAAAAAAAAAAATTTGTGTAGGGGTGTGTGTGTGTGTAAACATCCTAGGGCGTGCCCGTACGTGGGTGCAAAAAAACATGCGTGCAAACAACAACAACAAAAAAAAAAACTTTGAAACCACGTGGCAGTAACGACCACAGAACCCCCCCCCCCCCCTCTATTTACATGAATGGTTTGGTCCATTCGCAACGACCACAGAACCCCCCCCTCTATTTACATGCAATGGTTTGGTCCATTCGCAACGCCAAAGCGAACGGCGAACGGCTAAATCGCCATAGCTCGGTAAGTACTTGTCCGATTAATTTCAAACCTTGAAAAGGCACATCCTCGGGTCCCCAGCAATATACCTGGCAAGTTTAAAGTATATCGGACCCGTGGTTGTCGAGAAACAGCGGTCACAGACAAACATACAAACACACATACACACATACACACATACACATACACACAGAGATTAATGGAATTATAGATAGATATCAAAATCAGTAACCAGTTTTTGTGATTGTTTTGTCATTTTTAACAGCATTCCAAGCTAACCTGGGAATATGAATGAATGAATGATCGTTTTAAGGCCATTTTCCCCGCTAGAGTGGGGGTTAGCGCTGCGGGCCCCATGACAATCATGGTTCCCTGTTTGAAGCAATGTTTTTATGGCCGGATGCCCTTCCTGACGCCAACCCTTGGTCGCCTCTTACAATGCGCAGGGATACGGTGTACCTAATCTAAATCGGGGTACACACCGTGATCATTCATCCCAGCAAGCTGGCACTCAATTTGCCGACCTCGGCAGGATGACGGGCTGAGTCAACCCCCCTGGTGTGAATTTAGCGATGACCGGGATTCGAACCCAGGATCCGAGGATCCCAAGCCGGCACCCTAACCGCGAAGCCAACACCAGGCTTACCTGGTGTTGACCTGGGACCTGGGTGCTGCACAATAATGAACTAAACTCCATCCATATAAATCTTTGTTATGACAAAAATCTCTAAACAATTCAAATACATCAGCTGATAAGAGAACGCGAGCTTTAGGATACAGATTCATATTCTCAAAAATTGAGGATGTTTAAAGACCACAATATTTTGAGCATGTGTTTAATATTCATTGGTAATACACTAGGGCATGCCCGTACGTGGGTGCCCGTTCGGAAAAACATTCCAAACCGCGTGGCAGTAACGACCACAGAACCCCCCCCCCCCTCTATTTACATGAAATGGTTTGGTCCATTCGCAAAGCCAAAGCGAACGACCACAGAACCCCCCTCCTCTATTTACATGAATGGTTTGGTCCATTCGCAAAGCCAAAGCGAACGGCGAACGGCTAAATCGCCATAGCTCGGTAACTACTTCTCCGATTAATATGAAACCTTGAAAAGGCACATCCTCAGGTCCCCAGCAATATACGTGCCCGTACGTGGCGTACCCATAACCATACCGTACCCGGTACCGTACCGTACCCGGTACCGTACCCGTACCCGTGACGTGCCCATAATGAATATGTACAAAATATAAATATGTATGTACTACAATCGATCGTACCTTACAACAATCAACACAGATTGCAACGTCAAATAAATGAATACGCTCTCAAATGTGCCGTCCGAGGCAGCGTCTGCTCGCCACGTTCAGCGTCACTATGACTATCCGTAAGTCCGGAAGTGACGTCCTCATTTGACTGTCCGGAAGGTCGCAAATCGCAGTTACGATGAATCGCAAATTAGTTTTAATTAGTTTTAAAACATAGTTTAACGGCAACATAGTTTTCCAACGTGAAATAAATGAATACGCTCTCAAATGTGCCATCCGAGGCAGAGTCTGTTCGCCACGTTCGGCACACGTGATAGCTCGCTGCTCTCTGATTGGTTGAATCGTTTTTTGGACATAGCTCGGTAACTACTTCTGCGATTAATTTAAAACCTTGAAAAGGCACATCCTCGGGTCCCCAGCAATATACCTGGCAAGTTTCAAGTATATCGGACCGGTAGTTGTCGAGAAACAGCGGTCACAGACAAACATACATACAAACATACAAACATACAAACATACAAACATACACACAGAGATTGCTGGAATTATAGATAGATAAGTTTTATTTAGTTCATTCTACAATTTTGTTTTACAAGTGAGTCTCTCTTGATTACATTTTTTGAATGAATCCACATAATCAACAACAACAACAACATGCATTTTAAGGCCATTTTCCCTGCTAGAGCGGGGGTTAGCCTTGCGGTCCCCATGACAATCTTCTCCATTTTGCCCTATTTTCTGCATCTCTCCTTGTTAACCCCTTTGCCCGCATTTCTTCTTCCACCATCTTTAGCCAAGTCTTTCTCGGTCTTCCCCGTCCTCTACTTCCTTCTACATTAATTTCCATCACTCTTCTCAACCAGTCACTTTCATCCTTCCTCAACACATGACCAAACCATCTCAACCTGTTCCTCTTCACAGCATCAATCACAGGCAATATTCCCATCATCTTTCACAATTCATCATTTGTCTTCCTCTCTCTCAGCGATACTCCGCACATCCATCGAACCATTCGCATTTCCACCCTTTCCAGCCTTCGTTGCTGCTCTACGTTCATTACCCATGTCTCGCTCCCATAAATCATAGCACTTCCCACACATGCAGCATACACCTTTCCCTTCAGCTTCAGCGACACTCTCCTCCTCATCAGCACGCCATTCAGTTCCCGAAACGTCTTCCATGCACATCTCAATCGAGCAACCGTTGCCGAGTCTGATCCACCTTCTCCATTCAGCATGTCTCCGAGGTAGCAAAACGTTTTCACACTTTCCAGCTTCACGCCGTCTCCAAGATCCAACTCAACATTTCCTCCATCTGCAGCTCCCTCTGTGCACACCTTACATTTGAATGTAGCTGCCACACTGGTAAATGACCCTCTCAGACCACTACATTTTTGATGAACCCACTCAGCGCACATTGTACATTGAATGGAGTTCACTCCGACTCCCTTCCTGCACACAGCACACGGCCACTGCCCAGTTCTTTCCACTTCACCACATGCTTTACCACTTGCCATCACCTTCGTCTTTCCGATATTCACCTTCAGACCTTTTGTCTCCATACATTCCTTCCACTTGTTCATCTTTTCCTTCAGTCCATCCATACTTTCCGCAATCAACACCAGATCATCTGCATACAACAACTCCCACGGTAAACCCTCCTTTACGTTCTGAGCCAGCACCTCCGTCACAGCTACAAATAGTAGTGGACTTAGTACGGACCCCTGATGCACTCCCACCTTCACCTCAAACTCACCACTGTTCCCATCCTTCATCCTTACAGCTGTGCGCGCTCTTTTGTACATTGCCATCACTACTCTGATCAACCATTCCTCCACTCCTAACATCCTCAATGCCCATGTCACTACTTCACGTGGAACCCTATCGAATGCTTTCTCCAGATCAACAAACCCAAAAAACAACTTCTTCCTCTTCTCCATGTACTTCTCCTGCAACTGCCTCACAATGAAAAGCGCATCTGTCGTTCCTCTTCCTGGCATAAATCCAAACTGCATTTCGTCGATCTTCACTTTCTTCCTTATCCTCCTCTCCAACACCCTTTCCAATACCTTCATTCCATGCTCCAATAACTTTATCGCTCGGTACGAGCCACACTCCAGAGGGTCACCTTTCCCCTTGTATAGAGGGACGAGGGTACTCAGTTCCCAATCCACTGGAATGCGGCCTTCTTTCAACACCAGATTACAGATCTCTGTCATTCTCTTCACACCCCAACTTCCTGCTGCCTTCAACATATCTCCCACAACTCCTGTCGGCCCTCCCGCTTTTCCACTCTTCATTGCTTTTATCGCTTCGTCAACTTCCTTCTCAGTTATCTTCTCTGCCGGTCCTAAAACTGGGTTACTCTCTATGTTGCCATCCCATTCATTCTCTGTATTCAACAGCATTTCCATATATCTTTTCCATCTTCCTTTAATTCCATCTGGGTGACAACGATTTGTCCCACTTCATCCTTCAAGCAACTCACCCCCATCACATCACACCTCTCTTTCGTTATGTGCTTTGCAATCCTGAATACTGCTTTCTGACCCTCTTCCGAATCCAAGCGTTCTCCGAACATTTTCCTACATGCCTCCTGCGCCTTTGCTACCTTTCTTTGCAGCCTTCCTGGCTGCCTTATAACTTTCATGCTCTGCTGTTTCTGCTCCCGTACCCTTCGCCTTCTACCACTCCTTGAACTTCTTCCTCTTCTCGTCAATCCTCTTTCCAACTTCATCATCCCACCACCATGTTTCCGAGTGCCTCGGTCGTCCTTTTGTCCATCCACATACCTCACCAACGGCTCCCAACAGACTAGCTTTCATTGACATCCAACCACTTTCAAGCTCAACCACATCATCCTCTACCCTACTCAGCCTCTTTTAATGCCTCCCTTACTGTCGCCTCTTTCAACCTCCACACCTTCATTCTTGGTTGGTACTTCACCCGCCGAGCTCTCCTCACACCTTTCACCCTTATGTCGCAGACAACCAAGTGGTGCTGTGAAACAGCCTCCTCCCCCGGGATCACCTTTGTGTCCCGGAGGTGCCCCCTATCTCGCCTATGCACCATCAGGTAGTCAATGGTTGTCATCGACCCACCTGACATGCAACAAGCTTATTATCCTCTTTCTGGAACTGAGTATTACAAATCAACAAATCAGCTCCATCAGCAAACTCCAAAATCCTTTCACCTTCTCCATTTCTCACACCATATCCGTAACCCCCATGAAATCCCTCAAAACCATCCATACTCCTACTCCTTCCCACATGTCCATTCAGGTCTCCTCCCACCACAACAACTTCCTCATTTTTCACGTTTTCCATCAGCTTCTCTATCGCACACCAGAACTTGTCCTTCTCTTCATCGATTCGACCAACCTGCGGAGCATATCTCGAGATGACGTTCACCAAGAGCTTTCCAATCATTTTCACCATCATCAACCTATCACTCACTCTAGTCACACTCACCACACTGTCTACAAACTCCTCAGAAAACAGGACACCAACACCATTCACGCCCTCCGGGCACCCATGCCACACAAACTTGTATTTCTGTCCCTGCCTGCCCTTCACCATTCTCACACCACTTCCCTTCCATCTCGTCTCTTGCACACAACATATGTCCACTCTTCTTCTGACCAATACTTCCACCACTTCTCCTGATCTCCCTGTCATTGTCCCTACATTCCATGTCCCAAACCTCAGAAACCGATCTCCACTTCAGGCTGCACCCTGCCCATATGTACTTGTAATTGTCATGGTTCTCTTTTTTGAGGCAATGTTTTTATGGCCGGATGCCCTTCCTGACGCCAACCCTCTTAGTCGTCTCTTACGACACGCAGGGATACGGTGTACCTATTCTGACCAGGGTACACACTGGGAAACGTTTAAAACATGGAAATTCGGGGGGGGGGGGGGGGGGGCGTCAGCATCACGGCTGCGGTTTAAACATATTCCAACAATATCCAAACAGAACCATGAAAACCATGAAAAACAATCTGGGAAAAGTCTCCAAGCGAGAACGTGGATTTGAGAAAGAAGGAGCAGAGGCGGAAGAAAAACGAGATACAGGGGGCGGGGCACAAGTCGAGACGAGGAGGAGAGCGTACAAGCACGTGTCCGGGAGGAGAGAAAGAATCAATATAGAATTCTTTGTCTAGGGAGGTGAGGTGAGGGGGAGAAAATAAAATAAAAGAAACAAGCAATACAGCGAAGGAAAGAACCAAAATCGACAAAACACCGACGGGGGGAGGGAAGCCCCAAGTTACCAGGCCGCGCACGAGGTACGACCCAGAAAACGATTAACTACACACAAGTTTGTACGAATTACAAACCAATACCAACCAGAAACACACAATAACACGTACACAGTAAAATAACCAGTGGAAATTTGACAAAGACAAGAATGGGAAAACACTTAAACTTCGATGCCGTGGAGAGCTCGAAGTACGCTTCACTCGCCCGAGGAACCGGAAGTCCCGGATTATGAATCCACATAATCATAAGTCTATATTCCTTTCCTTGTTAATGATCAATATGTTCAGAATTGAAGAAAGCTTTGAGATTAGGAAATATTTAAGACTATTAATTAAATCAGCGAATGAACGATCTAAGAATCTGATCTGACATCCAACACTTATATTTGATTTTGTGAAATAAATATATATATTTGTCTGCAGAATGAATAGCAAATATATAACCCAGGTCCTTTTTTTTTACCTCCGCCACCAAAGGTGAATGGAGGATTGGAGGTTATGTTTTCACCCCTTTGTCTGCCCGTTTGTGAACAAGATATCTAAAAAGGTTGTGAACGGATTCAGACGAAATTTGGCGGAGATGTAGCGCATGTGACAAGGACGAAATGATTAGATTTTGGTGAAGATCCGGATCCGGATCCAGCTAGTAGAAGTTTAAGTGATTCTTCACCATTGAGTGATATGGTCAAAAACGAGGGGTAGATCAGGGTATGAAAAACTTGACCTATGTTGATTCCTGTGATTGATTTTGATTAAATGTGATTTTCTGGTCTACTCTGGGATACAAAACGTAAACTCTTCACCAGGCGGAGGTATGCTCTCTACTGAGAGCTGTTCTAGTTTGTTAATTCTTCAATAAGTGTGTATCATAGTTTATGTTGTGGACAAAGACCGGCAGAGAATTTGGATTTTTTAAAGTTAGATTACAATTAAGCACACAGGTCCTCTACATTTTCCTGTTATATGCCGATGGTCTCAAACTTTTAATCTTTATCTGTTTTATTACTACAGATATGATATTTATTATCTTTCTCAGAGTCCTCACAATCTTGTTCTGTCAAAATAAGTTGTTTGTATCTTTCATAGTATTAGTTAGATAAATAACATATTTTTCGAATCTTGCACCAAATTATTGACGTGCATAATCTCCTTTGCATAATTCAAATGTATTAAATTAATCTCCAACTGATTTGTTTATTTAACAGCATAATGCACAAGATTTATGTTTTTGATGAAGATTAAAATATGATTTCACCTTTTCCAAGATCGATTTGAAATCAGCATAAATTGCAAATTGGCGCTTGACCGTCTTATAAAAAATTTAAATCAAACATCAGTTCCTTTCCGTGGAATATCAATCACTAAATTTATTATTCCTACGATATTTGGAATGTTCTGATTTTTATTTTGTGTGAAAGTAGTCAAGACGTCTTTTAAAAATTAGTTTTTTCGTTTTTTAGTTAAAATGTATTATATATTTTTGAGACATATTATTAGCGTATTATTATGAGCCAACCTCTTGGTCCTTCAGAGGTTCATAGTTAGCCTTGAATATAGAAGGTCAATGTGTTTAATAATTTTTATATTTATCTGTATTTCTTAACACAAACTTTATCATCAAAAAAGTTTCGTCTTAGAAGGTAAGGGTATTTTTCCAATATCTATTTTATGTTTGAATGAGTTGTTTTTTTTTTGAACAAATATCACAGTATGAAAATCTTTTGAACAAATATCACAGTATGTTTTTAGTCTCAATTTTATTCAGAAAAAAACAACACTTTTTTGATGTAATTAATAGTACATCTTTGATTTAAATAAAATATTGCTTGTGCTTTAACTGGTATATTTAGAAGGACATCTTTGCTTAAAATAAAAATGTATTTGTGTTTTGTGTCATATTTAGTAGTAATGTATATTTTTGCTTAATATGAAAATTCAAGATAAAGTTCAACCCTCAATTCGATATTCTATATATACCCCATACTGTGTGTGTGTGTGTGTGTATGTGTGTGTGTGTGTGTGTGTGTGTGTGTGTGTTCCACTACAAGCCTTATATCATGTGTTTAAAAATTGTTTATATAGCTGAAAGAACATTGATGGAGGGACAACGCACAATGCATAAGAGGAGGGGAGAGGGGGTTGAAGGCAAAAGTATAACCAATGTTTACTGCAAATGCTGCAAGTGTGGAAAACAACAAATGCAACTGTTCAATCACACCTTAATGCCCAGATATGTGGGATTGGCAAAATGGTTGCGATAAAAATCGAGTCTTAAATCAATTTTCCAAACAATTGAAAAGGAGTGCTTTTCTTCATCACCTTGCCAGTGAACTGGATTCCACGGAAGAGGCAGATATAAACAAGTAACCAAGTGAATACAAGCAGGCCAAACAAATCCCAGCAGATCCCCATGGGCTGTGAGATCCCTGGTGACCGACGCAACACCACCTGGCTGATAAACAGGAGCAGAAGAGGGAGGAATGTATGCAAATGCATAAAAATAAAATTTAAGTTTGAGGGGCGGGTGCAAGTCTGACAAGGATGGTGCACTTATCTTTGAGCTCTCCAACCTAGAGTCGATTCTAGGCCCGATTATATAATTGCCAGATCGGTCCTTCATTAGAAGCATGCTGAAATGCACCGTTCATCGAATGGACATTAACCATGGTGTCGCATCTGGTAGAATTAGCTGCTGGACGTTAAAGATCCCACAGTGTCTTTTGACGGAGTATTTGAGTAATTGCCATTATCATGTACAAATTCCGGCAAGAATCAAATACAGGTAAATGTCAGGCTTGGCTAGATGGTTTACAAAAACTCTGGCCAATCCCACAAGGAGAGAATAATTGTCTATATCAGTAACCTGATTGGTGCTGTACTATTTACGAACCACCCCATTTTTAAACTTTCCAATATCAAAAGTTTTCACGTGTTTTCATAAACTTCCATTGCTACAGAAGCCTCCAGGTTATCCCAAAAACTACTGCTGCTGTGTGGCAGGAGAAAAGGTGTGATCAAAGCCATATCATTAATCTGTGCTATGGTGAAGGATGAAATGTTATCAAGAATGGGATTGGGGATGATCACACGTCTTCATTTATTCCTGTCGGATAACCTTTATGGCAAGTACTCTAATAATGCAATCACTTTGACAGGTTGCACAAGCCAGTTGCATACGATTTGATTGAGCTGCACCACATGTCAGTATTGGTCTTTCAGAATTATTTGACTTATACATACACAGGTAACACCAAGTTCTACTATTCTTATTTCATTTCAGTCACAATGAGATACTGTAGATAGCGCTAGAAGGATGGCCTAAAGGTATGCACACTTGTCTCTGAGCCGTCGAAACAAGGTTTGAATCTCGTGTCAGCTTTCAACTGTCATCCTGGTGTCTCAAATAAAGCACTTAACAGTTGAGAGAAGTCATAAAGTTTACAGAATTTAAATGACGAGTACACCCGCTGATTACGGGAGTGGCAGGGAGGGTCATTCCTCTTTGGGGTACATAGATTACAGTCTCTCTATGGTCGGGTCTCAAGAACATTGGGCATGTTAATTTATCAAGTTTATTGTGGAGAGATCGCCAAGTGGTTTAAGCATTCGAGCAAGCACTCCATTCAAAACCGCTAAGGAACGGCTGGCTTGGCAAGCGCTAGCTAGCTGTTTGATAAATGAGCACAACCCGGGCTTCCTACCTTTCAGTTTCGTGTTAAATAGCAGGAACGCCAATTAGTGCTTAAATTAAGTGCTTAAATCTCAACGAAAGTTTCAAAAGTTCTCAACGAAAAACGCCACATTAGCGCCAGGAAGGGTCATGTTATTAACCCAACCCGTATGAGGTATATAGATTACAGTAGATCTTCGCTCAGTTCTGCAAGTAAAACTTACCTCAAGGGCGTCGGGTTTCCTCCAAATTTCTTTATTTAGTGTTATATATTGCTGCGGTTTTGAGATTGGCACATTGAAGTCAATAAATGTTGAAGGTTTGCCCCCCATAGTTAGTCACACGAGCAACATATAGGCCCATTTGTAGTATAGTTATGTCTTAGTATGTGTAAGAATAGGCCATTTCCCCTCTTAGTACCTGCATTGTGTACAGACAGGAGAATAGGCCCTCCATTCATTTTGCGTACACCTCCATTCTACCTCTATGGGCGCAATCCATCCCACGTCCCATTTGGCTGTCCACTAGTCAAGTTAACATGAGGCAGGGCCTCGAAAGGTGAAGGAGGGTTGAGCTCGGCATGGCAGCAGTGGGGACGGTAAGAATGAACCAGCCAATCAGAGCTCGAGCAGCATGGCGTGAGAGGGCGTGGTGAAGAGCGTCTGGTGAGTTCCAGAGGGTTCGAAGGGCGTGGCATATATAACCCGATGCGAAAAGCCCTCGGAAGGACTCGCGGAGGGAGGACTTGCAGAGAGGGAGCTTGATAACAGGACTCGCGGAGGGAAGGACTCGCGGAGGGAAGGATGCTCTGATATAATCGGGCCTAGAATCGACTCTAGGTTGGAGAGCTCAAAGATAAGTGCACCATCTTGTCAGACTTGCACCCGCCCCTCAAACTTAAATTTTATTTTTATGCATTTGCATACTTTCCTCCCTCTTCTGCTCCTGTTTATCAGCCAGGTGGTGTTGCGTCGGTCACCAGGGATCTCATAGCCCATGGGGATCTGCTGGGATTTGTTTGGCCTGCTTGTATTCACTTGGTTACTTGCTTATATCTGCCTGTTCCATGGAATCCAGTTATCGAGGGAGGTGCGCTGAGCTGGTGCGGAGTTTATGAGAGGATTCTAAGGAGACGCGCTTGGAAAGGATCCTTCGCACTGTACGAACTTTGTTACGTGGAATACGTGGGCGCAGACAGGGCGTTGATAACTCACGCGGTTCGGCCAAAGCAAGTGAATGCGGCTGAGTAACCGCCAGCCGCGCAAAGTCCGCCCTCTACCGTTCGCACCGAGATCACCCGCTTTGTTCGAGCGACACGATACGAGTCCCTGCCTTCGCCTACCTTCATCTTCGCGGAACGTGCCGGCGACCATGGAGAGTGAGACGGGGCCGATCCTGGACGTACAAGCTGGTGCGTTCGGCCTGAACAGCATCCTGCCCATCTGCAATCCCCGTGTGAGTGTGTGTGTCAGACGGGCCCATTGTCCTGGGGTATTAAGTATAAGACTGTATAAGGATTGCTCTGTGTCTCTTCCTCCTGTGCTGTAAATACGTGCGTAATAATTAAACCAATTTGTTCTTCCTTTTCTTTCCAATTCGATCGCCTTTGTGATTTCTCCATTGACTAAGCGTGGTACGAATAAGATCGATCCAATCGGGTCTAGTAATTATAAATAGCGTGGATCACTTGTACGCAAACCGCTCGGCATATCACCATCACACGTGGTTCGTGCGAGGCTTATCCCTCGCTTCCAGGGCAGCGCTAGTACTTAGGTAACAGTGAATTTGGTCCCGAAACCCTATTTGGCACTGTCCGGAAGGGACGTAATAGGTCTCGAGTCGCGCCAGGTCAGTAAAGACAAGGGGATTAATCCCCCCTTGATAAGGGGAGAAGGCCGGCGACAGATCCGCAACAATATATATACCATGAGCAACTGTTTAAAAAGCTAATCATACGTGTTTGTGGTATATAATATTTTTACCTCTGGTGGAGGACATTGGGCCATTGCTCCCACAGAAACACCCTGATAAGCTATTTATAAACGTTGACTCGACATTTGTTCAAGGAGGAAAAACACCTTGGGGAGGTGGGATATTAATGCCATCGATATTGTTTTGTCATAACATTAATATTATGCTGTTATCGTTAGTTTTGTTATTCGAAGCGGCCTTGGAAAAACGCCACGATAAAGCTAACTTAAAATTGATATACACCTCAACATGCAACCCCATTGACGGCAATGGCAGGGAAAACCCACTCGGGGAAGAAAACCCCCTTGTGGAGGGGGGGAAATGAATGCGCTACAACCTTCATTATGTAACCCTTGGTCATCCTGCCAAGTTTGATTGAGATTGGATAAGCAACGACGGAATGTATCGGCGTCAAAAATCCATCAGACAGACACAAATGGCGTATTTTAGTATGATAAAAATTACTTGAAATAGTGTTGGCCAGAAGAGAAGTTGGAAACCGTGCTCGAATTGGGTTCACTGTGCCACGGCAAAGGGTTGCAGAAGGAGTGGATGAAGTAGAAGAGAGCCCAGACCATGATCATGTTGTAAGATACTGATAACATGAAACACATAGCTACACTGGAAACACCAACACCTGTGGAAAAAATCCCCCCACAAGAACCAATATTAATTAATGATAATAAAAACACAAACACCAAACAGGAAGTACTGTATAAGCAAGGCAACACAATGTAGCTCATTTCACAAGCTCTTCAACAAAGACAAGTGCAGTAAACTGCAATGAATCGATTGGACTCTGCAAATATCAAAGCATTCACAAACCATATTAGTCCTCAAGTGTACAACTTGATTCGGATGTATTCTCCACGAGTCATTTGGCTGTAGTAGCCTAGATTTTATGAATTCAAACCCAGCCAAATGTAGAAGTGTGAGGGGTGTAGATTGTAGGCGAGTTGTAACTGAACGAGTTTTCGAATTACCTTAAATTGAATATTTTAAAGTAACATTAATGACCTTCGGAGAAGGCTTTTAAATAGATCTGTTTGTCGATAAAAATTATCCCATTAAAAAAAATTAAACAACATGCCGAGGAAGATCCAAAGACGATCAACCTAACTCCTTGTATTCCCACACCCAGGAAATAGCTGCTTTTATTCTACTTTGCATTATTAACCACAAAAGAAGAAAGTTCGAAGTGCCAGCTCGACTGGCAACCACCTTCAAACCTTTGAAAAGAGGGCAGATCATGGCAAAAGCCTGGGCCATTCCACGACGCCGGTACTGCCCCATGATGACTTCCATATAAAACAACGGAATCCCACATATGACAAGCATCAGCAGGTAAGGAATGAGGAAGGCACCTGCAAAGAACAAAATAAAGAATCAACATTTATCAATACAAATAATTAATATTTGTCAAGTAATATCCAACACCCAGCCTTAAAAACATCACATTTTTAAACCTCCAATATCTGAGAGCAAAATAACCCAACTTTCTAAATTTGACATTTGTAATAGGAGGTGATATGAGGTAATGGTTGTATCTAATTATTTTTAGGATAAACGATAACATAATTTTTAATTTTTAGTTGTATCTAATTCATAATTTTTAGGATAACACTAAGAATGAAGAAGGTGGATCAGACTCGGCAACGGTTGCTCGAGTGAGATGTGCATGGAAGAAGTTTGGGGAACTGAGTGGCATGCTGACGAGGAGGGGAGTGTCGTTGAAGCTGAAGGGAAAGGTGTATGCTGCATGTGTGAGAAGTGTTATGATTTATGGGAGCGAGACATGGGTAATGAACGTAGAGCAGCAACGAAGGCTGGAAAGGGTGGAAATGCGAATGGTTCGGTGGATGTGTGGAGTATCGTTGAGAGAGAAAGACAAATGATGAATTGCGAAACATGATGGGAATAGAGCCTGTGAAGAGAAACAGGTTGAGATGGTTTGGGTCAGGTGTTGAGGAAGGCTGAAAGTGACTGGTTGAGAAGAATGATGGAAATGAATGTAGAAGGAAGTAGAGGACGGGGAAGACCGAGAAAGCCTTGGCTAAAGGTGGTGGAAGAAGAAATGCGGGCAAGGGGGTTAACAAGGAGGAAAAAAAACCAAAAACCACATTTAGAGGCCATTTTTCCCCGCAAGCGGGGGTTGGCCTTTTTCTGGGACCATGGTTGTTGTTGTTTTTTTGGTCCGCTTTTTGAAGCAATGTTTTACGGCCGGATGCCCTTCCTGCCGCCAACCCTTTTTGTCGCCTTTTTACGACAAACAGGGAATTACCAGCGAACTGGTACTCAATTTGCCGACCTCGGAAGGATGACAGGCTGAGTCAACCCCCCTGGCGTTAATTCAGCGATCGACCGGGATTCGAAACCCAGGATCCTAGGATACTAAGCTGGCACCCTAGCCGCTAGCCCAACACCAGGTTAACAGGAGAGATGCAGAAAATAGGGGAAAATGGAGAAGATTGTCGTGCGGCCTGCAAGGCTAACCCCCTCTCTAGCAGAGAAAATGCATCACAAAGGGCCGCCACAATAACTACAATGATCAAACTGTAAGTGGACTCATTCACTCGCAACGCCGCCAGTGCTAACCAGCACCCAGCACATTTGCCCCGCCTCAAGGCCTTTGACGTCATCCAAACATTCCTGGCCTGGAGAGATTATACTCCGCCTCCCTCTTCCCTCTTCCCTCTCCCCCCCCCACCCCCACCACCACCGATGTATCGTAACAGAGAGGCCATGCCCGGCCTTCGTGATAGAGTCATGCTCTGTAGTTGGACAGAGTTTGACAAGAGCGTGGAGCATTCGGGAGAAAACAAAAAGACACGCCTCGCCATTTTTCTCTCCCGCTAGTCGCGAATGGATGCTGTGGTTTCAGGTGCGCTGGTGAGGAGACGTGTCAGGGCTTTGGGACTGTTTGCAACGTGGAAGTAGGAGGTGGTGGTCGACGGTGGTACCCTGCAGAGAAGGAGGAGGGTTCGTGAACAAAACAAAAAGGGATCCTGCTTGCCTCATGCCAGCGGCTGGCTGCGGGCACAATTCGGTGCCATTTTGTGTGTTTCCTGCGTGGTGGTTTGAGGCGACGACCAGTAGCCTTACCAGCCATTTGGGGACGCAAAGCTGAGTTCGGCTGATTATAAAAGGGATTTTATCTTTACTTTCGTTTTCCCCTTGTTTGTATACGAGTGAGTGGAGACGTCTCAATTTAGGAATTTCAGTTTTACCTCACCTTTCATTGTTACTTGCATTTATTTTCATTAAATCATTTGTCGAATCTTACTTTTCTTGTATTGTGGATTTTGCTGTCCTGTCTGTCTGTGGGATTGGATAACCCCTGCATGTGTTCCTGATCAGGTAAGACCTCGAGCCTTCCCACGCATGTCACTACCGCCAAGTTGGGTATACTAGGGCATGCCCGTACTATATATATATCTATAATTATATCCCCCCCCCTCTATTTACATGAAATGGTTTGGTCCATTCGCAAAGCCAAAGCGAACGGCTTGCGAGTACGGTAGAACCCCCCCCTCTATTTACATGAAATGGTTTGGTCCATTCGCAAAGCCAAAGCGAACGGCGAACGGCTAAATCGCCATAGCTCGGTAGCTCGCTGCTCTCTGATTGGTCGAATCGTTTTTTGGACATAGCTCAGTAACTACTTGTCCGATTAATATGAAACCTTGAAAAGGCACATCCTCGGGTCCCCAGCAATATACCTGGCAAGTTTCAAGTATATCGGACCGGTAGTTGTCGAGAAACAGCGGTCGCATACACACAGAGATTACTGGAATTATAGATAGATGCCTCCGAGTTAAAGCTAGTTTTGGCCATTCATCCTCTTGCAGTCTTAACCCCAGGGACACGACAATACGTTGTGATCTTTTGGTGTCAATTATTTATTATCCTAAAGCCGGACGTGCGTCAGTTGGAAGTCATGTTGAAAATTATACATACCGGGTGTTTGCTAAATCTCAGATCTTGGTAATGTTTGAAATGTAGTCAGTACAGACATGTTAAAAACTAATGTCCCAGTCCTGTGCCCGAACAGCCAATGGGGGTGTCTGGCAATGAAAACGAATCTGTGCCATGTAACGAAGCTCCTGCAGAGCCAGGTGAATGTTCTGAAAATCTAACTGAGGATAGGACCGACTTTTGTGTGGTTCAACGAGGAAAACAACAGCACCAAGGTTCAAGTACAGTTGAATCCGTTTCATACGCTGAAGCAGTCGCTGTGAAGAGGGTTTCACTCAATAGGGGTGAGAGTAGCTCGAACTTCCTCGGTGTTGCATCATGACCTCCTCCTACTGTCATTGAGGAGGCTATGGAGCATCAACACGCTTTGTTAGCTGATGCTCCAAGTAGTGATAAACCTTCTTTGGACTGGATAGCAGGATAAGATTAGCTTGGTGATGACAGTCAAGCAAATAGGTTCACCAGATGCACAGGAAACCTCTGAGGAGGCAACCAAAAAAACAAAAAAACATTAAAAAAAACCACAGAGAATGACCCTTAGGTTAAGTGCGTTACCTGACAAAGTTTTGTTAAGCCGATGCCAGTGTCCGCTACACCCGCTACATATACAGGTAATAATCGTCGTTATCAAGCACGAGTTGTGCGATTCGGACGACACTTGTTCGGTTTCAGATCTTAATGAGATAGAGGGTGCAACTGCGGATTCCCAGGATTATGAGGACTTGGATGCCCCCTCTCCTTTCGAAGTAATTAACTGTCTCCATCATATCTTTCGGAAAAAGATCAGGCTTATTGATTATTTCTACAACACAACACACAACAACAACATGCATTTTAAAGGCCATTTCCCCTGCTAGAGCGGGGGTTAGACTTGCGGTCCCCATGACTATCTTCTCCATTTTGCCCTATTTTCTGCATCTCTCCTTGTTAACCCCCTGGCCCGCATTTCTTATTCCACCATCTTAGCCAAGTCTTTCTCGGTCTTCCCCGTCCTCTACTTCCTTCTACATTCATTTCCATCACTCTTCTCAACCAGTCACTTTCACCCTTCCTCAACACATGACCAAACCATCTCAACCTGTTCCTCTTCACAGCATCAATCACAGGCTCTATTCCCATCATCTTTCGCAATTCATTATTTGTCTTCCTCTCTCTCAATGATACTCCGCACATCCATCGAAACATTCGCATTTCCACTCTTTCCAACCTTCGTTGCTGCTCTACGTTCATTACCCATGTCTCGCTCCCATAAATCATAACACTTCTCACACATGCAGCATACACCTTTCCCTTCAGCTTCAACGACACTCCCCTCCTCAACAGCATGCCACTCAGTTCCCGAAACTTCTTCCATGCACATCTCACTCGAGCAACAGTTGCCGAGTCTGATCCACCTTCTCCATTCAGCATGTCTCCGAGGTAGCAAAATGTTTTCACACCTTCCAGCTTCACGCCGTCTCCAAGATCCAACTTAACATTTCCTCCATCTGCAGCTCTCTCTGTGCACACCTTACATTTGAATGTAGCTGCCACACTGGTTAATGACCTTCTCAGACCACTACATTTTTGATGAACCCACTCAGCACACATTGTACATTGAATGTAGTTCACTCCGATACCCTTCCTACACACAGCACAGGGCCACTTCCCAGTTCTTTCCACCTCACCACATGCTTTACCACTTGCCATCACCTTCGTCTTTCCGATATTCACCTTCAGACCTTTTGTCTCCATACATTCCTTCACTTGTTCATCTTTTCCTTCAGTCCATCCATACTTTCCGCAATCAACACCAGATCATCTGCATACAACAACTCCCACAGTAAACCCTCCTTTACGTTCTGAGCCAGTACCTCCATCACAGCTACAAATAGTAGTGGACTTAGTACGGACCCCTGATGCACTCCCACCTTCACCTCAAACTCACCACTGTTCCCGTCCTTCGTCCTTACAGCTGTGCGCGCTCTTTTGTACATTGCCATCACTACTCTGATCAACCATTCCTCCACTCCTAGCTTCATCAATGCCCACGTCAATACTTTGCATGGAACCCTACCAAATGCTTTATCCAGCTCAACAAACCCAAGAAACAACTTCTTCCTCTTCTCCATGTACTTCTCCTGCAACTGCCTCACAATGAAATGCACGTCTGTCGTTCCTCTTCCTGGCATAAATCCAAACTGCATTTCGTCGATCTTCACTTTCTTCCTTATCCTCCTCTCCAACACCCTTTCCAATATCCTTCATTCCATGCTCCAATAACTTTATCGCTCGGTTCAAGCCACACTCCAGAGGGTCACCTTTCCCCTTGTATGGAGGGACGAGGGTACTCAGTTCCAAATCCACTGAAATGCGGCCTTTTTTCACAACCAGATTACAGATCTCTGTCATTCTCTTCACACCCCAATTTCCTGCTGCCTTCAACATATCTCCCACAACTCCCGTCGGCCCTCGCGCTTTTCTACTCTTCATTGCTTTTATCGCTTCCTCAACTTCCTTCTCAGTTATCTTCTCTGCCGGTCCTAAAACTGGGTTACTCTCTATGTTGCCATCCCATTCATTCTCTGTATTCAACAGCATTTCCATATATATTTTCCATCTTCCTTTAATTCCATCTGGGTCAACAACAATTTGTCCCACTTCATCCTTCAAGCAACTCACCCCCATCACATCACACCTCTCTTTCGCTATCTGCTTTGCAATCCTGAATACTGCTCTCTGACCCTCTTCCGAATCCAAGCGTTCTCCGAACATTTTCCTACATGCCTCCTGCGCCTTTGCTTCCTCTTTCTTTGCAGCCTTCTTGGCTGCCTTATAACTTTCATGCTCTGCTGTTTCTGCTCCCGTACCCTTCGCCTTCTGCCACTCCTTGAACTTCTTCCTCTTCTCATCAATCCTCTTTCCAACTTCATCATCCCACCACCATGTTTCCGAGTGCCTCGGTGGTCCTTTTGTCCATCCACATACCTCACCAACGGCTCCCAACAGACTAGCTTTCATTGACATCCAACCACTTTCAAGCTCAACCACATCATCCTCTACCCGACTCAGCCTCTCTTTTAATGCCTCCCTTACTGTCACCTCTTTCAACCTCCACACCTTCATTCTCGGTTGGTACTTCACCCGCCGAGCTCTCCTCGCACCTTTCACCCTTATGTCGCAGACAATCAAGTGGTGCTGTGAAACAGCCTCCTCCCCCGGGATCACCTTTGTGTCCCGGAGGTGCCCCCTATCTCGCCTACGCACCATCAGGTAGTCAACGGTTGTCATCGACCCACCTGACGTGTATGTAACAAGCTTATTATCCTCTTTCTGGAACTAAGTATTACAAATCAACAAATCAGCTCCATCAGCAAACTCTAAAATCCTTTCACCTTCTCCATTTCTCACACCATATCCGTAACCCCCATGAACTCCCTCAAAACCATCCATACTCCTTCCCACATGTCCATTTAGGTCTCCTCCTACCACAACAACTTCCTCATCTTTCACGTTTTCCATCAGCTTATCCATTGCACACCAGAACTTGTCCTTCTCTTCATCGCTCCGACCAACCTGCGGAGCATATCCCGAGATGACGTTCACCAAGAGCTTTCCAATCATCATTTTCACCATCATCAACCTATCACTCACTCTCGTCACACTCACCACACTGTCTACAAACTCCTCAGAAAACATGACACCAACACCATTCACGCCCTCCAGGCACCCTTGCCACATAAACTTGTATTTCTGTCCCTGCCTACCCTTCACCATTCTCACACCACTTCCCTTCCATCTCGTCTCTTGCACACAACATATGTCCACTCTTCTTCTGACCAATACTTCCACCACTTCTCCTGATCTCCCTGTCATTGTCCGTACATTCCATGTCCCAAACCTCAGAAACCGATCTCCACTTCGGGCTGTACCCTGCCCGTATGTAGTTGTAGTTGTCATGGTTCTCTTTTTGAGGCAATGTTTTTTATGGCCGGATGCCCTTCCTGACACCAACCCTCTTAGTCGTCTCTTACGACACGCAGGGATATGGTGTGCCTATTCTAATCCAGGGTACTTATTGATTATTTCTACAATTGGACAAATTTCAAGCTAATGCATCTCGGACCAAGTACTGCATCTCGCTCTACCGATTGTAAAGAATCTGACAGCCTATGGTGCAATCAAGTCTCAGACTACTGAAGAAATTTGTATCGATAGCAAGGAAAGAACTTTGATGATAAAAATCTCTCGATAAATTCTTGAAACTCATTATGGTTTTATCTATTGTGAGTATAAACATAAACGCTGTTCCCTCATAAATGGAAGACACGTACGATTAATTAATGGAGCAAAGGTATGTAGACATCACTTTTCTCCAAGCTGTTCATTGTGGGGATACCTGTTTAGCCAAATGGCAAAATATAATAAGAGGTTCTTGTTTTTTCAGTTTGTTTGTCCTCTAGCAGGAGTCACTTTCTGGCTTAGATCAGGAATCTTATCTGACCAAATAGCATTTCATCAAATTATGAGAGGCCATTTTGTTTTCATCGTTTTTCTTAGAGGCCAACAGATCACATTATTGAATGCGTATGTCTCAAGTGATCCTTTTCGAAGAAAAGATTACTTTTCCCTTCTTGATAATTATTTTGTCCAAATTGATTTTGGTGGTCTTGTTGGCCTAGCTGGTGATTTCAATTATGCCTGAGAGCCATCTCTCGACCGTAATGGTGCAGAACCTCACCCCGAGTGCAAAACATTTGGCGGCTGTTCTAGCAAAATATCACCTGGTTGAAGGATGGAGGTTGCAGCACCCTTAGGTTAAGTAATTTTCATGGTTCCAAGCCTCCAATAACAAAGCATATTTTGCTCGGTTAGATAAATTTTATGTTAATAATTGTTTTCAGAATTTCATTTTATCAACGATGATTCTTCCCTCTGGTGTTTCAAATCAACATTTGATATCTCTAAAATGGATTTTCCCTATGCTCCTCATATGAGTGACTATTATTGGGCCCTTAATGTTGGGCTGCTAAAAGAAGCTCATTTTTGTAATGCATTCAGAGGATTTTGGTGTTCTCTGCATGCCAGGAAAAACAATGAGCAGAAGTCAATGGTGGGACATTGCAAAACCCCACATCAAAATATTTTGCCAACACAACAGCACCAAGGTTCAAGTACAGTCGCGTCTGTTTCATACGCTGAAGCAGTTGCTGCGAAGAGGGTTTCACTCAATAGGGGTGAGAGTAGCCTGAACTTCCTCGTCAGAGAAATTCTCTTTTTTTTTTGGATGCGATCAATACACCTTCATTAGGCATCAGATATGAAGCTTGTGGGCAAGTTTAATCAACAAAATATATGTAATTTTGGAGAAGAGAGCAAATACCAATTTTGGGGGGGGGGGGGGCAACCCCACCCACCCCCCATGAACCACTTGACTGAGCACAGATTTTGATGAGGTCAATACACCTTCATTGGGCATCAGACATGAAGCTTGTGGCCAAGTTTCATCAAAATCGTACAGTTGGTTCAAGCGATAAATGACTGAAGTGTTTACGGACTCTCATTGACTGCATTACCTACAGACTGCTCGATCGCATAAGATCACCGGACTAAAGTCCAGATGAGCTAAAACTGGGATGGATTGATAAATCGACAGAGTATTGCAAGTTCCAAAAATGGAGAGGGCTTCTTTGTAAGCTATCTTACCATGCAGGAGCATTGGCGATTAATAATTTGGTCACTTCCACCTTGTGACATAGGTTTATGGTCTTACAGCCACCAAAGTGGATTAGTGAAACCACCCAGAAACATTTCATTGATATTTTTGGGGTGGTAAGCACTGGCTCCAATCAGGCATGCTCAGCCTTCCTCGGAAATGAAGGGGATCAGGGGCTTATCGATGTTAACAGCAGGCTCATGACTCGTGACTCGTGAAATCATATTTTCGTGAAGAAGTTTTTTTTTACAGCCCCATGCATTGGGAGAGTTTAACCCTGTGTTTCCCAAAGCAAGCAGGTGGGCTGGGATATGGTCGTGAACTGTTTTTGCTCGATCTCCCGAAGATCGATGTGTCATCGCTTCCTCTGTATAGGCACAGTGTCATCAACGCTTCGCAAGCTTGGTCATTGCGTCGGATCTGGGTTTCGGGTTCCACCACGAGGGGACTTTTCGGCCTCTTCCTGGACTACCTGTGCTGAGGGCACTGGCTGCGGATAACTCTACGGTCTGGCAGGTTGCTAATCAAACATGAATGCCAATTAGACGACAAAATCTCCCAGCGTCCCCCGCCTGACACCATTTACCTGGGGATGACGTGGCCGACTTAACCGGGGATCATGCCCTCGATACATATTTGTCTTATTTAATCGGGTGCGGCCAGGCAAACTTTGAGTACATACCAGCTAATGTTGTTAGGGGCTAATATTGTGACTGATTGGTGATGCGGGATCCGTAACAATATATTGCATGACATTTCAAGTTGACGATTATATTTTGGTTAAGGTCCGGATACAGATCCCACTGAACAGTGCGATACAAAACAAACTGTTCAGCCTGGCAGATGTATGCGCTCTACCGATTGTCAATGCCATATGGTTCGACAACAAGATACTGCTTGAAATTGCTCGTGTAAAAAAAGAAATTGCTCGTGAGTGTGGCACAATATTTGGAGACAATGATGAATTCTCCATCCTCCCAAAATGCTTCTACTCAGCTTAATATCAAACAACAATATCGTTACGGTCCTAGTCAGTCCAGGTAGAATATTTTGGCTGAGCGAGTGGCTTGCCAGGCTGGCACGGGACAGGTCTTAGTCTGACCGTGCTCCTGGAGTCCCGCATCGCCAATCTCATCTAGCAGTTCATAACCGGGCCAATTGCTATCTCAAACAGATTTCCTTTGACCCACCATATGGCAACGTAATGAGCAAGCAGGATGAGTCAAAGACCAAGTCAAATTCAACAAGTACGATATTTGGGTGTGGTGTAGAAAAAGGTACGAATTTACAAAACAATCGCATACAATAAAATCACCAAATATTAGCCCCTAATCATATATGCTCCCACAGAAAGGATCAGGTTTTTAATTAAATTATGGCCTTAGGCCTCAGACGCTCACACCGCAGACAGGGTTATGGCAAGGACAGTGGTGTGTGCCAGCTTAAACCTGGTCTAGATTAATTAGACACAGTGGCGGCAAAATGGCCGGCCCAGCTCGATCAATACTCGATGATCATGGAGGAGGGGTGCGTTCCGGTTGGGAAGAGGCATGACGGTGGCAGGGCAAGGTGGAGCTTGGCTTCCCACCAAAAACTTGGACTATGAATAGCTGCGAATGGTGCACCAAGCTCCCCATGATCTCGGGTATCTCCTCCCTTCCCATCGCTGCATGCACTTTTATCTCCTCTGGCCCCCACCATGACACTTTTCCCCTCCTCGCTTGATTGCCATTTAACGCCGGCCCAACAGGGTGGGGCTAGCCTCACAGGGCCCTTGACCCGGCTGAGCCAGTGGCGTCAGAGGCTCGGCTAGTCGGGGCCTGATCTTAATGTCAAATTGGATGTTATCTAACTTTAGACACCCATGTGTGGGGGAAGGTCCCACGTGTCTGACTATACGTAATAGCGACGCATATCTATAATAACAATTAATTCCTCGTACTTAACCCTAAATGATAAACACTCAATATGGGAATAACTGCACTCCAATAAGCATTGTATTAACCACTAAGAGCCATAACCGAAACAATATTAATGATAGTCACATTTTAATTGTACTCAACTTTTACAATTGACAGCTCCCTTCAACTTCCATTATATTCATCTCTCTATATTATAAAAGAAAGTTTTTGTTTGTTTGTCTGCGCACGCTAATCTCCTGAACCGTGAAAGATAGGAGGAAACCTCTAATACAAAAAATGTCAGGACAGGCCCCGGGAAGGTTTTACGCGAGGTGGCGAGACCGGTCGAGGCCCACCTCAGCCGGGCTGAGCCCATTTCACAATTAAAAGCTGAGCTGAATTATAGTAGTCAATCTTCTACGGCCGCGAGTAAAAGCTGAATTATAGTAGTAAATTCATTCAAAAAGAACCCGGGCAACGCCGGGTGCTTTCGGCTAGTATATAATAAACAATTCATTCCATAATTGGGTGGTTCGTGTCCAGCCACCCGGCTGGTGGTTGCATCATTTTTCTGTGGGCGCGTCTGCCGCTGATGCAATGCGTACTCATTTTGCCGACCTTGGAAGGATGACAGGCTGAGTCAACCCCACCTGGCGTTAATTCAACGGGATTCAAACTCAGGACCTTAGGATCCCAAGCCCACTGCCCTAACCATTAGGCCAACACCAGGTGATATTCCATAATTGAATGATAGGTGTTGCCATTGCCCTGAACCAATACACCACCTAACAGTCACACGTTTAGAATGTGTGACAAATATTGCGTGTATGCGGCTATTGGTGCTTATAAATTAATTGATGGATAACATAAGGACCACATGTGCAGAAATAGCAGGCCAGTAGAATGGAGGGATTATGCACATCGGTGTGCACGATATCTCAAACACATTTGATCCAAATTTGTTTAAATATGATCATAGAACGAAAAATTGTTTTAAAGTGAAATAGGACATGTATGAACAAACCAGTGAAATGGGCAAATGAACACATTCTCACCTCCCCCACTGCGATAGCACAGGTATGGGAATCGCCAAATATTGCCGAGTCCCACGGCTGCGCCGATGCACACCAGCGTGAATTCTATCTTGTGAGCCCACACCTCCCGGGGCGATCCATTGTACGTGTCTTTTTCGTGTTCCATTATGCTACTTCTGAGCAGGAACGCTTTCGAGAAACAATCAACTTCCTTCACTCTTGCTCCTATTAAAGAAATACAATGAGAGAGAGAGAAACAGAGGAAGCAGAAGATTACATTTCCACAGAGCATTAACTCTGGACCACCACACAAGTGGGGCAATTTGCAATGGAATGAGGACATGGATTTAGAAAGTTCACAGCAGCCTGGGTCCTAAATACGTTATCGCTTTAACAGCTTCATCATCAGGCCAAAATAGTCAGTAATATAAAATAAGACGAAAACAAACATGACCAACGACAGACAGCATGTTAGGGCTACCTTATAAAACTATAACTGCACTCAGTGGAGAGCATACCTCCACCTGGTTGGCCCTATCTCCCAATGGTGAACTCACTTAAAAAATTTAATAATTCTCATATCCAAATCCATATTCAGATCTTCACCAAAATCGAATCAATTCTTCCTCGTCACACATTTAACCTGTCCAACACGTTTCATCCAAATCCATCCATAACTTTTGCGATATCCCGCAATGATTAGTTTTTGGCCCGATCTCCTAATGGTGAAGACTCACTTAAAAAAATTAAATAACTCTCATATCCAAATCCATATTCAGATCTTCACCAAAATCGAATCGAATTGTCGTTGTCAGACACCCAACCGGTCCACCAGGTTTCATCCCAATTCGTCCACAACTTTGTGAGATATTTTGTTCACAAACAAACGGACAAACAGACAGGGGTGAAAACATAATCTCCATCCACCTTTGGTGGTGGTGGTGGAGGTAAGGCAATTCTCTCTTTGCATGTACCTTACGATTTTTGTCTGTGCAAGGGGTTTATTGACCATTACTGGAAAGAATGTTGGGGGGGGGGGGGAAGAGGGGTGAGGGTATTGAAGGCGAGGAAACTATGCCAATTCTGAAAACAAATCCTCGCCCTCCAAGGATTTACTCGTGCCTAAAATACAGAAACGTTCACTGGCAATTCCCAGTATAGCTTCCTGAATGAGTTGCGAAAGGGATAACTTTGACAAGACAAGGTAAAGGCATAAAGAAGTAAGTTAGAATAAAAGTAGAAAATCAATCAATTTATTAAGTACAACTCGTTAGGAAGAAAAAATGAATTGTCCAACCGGTTAGCGCAATGGTAACACACTTACCTTTGCCCGAGAGAGAGTCTGGATTGGACCCAACACGCGAGAGTCTGGATTGGACCTAACACTCGAGAGTCTGGACCCAACACGAAACGTTTGAGCCAATGGAGTCAGTGGGAGTTGACAAAAACAAATTGGGGTTTCGATGGGAGAAAGTACGAGGAGACAATTGATGGGGAACACAAAGTGCTAGAGAGAAGCACAAGGCAACAGCTATAGGGAGTCCGTTCCACAGATAAGAAAATTGAGGGATGAAAGGACTGAAGTGACCATTTAGCTGAGAATCGGGGAGGGAGAATGTTTATCAATTGAGCGGCGAACGCCGTGACGTCACCGCCAAGCGTGTCAGCCTTGCCTGCCAAGCTCCGTAGGAGCCATCTCACAGTGTCATTTTATGGATGTTCGTTCAGATACTGTCACAGGTGTATGTAAAACTCAGTTACGGACCTGGTTTCGCCCTTATTGCGGCTTCATCAGGACAACTTGTGACTGAAATCCTTTCGGTTACAGTCACGTGAAAAAGTAAGTGCACCCCATGTAAACGTTTGACTTTTTCAACATATTTGAACATACAGCTATTTGATCTTCATTTCAACAATATTGATAGATAAAGGTGATATAATATAACAAATATCATGAAACATTTACATTTTGTAGTCCATTGTATCATTTAAATAAACATAAATGCAAATTTCGCATGTGGAAAAAGTAAGTACACCCCTACATTTATCACTACTTCAAATTAGAATCAGGTGCACCAGCTCAGGTGCAAATGATTAGACCATCGTTAGAGAGGATCTTGGAGGAACCTGTCTTATTTAAACCTCAGACATTTAGTTTGGTTTGCTCTTTGTTGTTGAAGTGTGCGGCGTCACCATGCCTAGATAAAAAGAGCTCTCTGAGGCCTTCAGAAAGAAGGTTGTAGATGCCTACAAGTCTGGGAAGGGATTTAAAAAGATCTCCAAACAATTTGAAATCAATCATTCGACTGTCCGGAAGATCATCGACAAGTGGAGAAGATTCCAAACAACTGCCAACTTGTTCAGGCCAGGCCAGCCCAGCAAGTTCAGCCTGAGAGCAGACCGCAAGATGCTGAAAGAAGTCTCGAAGAACCCCAGAATGTCATCACGCGACATACAGGTAGCTCTTGCCACTGTTGATGTCAAAGTGCACGAGTCTACCATTAGAAAGAGGCTGCACAAATTTGATCTACATGGGAGGTGTGCCAGGAGGAAACCTTTGCTGTGCAGAAAGAACATCAGGGCAAGACTAAAGTTTGCCAATGAACACTGAGGCAAAGACCGGCACTTCTGGAACAATGTGCTCTGGACAGATGAGTCAAAGGTAAAGCTATTTGGCCACAGTACCAGAAGACATGTTTGGCAAAAAACAAAGACAGCATTTGACCACAAGAACCTGATACCAACTGTAAAGCATGGTGGTGGAAATATTATGGTTTGGGGCAGCTTTGCTGCATCAGGGCCTGGGCAGCTCACCATCATAGAATCCACTATGAATGCTTCATTGTACCAGAGGGTGCTTGAGGATAATGTGAGGCCACCTGTCGGAAAGTTGAAGCTCAACCAAAGGTGGACATTGCAACATGACAATGACCCTAAACATACCAGTAAATCCACCAAAGAATGGCTGCAAAGAAAGAAATGGAGGGTTCTGGAATGGCGAAGTCAAAGCCCGGATCTAAATCCCATCGAGATGTTGCGGGGGGGATTTGAAACGAGCAGTGCATGCAAGAAACCCCTCAAACATCGCACAGCTGAAAGAATTCTGCATGGAGTGGGAAAAAATTTCTCCCAGTCGATGTCAGAGACTGGTAGACAGTTATAAGAAACGCCGACTTGAGGTTGTTTCTGCCAAAGGGGGCAATACCACCTATTAGAGCCAAGGGTGTACTTACTTTTTCCACATGCGAAATTTGCATTTATGTTTATTTAAATTACACAATGGACTACAAAATGTAAATGTTTCATGATATTTGTTATATTATATCACCTTTATCTATCAATATTGCTGAAATGAAGATCAAATAGCTGTATGTTGAAATATGTTGAATAAGTCAAAACTTTATATGGGGTGTACTTACTTTTTCACGCAACTGTATATACCAGTCATTATGTGACTCCATACAATCAGCGGGGAAAGCCTGCAACACGCTAGCATTATCTCTGTTATCCATTCACTATAAAGAGTTGACCTGGATGCGGTTGGGTGTAACTAATTAGTATATACTGGTGTGACTCGGCGCGCTCTGCGCGCCTCACCACACGTCGTTTCAGAGGGGTAGGCATCTTTGACCATTTCGGTGTCTTTTGGGTCTTCATGGTGTTTTGGGTCTTCAGGGCCATTTGGGTCTTCAGGGTCTTTTTGATCCACTGTGCCTTTAAGGGTATTTTGGGTCTTTGAGGTGTTTTTGGGGTCTTCAGGGTGTTTTGGGTCTTCTGGGTGTTTTGGGTCTTCGGGGTGTTTTGGGTCTTCGGGGTGTTTTGGGTCTTCGGGGTGTTTTGGGTCTACGGGGTGTTTTGGGTTTTTGGGTATCCAGGGTCTTTTTGAGCCTCAGGTCCTTGAAGGGTATTTTGGGTCTTTGGGGTGTTTTGGGTCTTTGTGGTCTGAAGGGTCTTGGGGGAATTAAAGGGTCGTCAAATGTCTGAGGGGTCTCAGCAGTCTTAACGCAATTAAGAGGGTTAATTAATTAAGAGGGTGGTAATTTTATTTCAAGAAGAAGACGTTTTCGTCACATATAAAGATACATACATACATACACATACCGAACCATATACGTTTGCTCTATTATAAGGAGAATAACTTATACACGCGATATATATAATATGCACTGCCAGATGGTGCCTCCGGAGCTTGGCAGTCAAGGCGGACACACTTGGTGGTGACATGGCGTTCGCTCATTAAGTTGGAACACGAAATTATATATACAAACATATATATTGTTGCGGTCGGGTCAAATCCCCACTCCTGACAATTTATTGCGGTACGACCACCGAAGTACGAGGGACGGGGAGGGTTCCAAATTCAAGGTGACGAGGACACGTCAAGGTGCACGTGTACCGAAAGACCGCGTGATCGAACCCTCACTTCCCCACACCTTCTGGATGCCGAGCGGTTTTGCACATGGTGTGGATAGCGGCCTTACCCCACGAGATTTATGGACCTGAGTCTAGCCAAATTCAGTCCCGGATGATGCTAGGCCAATGGAGAAAAGACGTACCGAACAGGTTGGAAGTAAGAACAAAATGTTCAGCCTTTTATTTGGAAAGCACAGAGAAAGACGAAGATTTACCTTAACAAATATTACTTAATAATAACCCTGACTTGGCCACTTCACACTCTGACACACACACACACACACACACACACACACACACACACACACACACACACACACACACACACACACACACACACACACACACACACACACACACACACACACACATACACACACACACACACACACACGTTAAAGGGCGTACCGATGTACGTGCTGGGACTCCTCGCTGTTGATCACGTGGTCTGGTGTGCGCGGCTCGTATGGTGTCGTGACGTGCAGCCTGGATGAGGTAAATTCAGCGTAGGTGGAACGAGCTACCACACAGGCAGACAACTTCAGCTCAGGTGAGTCGTGTTGAAAGGCCAACGCTTGCAGGTCAGCCAGAAGGCGCAAAAGATCGGCAAAGCGTGATGGGTGTCGGGCATTGAACAAAGCCAAAACACATGTCGTCTGGTGGGGCCAAAACGAGTTCAGAGCAGGGTGTCGTCCACATGGCGAAATCCCAGGCAAAAGAGTTGTGTCCTGTGCGCAGCGAAATCCCAGGAAAAGAGAGAGACAAATTGCAATCCGCGTGGGCTTTTACCAGATCCGCCCACGCCCCTCAAAATGTTCCAGAGCCTCCCATTGGCTGAGGCTTGTCGCATCATGGCGACGTGTTCCTGCCCCCTCACTGGTCACGTGGGTCTGTGCTTCTGGCCATGCCTTTCTGCTTATTAAAAACATGGCTTCCCTTAACCACACAAGGGTTTGCCAACCTGCCTCACTCAACGCATATTTAGTCTTTTTTTTACAATACAATGGGAAAGGACCAATCTCTACATTCAATAAAACATAACCAACTAATGCAGGCTACATGTTGTCATGCAATTTAACTATAGGGGGTTTGCCTTTATGGCACAAACGCAACACTACCCCCTTCTCTCACCAAGACTCGACCCGAGTCGTCCACATGGAGCGGCTGGGGGTCAGCTGGCATTCATTTAAACATTTTTAGTGTGACACGTAGATGTGATTCCCCTAACATTTTTAACTCTCATCCCAGTGTGTGCAACTTTTTTTTTTTTTTTTTACATTTAAATGTACATTTTTAAACCAAATATGTCCCTCCTAATGTGTTGAGAAACTACCTAACAGATTCACACCCACAACCCTATACTGTTTACGTATTGCCGGAATTTTGAAACTAAACACAACCGGTGGGCAACATTTTTACATTTTACACAACACAATTTATTTTTAAAAAAACTATGACCCAGCACCTGGACTTGAGGAATAACACTTGGAGAATTTGTTGCTGGGGTCATCTTCTGGCTTCTTGCCTTGGTAGGCAGGCTAACAAAAACCGGCTGGCCCCGACCTGCATACAGGCCATTTGAAGATCAGGGCCATCTAAATCTTCATAATTGCACAAATGGATCACTCTTTTTATTTCTTGAGCGGGGCCACTCGAAACGTGGTCCAAATGTGTGGTGTCAGTGCCACCCAACAGGTGATCCATGTGTGGCATCAATGCCACCCAACAGGTCGTCCATATTCAGCAAGATGATGAGGCAGCCAAGAGGTGTAACCATGGAAATGGGTGTGGCCACAGAGCCAGTGGTCCATGAGGTGATGAATGATGGATGTGAGTGTGGATGGCAGCAAGATGCTGCAACGGCAAGGTAAGTCCTCTTGATGGTCCTGGATCGGGCAGGAAGAGAAGACGCAACGAGCAAAACAGGAAAAGACACGGTGGCACATGCAAAACACAGGTAGATCAAGCGGGTGAGAGGAACGCCGGCAGAGTGAAGTCGAGCCTGGCCCTACCCATTCGTGCCTCCCACCGTTAACTACACTACCCTAGCCCTCCTTGTATTTACAATTCGTCTCTACGTCTCGTCTCCCCCCGTCCCCTCTTTATTCCAAATTCGTCCCCAACTCCCCCCAGGTTCTCCCAGGAAGGAAAGACGGAATGAACACAATGTTTCGTACTCACATCGTGATGCATCTTACCAATCAAACATTGAGTCCCGTGGTGCGAAATCCATCCCCTTGTGGATGGTGTGGATGGTGCGAAGGGGTCTTCACAAAATCCTAACTACATTAACATAATTTACACATTTTAATCTCCCCGGGACTTACCCTGCCAATCGGCCTTCTTTAAACTATGTGGTTCTAAGAACCAGAATTCCCATTGCCCACACTGTGGTGCCCTCCGAATTTGGGTCTCACCCCACCAATTTTTCCATTCGTGCCCTCGCACAATTTCGGGGCTGGGTCGTGTGGCTCTACCAGCAGGTCTACCGACCTGCACCCCTCCGTTCACTGGAGCTGCCTCCCGAGCTTGCCTGCTTCTCGCTCTAACCTACCTGGGGAAGGCCCTCCCTGGCGCTTACCCCATCGATGCCCACCTTGGCATTGGGCAACCCGGGTCCCTCATTTGATCCTCGGGCCCCACTCACTCTAACACAACTGGCTCCCTGAGCCTACCTGCGGCCTTACCTGGCCGACGAGCTCCCAGTGACGGAGCATCCCAAATAACTATTTCTACTAATTAAGCCACACGCCCAGCCATTCCACCGCCTCCTGCACCTCACAAAAAAAAACTATTTCCACAATCAGCACCATAGGTGTCAATATCCAGGTAATTTACCTGTACCCTCTAACTTTAAACTACCCACCCAGGCCTTCGTGAATGGGTTCCACTCCCCCCCCCCATTCAATCCTTCACACCATGCATTCCACACCATTCATTCCACACCATTTATTTGCACACCACTTATTCTCACACCAATTATTTCCACACGATAACACAATTCCATCTATTCTCAAACACACAGCATCATTTATCTAGCCGATTTCCCCTATAACTCTTGCTTCCCCGTAGTCCCTTTACACGACGAACACCCTTTGTTAGTAACCAGCTGAACTCTCTACGTCCCCACTACTGTTCATTGTCACTACTTAAATCTCTGTCCCTATGGTCTCTCTAGATCCCTAATCATTATCCTAGCCCTCCCTCAGCTAGTGCTTTGGTGCCCCCATGGAGCAACCATTGCTGGCCCTTCCATGGGCCTAACAATGCTATCCCCCTAAACTAGTGCTCATTGGCCCCATGCACATGGGGAATGGTCACACCACCATACCCCCATGTGGGGGCACAATACTCCACCAGTCCTCAAAGCAATGAGCCCCCATTCATGGAGGTACTTGGTCGCGGCTCGGCCTCCAAGGGCCGAGCGATCCATGCGGGTGGTTGGTCGCCTGTATGGGGTGATATCCGGCCGGCATTGACGATTCGAGGGGGCGGAATTGGTGGGCCCAAGTGCCGGGGTCCATCCCTGTGCGGGGCCTTGCGGTCTCACGCACAATGACCCAACCGGCCACGGTTATAGCACCTCACCCGGTAAGGTGCTTGCCTTCGACAATCCGAATTGCCCCTCAAAACCCGCTGATCGCTCTTGCCGCAGTACGGCGCCAACAATACCGTGTGGGTGCCAGAGGTACGAATCCTGCACGCCGGTTCTTGCGAGACAAATGCAGCACCGATTCCCTCCGGTCCCCATGGCACACCACTCATCGGGGGCTCGCGTACTCTACCCGTCCCACTGAGCACTACCCCAGTCGGCGTCGATGCCCGAGCCGCATCATTTCTCGCACTCCATTTCAAACGTGCACACTCTCTCCACACACTCCGTAATCGCACACACCAGTGCGCACACTCTCTCCACACACTCCGTAATCGCAAACACCGGTGCACACACTCTCCACACACTCCGTAATCGCACACACCAGTGCCCACACTCTCTCCACACACTCCGTCTCATTCGTAACCCTCACAATGGGCCCTTCACGAACCCCCGGGTCTGGCCTTTCTCCCAAACTCGCCGAGCACCCGCTCGCACCAAACACATTCCCGATATCACTACTCGCCCATCTTCATCCGGCTCTCTTCAAGAACCTGTAAACTTTTTATTTCATCAACAGGTTCCTCATCACGATGCGAGCACCACTCTTGCATACATCCCCGCAATTCCTTTCCTAATTCATTCTCCATCTCTCCTTCTGTCATTTCAATTTCAATTATTCCCCCTTCTACCTTCTCCAGCTTCTGTTTGACCACTGTTATTTCCCGTTGCGCCTCTACTATTTCCTCCTCTAACTCGACCATCGTCGGTTCCTCTACGTCCCGTGTCAATATTTCCATTGCCCCAGTCAGTTTGGCCGTGCTGTCCTTCAGTTCTCGCTGGACACTCATCTCACTCCGCTTTACCTAGTCACACACACCCGCGACCTCCCCGCTCATGGCGTCCATCCGATCACCCAATTGATCACCCATCTCTTTCATTTCACTTCTTGAGTCTTTCCTTTGCACCTCAAAGCATGCTCCGATTTGAGTCATGAATAACTCCATGTTAAGCCCCGCTAGCACAGCGGGCCTGGCCTCCGCCGCCGCGTGCGAAGCGCCGCCATTTTCTTCACTCCCTCCCGGGCCGTGATTAACGCCAAAGTCCATCTCTTCGTTTACGTCCTGGGCCATTAATTCCTCATCCTCTACATTTCCTATACCCACCGGAACCTGCACGTCTTGGCCCGACATCAGCCGAATTGAATTTTAATTTTGTTTTAAACTAAATTTGCACAAGCTCGTAATTTCGCAGCACGTTAAACGTACTGCAGGTCCGATCCCACTCCCGGACACCAATTTGTTAGTCGCGAAACGACCGGGCCGGGAGGGGAGGGTTCCAAATTTATCCCTCACGATTCCCCTCGGTTAATACCAGAAAATCACGAATACCTTCAAGGTGCACATGTCACCGAAGACGGCGATCGATCCCTCACTTTCCCACACCTTCTCGATGCCGAGCGGTTTTGCACATGGTGTGGAAAGCGGCCTTACCCCACGAGATTTATGGACCTGAGTCTAGCCAAATTCAGTCCCGGATGATGCTAGGCCAATGGAGAAAAGACGTACCGAACAGGTTGGAAGTAAGAACAAAATGTCCAGCCCTTTATTTGGAAGGCACAGAGAAAGAGACAAAGATTTACCTTAACAAATATTACCTAACAATAACCCCTACTTGGCACCTTCACACTCTGACACACACACACTGACACACACACACACACAGAATAACTCTGGTTAAAGGGCGTACCAATGTACGTGCTGGGACTCCTCGCTGGTGACCATGTGGTCTAGTGTGCGCGGCTCGTATGGTGTCGTGACGTGCAGCCTGGATGAGGTAAATTCAGCACAGGTGGGACGAGCTACCACACAGGAAGACAACTTCAGCTCAGGTGAGTCATGTCGAAAGGCCAACGCTTGCAGGTCAGCCAGATGGCAGAAAAGATCGGCAAAGCGCGATGGATGTCAGGCGTTGAACAAAGCCAAAACACGTGACGTCTGGTGGAGCCAAAACAAGCTTTCAGAGCTGGGTGTTGTCAACGTGGCGAAATCCCAGGCAAAAGAGAGCCGTGTCCTGTGCGCAGCGAAATCCCAGGAAAAGAGAGAGAAATTGCGATCTGCGTGGGCTTTTACCAGATCCACCCACGCCCCTCAAAATGTTCCAGAGCCTCCCATTGGCTGAGGCTTGTCGCATCATGGCGACGTGTTCCCGCCCCCTCACTGGTCACGTGGGTCTGCTTCTGGCCATGCCTTTCTGCTTATGAAAAACATGGCTTCCCTTAACCACACAAGGGTTTGACAACCTGCCTAACTCAACACATATTTGGTCTTTTTTTTACTATACAATGGGAAAGGGCTAATCTCTACATTCAATAAAACATAACTAACTAATGCAGGCTACATGTTGTCGTGCAATTTAACTATAGGGGGTTTGCCTTTATGGCACAACTGCAACAATATATATATATATATACTAGCTTGGGCCGGCTCGCTACGCTCGCCTCACCAAGCGTCGTTACTGAGGAATGGGCTTATTTTAGCTGAGGATAATGACTGTACCTGAGTTGCTGTGTTGTCATGATTTACAGCAATCATAATAGAAACAATTATTTGGCACAAATTTATTTGTAGTGTTTGTGATATTACATTTTTATAAGCAATTTAGGTTGAAAAAATATCTAAAATTCAAAAAAGAACTCAGCACATACATACAGGAGGAGTAGGTGCAGACTGGAAGTTTGGGACGATTACACCTCACCACCATGTAATTCAAAACACCTCACCACCAAGTAATTTAAAACACCTCACCACCACGTAATTCAAAACGCCTCACCCCCATGTAATTTCAAATTCCTCACCCCCACATAATTTAAAACACCTTACCACCAAGTAATTCGAAACACCTCATCACCAACTAATTCAAAACACCTCACCACCACATAATTAAAAACACCTCACCACCACGTAATTATAAAAAAAACCTCACCACCACGTGATTCAAAACCACCACCACATTTTTAAAACCACTTCACAACCACGGAAACAAAAGTTTGAGGGAGTAGTTAAGTGACAATACAGACACTGTCCAGATATGTAGATAAAGAGATAAATGACTGTACCCGAGTTCCTGCTTTGTCATGGTTTACACCAATCATAATTAAAACAATTATTTTGCACAAATGTATTTGTAATATACGTGATAATAGGCGAAGGTGATTGTCCGTCTGTCCGGGGGTGTGGCTTAGTCCGTTTGCAGAGTAGCTACACCCATAGCTCCACCCATTCTTGGAGAGGCTTCATGTAAACAAATATCCACCATTTTATTACCTCGAATGGCTTTGAGGGCTGTTTAGTTAGGCCAATGCTGTCTTTCTCTCTCACACAGGTTTATTTCAATTCTAATTCAATTTATCATTTCATTTTTAACAGTCGCTAACATAGTGTTAGACTCGGATGAAAAAAAACGGGAAGAGAATCCCAAGAAAGTTTCCGTTTATAGAACGAAATGATTTTTCAAAGGCCTGTAAACTAAAGCCCATTCATTGAGAGTCACCCTCACGATTTTATCTCGAATTCACCATCTGATTTCATTTTTATCGATTGTTTTAGACTCAGTGTCAGAAATAATTGAGAATATGCACACGCACACGGGAAATTGCCGAGATATATTTATAAAAATCGCGCCACGATGATACACGAAAATACACCGCCTAAAATAACATTCGGGGAAAATGTCAACATATATTAAAAATTCGCTTTTTCTTTTCCGTTAAGATATATTACTTTTACCTTTTGTGAGAGTCGGCACAAAAACGACATATATATCTTCGTTCTTTCTTATTTCATTCAACATTATTATCCGGAAGTAAAATATGTTTCAGGAAATTACCGAGAGATATTTCTTCGTTTTTTTTTTATTAGTTATGTGCGCATACACTTTAAATAGGTTTATTTGAAATCTTTAAGTTCACAATGTAATTTACTTGCCATTTGTCATTTGATAATTACGAGACACTTACTCTTGAGGATCGTGACAATTCATGCGTTGCGTGGAAACTTCCATTTCCAAAATGAATGCGACGGTCGATGAAGAACGCAGACTTGAACAGGATGTAGCAAGAAAACGAATGAGACGGGCGAACGAGTCCGTCAACGAACGTCAATGCAGACTTGAACAGGATGGAGCAAGAACCGCACAGAGCCCGTACGAGACGGGAGAACCGCACAGAATGCTGCTGCAACAACGATGAGGAGGGTTGGAGAGGAGCGAGGGGTTGGAGAGTGAGGAGCGATGGGTTGGAGAGTGAGGAGATAGGGGTTGGAGAGCGAGGAGATAGGGGTTGGAGAGCGAGGAGATAGGGGTTGGAGAGCGAGGAGCTAGGGGTCGGAGAGTGAGGAGCAAGGAGTTGGAGTGTGAGGGGCGATTGGAGCGGAGAGGAGTGTGAGGGGCGATTGGAGCGGAGAGGAGTGTGAGGAGGTATTGGAGAGGAGTGTGAGGGATTGGAGAGGAGTGTGAGGGATTGGAGAGGAGTGTGAGGGATGGGAGAGGAGTGTGAGGGATGGGGGAGGAGTGTGAGGGATGGGAGAGGAGTGTGAGGGATTGGAGAGGAGTGTGAGGGATTGGAGAGGAGTGTGAGGGATTGGAGAGGAGTGTGAGGGATTGGAGAGGAGTGTGAATGGTTGGAGAGTGTGAGGGGTTGGAGAGTGTGAGGGGTTGGAGAGTGTGAGGGGTTGGAGAGGAGTGTGAGGGGTGGGAGAGGAGTGTGAGAGAGGAGTGTGAGGGGTGGGAGAGGAGTGTGAGGGGTGGGAGAGGAGTGTGAGGAGTTGGAGAGGAGTGTAAGGGGTTGCTGAGGAGTGTGAGGGGTTGGAGAGGAGTGTGAGGAGGTATTGGAGAGGAGTGTGAAGAGGTATTGGAGAGGAGTGTGAGGAGGTATTGGGGAGGGGTGTGAGGCGGTATTGGAGAGGAGTGTGGGGAGGTATTGGAGAGGAGTGTGAGGAGGTATTGGAGAGGAGTGTGAGGAGGAGTGGCATTGGAGAGGCGTGAGGGTGGAGAAGAGTGAGGAGTTACATATTATGTGAAATAAATAAATTGTGTTCATTGCACCATTTTACCCATTTTGTAAAATTTAATGTGCAGCATGTAAATCAAGATGTCCAAATGTCACACACGTCCATACCCGTGGGATTCCCACGGGTGACCCCACTAGTATATATATATATATATATATTGCTACGGTTGAGAAATAAAAGACATACCGACTGGAGATATGTGCAGATTTTTTTTTTTTTCAGACATTTGGTACGATTTCACAAAAGTTTGAGGGAGTAGTTCAGTGACAACACAGACACTGCACATATATATATATATATATGTAGATATATATATATATATATATATATATATATATATATATATATATATATATATATATATATATATATATATTGTAACGATTTTGAGAAGTGTGTAACGAATTTGAGAAGTGTAACGGTTTTTGAGAAGTGTAACAATTTTGGAGGAAGTGTAACGAATGTGGAAACGTTACAATGTGAACGTTACAAAAGTATGGTAACATCCTCGTAATGTAAATAATGGTCGCAGCCGTCGTCCTAGTTAATTCCATGAAACTTACACGCAGGTCACGATATATCTTTTAAATAGTGTATTTCCTTATTCCATGTAGGCTAAATATGTGTTTCCCACTAGATTGACTTTGCATTGTATCAAACAAAATAAGCGTAGGCCCTTCCAATTTCCCCAAAACCTCCCTTCCAATTGCCTTCCGCATTTTGGGCGGTTTTCTTCAAGCGCCATTGCCCATGTGCTTTGAGTCGGAGAAGAAAGGCGTGTCTCCACCTCGTCATAAGAGGGAAGGCGTGAACCGGCCCTAACAGCCAATCAGCACCGCGGTGAGCGACCCGGTAGGCGTGCCCTCGGAGCCGGCGGCTTAATTCCGCCCGAGGTGATAAAAGCGACTGTAAGGGACTGCTTTATGAGAGGCCTTGTGAGATGACCCTGGGAGATGAGCAAAGAGGCTGCAAGAAGAGGAGCGGTGAGATGCGAAACGCTCCAAGCCAAAGAGGAGAGGTACTCGGCAAGGAAACCAGCTTTGGAGAGACGCGCTGAAAGGAGGGAGACGGCTCCACCCCAAGAAGAGGAGCAGGTGTGCCGAACCAGCGCGTGACGTCTACCGCAGCGGATACACGACGGAGGGTTTCCCGCCAAAACCGCGAGGAATTGCGAGCTGCGGCCTCCCGACTTTGCCTCCCTCTCAAGCAATCCACCTCAAGCCCTACCTGCCTGCATTATCCCCTGTGTAAGTGTGAACGTCCTGTCCTGCTCGTTGTCTTGGGGCTAAGTAAAAATGAATAGTGTAAGTTAACGATTCGCTGTGTTACTGCTTCTTCCATCCATTGCTTGTGTGTGTATAATAAATCTGTTCTTCCTCCGTACTCTTCTTCTTCTTTTTCATTCTCTTTCGGTCGTTTTAGAGGTTTCCCGATTGAATATCTGTGGGGCGATCTTGTCAACGTCGGGTGGAATCGGGCTCTAATCGGGGAGTAACTGTTCGGACGCGGTTAAATACACCACCGCTCGGTCAATATAACATCTAAAACCCGCGTCTGTAACAATTGGTGTCAGGAGTGGGATTCGGACCTGGGACTAAATTTGTTAGGCCCAAATTTTGGAACACCAATTGTACTATTAGAGTAACAATTGGTGTCGAGGAGGGAGATCGGACCCGAAGCGCGCTTAACGCGCTCAAAATTACAAGCTGCCGAAATTTTTTGTTGTTTTATAAAACCCGAATTTTGAGATCGCGCCATGGACAATCAAGGCGATCGGATGTCGGTGGGGGAGATAGACGGGTTAGGGGTAACCCAGGACTTTGGGGAAGAAAGGGAAGAGGAGAGCAATGAGGTGGTTGAGGGTGTATCAGGTGCACAAAATGGCGCTCTCGCACACGAGGTATCAGGCGCGCAAAAAGGCGCCTCGTACGAGCGCGCGGCAGCCGAGCCCGCGGTGCCAACGGCCTGGGATCCATTTCTTGCAAATTTGTTGAAATTTTTGACCCAGTGGGATGAAGAAAACAAAATGTATGCCCAGGGGCTCATATCCAACAGGGAAATTAACAACATGGGTGTTCAAATAACGAACGGAATGAGGGCCGATAGGGAGGAAAGGGAGCAGAGGGACAGAGACCGCAAGTTGGGCGAAAGGGTCCCAGGGGTGCACAAGGAAGTAACGCGGGTCGAGAAGCGCCGGTTGAGCGAAGCGGAGGAAAGCACGGGTACAATGACGGGGGTAGAAATCGCGACACGGGGTTTGGAAAAGCCGGCGACCGCTGAGGTAGAGGAGGGTGTTTTATTAAAGCCAGCGGTCGCCGAGGTTAATAAAGAAAAAGCAGTGCTGGGAATTAAAATTGAAGAGATGACGGAGGTAGCCCGGGAATTGCAGGGAGAAATGGATTATGTACAAAGTCCCTGCTCACATCACGATGCTGTGCTTAACCCGAATGGAAGTTTGCAGGTTCGCGTAGAGAAAAGGATCCCCCAGGTGAGTCGTGCTGTTGTGTATTGTGCGGGGAGATTTTGTAAGAGGATGTTTGGCGACAAAAGAATTGTCACGCGATTGGGATCGATATGGCACCCGGGCGTTGGTGAAGGGTCCCGTGTGAGTGGAAATGGCACGCGTGGGAGAAAAAAGTGTGCGTCGGTGAGTGGGTGTGCTATAAAGTGTGGGAGTGAAACCGAGTGCGAGCGAGAATGCACGTCGGGGTGTACGGAGTGTGACACGAATAGTGAGTTGGTGATGGCGCAGGTGCGAGAGGGCACATCGGAGCGCGAGTGTGAAACCGAGTGCGAGCGAGAATGCACGTCGGGGTGTACGGAGAGTGACACGAATAGTGAGTTGGTGATGGCGCAGGTGCGAGAGGGCACATCGGAGCGCGAGTGTGAAACCGAGTGCGAGCGAGAATGCACGTCGGGGTGTACGGAGAGTGACACGAATAGCGAGTTGGTGATGGCGCAGGTGCGAGAGGGCACATCGGAGCGCGAGTGTGAAACCGAGTGCGAGCGAGAATGCACGTCGGGGTGTACGGAGAGTGACACGAATAGTGAGTTGGTGATGGCGCAGGTGCGAGAGGGCACATCGGAGCGCGAGTGTGAAACCGAGTGCGAGCGAGAATGCACGTCGGGGTGTACGGAGAGTGACACGAATAGTGAGTTGGTGATGGCGCAGGTGCGAGAGGGCACATCGGAGCGCGAGTGTGAAACCGAGTGCGAGCGAGAATGCACGTCGGGGTGTACGGAGTGTGACACGAATAGTGAGTTGGTGACGGCGCAGGTGCGAGAGGGCACATCGGAGCGCGAGTGTGAAACCGAGTGCGAGCGAGAATGCACGTCGGGGTGTACGGAGTGTGACACGAATAGTGAGTTGGTGATGGCGCAGGTGCGAGAGGGCACATCGGAGCGCGAGTGTGAAACCGAGTGCGAGCGAGAATGCACGTCGGGGTGTACGGAGTGTGACACGAATAGTGAGTTGGTGATGGCGCAGGTGCGAGAGGGCACATCGGAGCGCGAGTGTGAAACCGAGTGCGAGCGAGAATGCACGTCGGGGTGTATGAAGTGTGACACGGAGAGTAAGGTGGTGGTGGAACGTGTGCGAGGAAGCACACCTGAGTTGGTCATGGCGCGGGTGTGGGAGAGCCCATGTGAGCGCGTTAGTGGGTGGATGCAAGAGTGCACGCCCATGGTGAGTGTTACGGAGGACGTAACGGAGGAGAGGTGTGGACCAAAGTGTGCGCGAGAGGTGTGGTGTGTAACAGGGAGAGCGTTGGTGGAATGTACGGACGGCGTTGGAACGCCAGGTTTTGTGAGGGTGAAAGGGGTAGCGTATGCTTGTAAGCATGCAAGTAAAGCACCGATGGTAACCGGGTTAGTGGTTAGAGCGACGGATAGCCGATGCGAGCACTCGGTGCGAGGGGTGCTTGGTTGGGTGCGAGGCCCGGCGCGGATCGATGCTGCGTCGCTTCTCTTCGAAGCGTCGTTGCCGATTCGGGCTTGGCCCCGCCCCGCACGGTCGAGTCCGGGCTTTGCCGGGCGAGGCGACCGGTCCGGTTCAAGGGCGAGTGGGAGGAGGCGGAACGGTGCCCCCTCGTGGGGACGGGGTTCCGACCGGGGGAGATTGAGCCATCGGGCCCGGGACCGCAAGGTGCCGCGCCGAGATGGTGCGTGGAGCCTCGGTCCAACCAAACCACCTCCCTTGAACCGAAAGCCGGACGGATTCAACCTGCAGGCAACCAAACCACCCGAATTCATTGCTCGGCTTTACGAAGCCGAGTTTAATGATGTCATGACGCACCGAGGCTAGGATATAGCGGACTGTGATGATGGTGATCGTAATAGTGATAGTGTTTTGATCCGAAATTTAGAAAAGTGAATAGAATTGGCAGTAAATGGAAAATTTTTGAATTGGTTGGAATCTGGACGAACAAAATTGATAGTGAGAGACCCCCGATGTGGTGGGATGGCAAATCCACCATCCCTCACAGTGGGGCAAATGCGCGATAGCTTATGGGGTGTATGGCAGTGAAAACTAGCCCGGGTGGGTTAGGATATTGATAGGGATCTAGCGAAGATGACATTAGGTAACGTTAAGTTTAGTTAGTGACTGATACCTGTAGTGGGGACGCAGGTAGATTAGTGTGGATTATAATGACATGGGAGCGCAATAGTTTAAAGGGACGACTGGGAAGCGCAAGTTTCAGAGGGGAGTAGTTAGCTGAGATGATGCCGTGTGTGTGAGGATTGAACAGGTGAGAATGGAACAGGTGTGATTGCACAGGTGTGCAACTGAACAGGTGTGTGGAGCAGTGTATGAGGGAGTAGTGGTGATTGCGTGTTGTGTTGACCAAATGGTCCAGGAAGAAAGGAGGGTGCAGGTGGCACCAGGTGTGAGGGCACAGGTGTGCAACAACAGGTGTATGTGGCTGTGTGGAATAAATGGTAGTGTGGAATATCTGGAGTATTGGAATGGATGGTCGTGGAGTGAGAATGGTGGAAATTGTGGAGTGGAGTGGATGGTGCGAAGGTGTGAATGGGGGAAGAGTGGACCCCCATCACGGATACCCGGGGCGGGTAGTGCAAGTGTTAGGTAGAGGGTACAGGTAAATTGTGGTTGGATATTGGCATCTGTGGTGCGGGTGACAGAATGGTATTTGGATGGGTGCATTAGTGTTGTGGAAATGGCTGGGCGTGTAGCCTGTTAGTGTGTGTAGTTGTTTGGGCGCTCCACCACTGTAAGGATGTCGGCCAGGTGAGGCCGCAGGTGGGCTCTGGGAGCCGGTAGTAGTTGTGGTGGATGGGGCCCAAGGATCCGGAGGACGGACCCGGGTAGCCCAGTGCCAGAGGGCACCATGGGGTGACAGAGCCAGGAGAGGGGCTGTCCCCAGTTAGTTAGGTTAGGGTGAGGAGCTAGGTAAGCTCGGGTGGCAACTACAGTGGTGGAGGTGTGCAGGTGGGTAGACCTGTTGGGAGAGGTACACGTCGCAGCCCAGAAATTGTGCTAGAGCACCGGGAGATGAATCGGGGGAGTGAGACCCCAAATGGAGAAGCACCACAGTTTGGTCAATGGGAATTGGTTATTAGAACCCATAGTGTAAGTTGGCCAATGGATTGGCAGGGAGAGACCCCGGGTAGTGTAAAGTGTGTTAAAGTCATTTAGAAAATAGTTAGGATGAAGGATCTCCTCGCACCATCTGCATCCACTCACCTGAGGTGACATGTACTCCACACCATGCCATGTTTTGATTATTTTTTATGATGCAAATGTTTGGATTGTGAGACGCATCATGACGTGGTGTGACATTGTGCGTAATTCCATCTCTCCCTCCTTATGAGGATTGATGACGAATTGGTGATGGCAAATTTTGAAGTAAAGGGATTGTGGAGACGAATTTGGTATAGGGGAAATATGGGGAAGACGTGACAGTAGTGAAGAATTTGTAAATGGGTAGATTTTTGTACATATGGGGTAAGGGTAGGGTAGGTGACAGGGGGGGTGACGTACGGTAGGGACGAGCTTTCTCACTTCGCCCTCCGTACGCATTTCGCCTTGCATTGCCTTATTGACGTGTACCCTTGTGACCTTACCCCTCGCTCAATTGTCTTTCTTTTGTCTCCCACATGACCTGTGCGCCATTGGGTGCCGATGGGAGCGTGCGTGAGGTGGCCATTGTGCGCCCGAGATTCCCAGAACCAGCATGCATTGCGTTGATGTACCACTGTATGGACCGCTGTTCTGCGGCCAAGTACCACTTGATGGACCCCAGGTTCTGGGGCAGGGCACCTCTGTTGGAGACCGGCCATAGTGGCCAGGGAATCTTGCTTGCGGACCTCGGTAAGGTGGCACCTATGCCAAACAGGTGGACCACCCTTAGTTGGCCCCTGAGGCCCTAAATAAAAATGGACACAAGTTGTGCTTTTTATTATTTCCAACTAGGCCGCATGAAGCCAGAAGACGTCGGGAAGAACATCGGCCCAGCAGAGAAAGAGAAGACCACCACCAGTTGTTTTGTCGTGTTTATTATGAACCATGGTGACTGCGCACCGGGTGGTGCTTGTGGTGCTTTTGGGTGCTTTGGTGGTATTGGTACTGGTGCATCGATGCAATGCGTGCTGTCTCCTCCCTCCCAACAGGAATTTCTTTCTCTTGTTCCCTAAAAAAAAAAAAAAAAACACAAGTCCTGGGTTGCGTTGTAAATAAGAAATCACGTCATTGTAAATAATGCTCCCCACCGTAAATGTATAGTTTGAGAATAATTCCGTAATTCGGTTAGCTGTGGGCTTGAGTCTGTTAGACAGGGTGCAATGCAATAGGGGGACATACTTATTTGTGTTTTAAAATTGTCACACTCAGGGTCAGGTTAATTGTAGAGGGAATTACACCTACATGTCACACTAAGTTAAAGTTTAGTAGGCCCGAGGACAGGCCTGAAGAAAGGAGGGTGCAGTGTTACGATTTTGAGAAGTGTGTAACGAATTTGAGAAGTGTAACGGTTTTTGAGAAGTGTAACAATTTTGGAGGAAGTGTAACGAATGTGGAAACGTTACAATGTGAACGTTACAAAAGTATGGTAACATCCTCGTAATGTAAATAATGGTCGCAGCCGTCATCCTAGTTAATTCCATGAAACTTACACGCAGGTCACGATATATCTTTTAAATAGTGTATTTCCTTATTCCATGTAGGCTAAATATGTGTTTCCCACTAGATTGACTTTGCATTGTATCAAACAAAATAAGCGTAGGCCCTTCCAATTTCCCCAAAACCTCCCTTCCAATTGCCTTCCGCATTTTGGGCGGTTTTCTTCAGGCGCCATTGCCCATGTGCTTTGAGTCGGAGAAGAAAGGCGTGTCTCCACCTCGTCATAAGAGGGAAGGCGTGAACCGGCCCTAACAGCCAATCAGCACCGTGGTGAGCGACGAGGTAGGCGTGCCCTCGGAGCCGGCGGCTTAATTCCGCCCGAGGTGATAAAAGCGACTGTAAGGGACTGCTTTATGAGAGGCCTTGGGAGATGACCCTGGGAGATGAGCAAAGAGGCTGCAAGAAGAGGAGCGGTGAGATGCGAAACGCTCCAAGCCAAAGAGGAGAGGTACTCGGCAAGGAAACCAGCTTTGGAGAGACGCGCTGAAAGGAGGGAGACGGCTCCACCCCAAGAAGAGGAGCAGGTGTGCCGAACCAGCGCGTGACGTCTACCGCAGCGGATACACGACGGAGGGTTTCCCGCCAAAACCGTGAGGAATTGCGAGCTGCGGCCTCCCGACTTTGCCTCCCTCTCAAGCAATCCACCTCAAGCCCTACCTGCCTGCATTATCCCCTGTGTAAGTGTGAACGTCCTGTCCTGCTCGTTGTCTTGGGGCTAAGTAAAAATGAATAGTGTAAGTTAACGATTCGCTGTGTTACTGCTTCTTCCATCCATTGCTTGTGTGTGTATAATAAATCTGTTCTTCCTCCGTACTCTTCTTCTTCTTTTTCATTCTCTTTCGGTCGTTTTAGAGGTTTCCCGATTGAATATCTGTGGGGCGATCTGGTCAACGTCGGGTGGAATCGGGCTCTAATCGGGGAGTAACTGTTCGGACGCGGTTAAATACACCACCGCTCGGTCAATATAACATCTAAAACCCGCGTCTGTAACAATATATATATATATACACAGTGAAACCTTGACTTACGAGTGCACCAACTTACGAGTTTTCCGAGATACGAGCCGTCGCTCGGGCGGTTTATTGCTTTGAGATGCGAGCCGAGATCTGAGTTACGAGCTTACGCCACCCGCCACCAGGTGGGTTCCGGTCACGTGGTTATCTTGCCGTGCAAGCATCTCTGCCGTATATCGCTGCTGCTTTGTTTTCGCATTTTGGTTATTTTGAAGCTTACGCCACCCGCCACCAGGTGGGTTCCGGTCACGTGGTTATCTTGCCGTGCAAGCATCTACTGCCGTATATCGCTGCTGCTTTGTTTTCGCATTTTGGTTATTTTGGAGCCTACGCCACCCGCCACCAGGTGGGTTCCGGTCACGTGGTTATCTTGCCGTGCAAGCATCTCTGCCGTATATCGCTGCTGCTTTGTTTTCGCATTTTGGTTATTTTGGAGCTTACGCCACCCGCCACCAGGTGGGTTCAGGTCACGTGGTTATCTTGCCGTGCAAGCATCTCTGCCGTATATAGCTGCTGCTTTGTTTTCGCATTTTGGTTATTTTGGAAAATTTCTTAGTTTTAACCATGGGTCCTAAGAAATGGAGTGCCAAGGGCAGTACTGAGAAGAAGAAGAGGATGATGTGCTTGGATATAAAACACGCAATCGTCGAAAAACATGAGCGAGGTGTGCGTGTTGTCAACTTGGTGAGGCGGATGTGAAGGCAGCTGAAGATTTTATTTTAACTTTTGCCGAACTGATAGAAGCCGAACGATACATCCCCCAGCAAATCTTCAACTGTGACGAGACAGGGCTCTTCTGGAAAAAGATGCCGAGGAGGACGTATATAACGGCAGAGGAGAAGAGCATGCCAGGCCACAACTTGTTCAGAGTGCCGGCGATAGCTCGCCTTCTCTTTGTGGAAAACACGGTGAGATCCTTAACATCCAACAACTAATGGGACGCAAACGGGGCGCCCAGTTTAGCGGTACACACATTGATGAATCACCCTGCCTGTGATTCACCCATGACAGGTTATAGCTGGGTCAGGATTCAAACCCAGGCTGGACAGTTTAGAGTCAAGTGTGCGTACCTCCAGTCCAGGCCATCCTGCCAACTTGTATGCTGCATACAGGTGAAATATAAAGCGCGAGATATTTTTATATATACTGTATATTTAAAAAAAAATTGGTGTGGTTTTTGGCGGGCTGGAACGGATTAATAGCATTTCAATGCATTTTAATGGGGAAATTTAATTTGAGAAACGAGCAAATTGAGTTATGAGCTCGGTCACAGAACGAATTAAACTCGTAAGTCAAGGTTTCACTGTATATATATATATATATATATATATATATATATATATATATATATATATATATATATATATATATATATATATATATATATATATATATATATAATAATTCATTTATTTTGTATAGTGCTTTTCAAGAAGCCTAAAGGTGCTTTGACAGAGTGGAAAACATAATGCATAACAAAACATGAAAACAACAATTGCAAAAAGACAAGAATCAATAGGGAAATATTTAAAGCAAAAGGAGGGAGAAGGAGAAGAGATAGTCAGGGGTTAAATGCTGTGGGTTGAATGTTGAATGCAGTGTTGAACAGGTAGGTCTTTAGTGATGTTTTGAATGTTGTGAGTGAGGAGGAGTCTCTGATGGTGTGAGGTAGTGAGTTCCAGAGGGTGGGAGCAGCGATGGAGAAGGCCCTGTCCCCCCAGGATCGGAATTTGGTCCGGATGGAGGGGGTCAGGAGGTTGGTACCAGCAGAGCTGAGGTTGCGGATGGGAGTGTGTCTGGAGAGGTCAGCCAGGTAGGATGGGGCCAGGTTATGGAGGGCTTTGTATGTCAAGAGGAGGATTTTGTACTTGATTCTCTGGGGGATGGGGAGCCAGTGAAGCTTGTAAAGGACGGGGGTGATGTGGTCACGGGTCCGGGAATGGGTGAGTAGACGGGCAGCGGAGTTCTGAATGTATTGGAGTTTCTTGGTGATTTTTGAGGGTGAACCATAGAGGAGGCTATTGCAGTCGTCCAGACGGGAGGTGATGAAGGCGTGGATGAGGGTTTCTGCAGCCGTGGAGGAGAGGGATGGACGGAGACGGGCAATGTTTTTCAGGTGAAAGAAGGCTGACTTTGTGATCTGTTTAGTGTATTTGTCGAAGGAGAGGGTTTGGTCAAAGATGACGCCAAGATTCCGGATGTGAAGGGAGGTGGATACTGGGATACCGTCGATGTTGAGGGCAAAGTTATGGGTGGATTTTGTGAGCGTTTTTGGGCCAATGATGATTATTTCTGATTTATCACAGTTAAGCTTGAGGAAGTTCATTTGAAGCCAGGATTTTATTTCAGTGATGCAGTTTGTCAGGATAGAGTGGGCGTCGGTGGAGACGGACTTGGTGGAGATGAAAAGCTGGATGTCATCGGCAAAGCAGTGGAACTGGAGACCATGACGGCGGATTAAGTGACCGAGGGGGGACAGGTAAAGGATGAAGAGGAGGGGGCCAAGAACTGAACCTTGGGGGACACCTTGGGGGAGGGGAGCAGTGGGGGATTCGCAGTTATTGATGGAGATGAACTGGCGTCTGTCAGAGAGGTATGATTTAATCCAAGAGAGGGCAGTGCCGGTAACGTTAAAGGTGGATTCAAGTCGGGTGAGGAGGATGGTGTGATCGATGGTGTCAAAGGCAGCGCTGAGGTCGAGGAGGACGAGAATGTTGAGGTTGCCAGCGTCAGAGGAGAGGAGAAGGTCGTTGGTGATTTTGAGGAGAGCAGTTTCAGTACTGTGGTTGGAGCGGAATCCGGATTGGAATGTTTCATACAGGTTATTGGCAGAGAGGTGATGTTTGAGTTGAGTGGCTACAGCGCGTTCCAAAACTTTTGACAGAAAGGGTAGGTTGGAGATGGGTCTGAAGTTGTTTAGGGTGTCAGGGTTTAGACCAGGTTTTTTTAGAATGGGGGTAACAGCAGCAATTTTGAGGGAAGGTGGGACGATGCCTGTAGACAGGGAGGAGTTTATTGTTGCAATGATAAGTGGACAGAGCAGGAAGGGAGGCCTTGACAAAGCTGGAGGGATGGGGTCAAGAGTGCAGGTAGCAGTTTTCATTCCTATGAGTTCAGAGATGTCAGTAGGGGAGATTGGGGAGAACCGAGACAGGGGATGGCAGGACAAGGGGGGGGGGGCAGGTGGTTGGAGGGGGAGCGGGTGCGGCGGTGGTCAAGCTGTTGTAGTTGTTGTCAATTTTGCGTTGGAAGAAAGAGAGGAAGGAGATGCAGTCGTCTACTGTGAATGACTGGGTGGTGGTGTTCAGGGGGCGGAGGAGTTTGTTTATTGTCGAGAAGAGTGCTTTTGGGTTTCTGGAGCCAGAGTGGATAATTTGAGAGTAGTAGGCGGAGCGGGCGCGGGAGAGGGCATCTTTGTAGTGTTGTAGGTGGTCCTTGTAGGCTTGGGAGTGAACTGTGAGACCTGTTTTATTTCGGAGTCTTTCAAGTTGGCGAGCACGAGTTTTCATCAGGCGGAGGTTCAGGGGTAAACCAGGGAGCAGAATGGGTGAAAGAAACTGTTTTGGTTTTTATAGGCGCAAGTTGGTCAAGGCAGGAGGAGAGAGTGTGGTTGTAGTAGTCAGTGAGGTCAGAAGGGGTGTGGAGGTCAACGAAGGGAGAAGTGGACAGTTTTTCAGAGAGGGTGGATGAGAATGAGGAAGGTGAAAGAGCGTTTAGCTTACGGAAGTTGATAGTAAGATAATGTCTTGGTGTTGGGGTGGGGATGTTGATGGTCATAGTGATGGCTAAGTGGTCAGAGAGGGTGAGGTCGGAGCCAGAGAGATGGTGCAAATTTAATCCAGTGGAGCAGACAAGGTCCAAAATGTGACCACGGATATGGGTAGGAAAGTTGACATATTGAGTGAGGTTAAAGCAGGTAAGTAAATCAGTGAAGTCAGTGGTTATTGTGCAGTCAGTGGAGTCCATGTGGATATTGAAATCACCAAGGAGGAGGATTGAGGGGGAGAGGGAACATAGCTGGGTCAGAAAGTAGGAGAAGTCAGACAGGAATGATGGGTGTGGCTTGGGAGGGCGGTAGACGACAGCCATGACTGACTGCGTGCGACCAGAGAGTTTAAAAGCCAGGAGTTTAAATGATGAGGATGAGGCGATGGGGATGAGGCTGGTCCTGATGTCTTGACGGTGGATAACGGCAATTCCACCACCTCGGCCCTCCGAGCGTGGTTTATTGATGTAGGAATATCCATTGGGTGTGGTGAGGTTGAGTGTGTAGTAGTCCAGAGGTTGTTGCCAGGTTTCGGTGAGACAGAGAAAGTCCAGTTTGTTATCCAGGATGTATTCGTTCAGGATGAGGCATTTGTTGTTGAGGGACCGGGTGTTGAACAGGGTGAGCTTGATGTTGTTTTGAACAGCAGGGATGAATTCAGGGGATTTAGCCAGGGTTCGTAGGCAGGAGGTGCGATCGTGTGCGTTGCTGTGACCAGGTGCGCTGAGCCGACCAGAGGACGGGGATGGAGTGACCTGATTGCAAACATACAAACATACGACCGGAGCCACGGTGAATGTACCTGGGTCGTCGGAGGAGTCCATTTGATTTGATGGCAGAGATGCATGATGGGGTGGAGCGGGTATTGAGCAGAAGGAGCCTTGCGGCGGAGTACCGCAGAGCCATGCGAGGCAGGAGCGGAGAGACGAGACGAGGCCAAGGTTGAGGAGGTGAAACAATGGTCCCAACCCACGGGAGCGGGCCTGAGGAAACGAAGGAGCCAGGTAGGTGAATCCAGGAGCAGAGCCGGGACCAAGCAGAGGGCAGGCAGGAGCAAAGAGACGATCACGAGGCCAATGTTGATCACGGCAAAGCGGCAAATGCAGCGGCAATCGACCGCCGCCGCTACAAATCTAGATCACGGCGGGAAACTGCCACCAAACCGCTGCGATGGTTACAACCCACGAGAGCGCGCCCGAGGAAACAGCGAGCAGGCGAAGGAGCCGGGCAGGCGAAGCAGGGAGCAGAGCCGGGGCTATGCAGAGGGCAGACTCAATGGCCAAAAAATCTGCACGACCACCAAAAAAAGCAAGCAACTGACAGTGGCCCGGTCGAAGAAGCAGCGAGCATGTGACGCCTGCGTCCTCTTCATACCGGAAGTGATGTATACATATTATATATATATATATATATATATATATATATATATATATATATATATATATATATATATATATATATATATATTGTTACAGACGCGGTTTAAGATGTTATTTTACCGAGCGGTTGGTATTACCGCGTCCGAACAGTTACTCCCCGATTAGAACCCGATTCCACCCGACGTTGACCAGATCGCACCGCAGATATTCAATCGGGAAACCTCTAAAGCGACCGAAAGAGAAGGAAAAGAGAAGAAGACAGAGTATGGAGGAAGAACAGATTTATTATACACACACAAGCAAAAGGGAAGAGCGACCAAAATTATTTACAAGCAATGGATGGAGAAAGCAGTCACACAGTGCATCGTTAGCTTATTCTATTCAATTTACTTAACCCCAAGACAACGAGTAGGACAGACGACGTTCACACTTACACGGGGGATATTGCAGGCAGGTAGGGCTTGAGGTGGATTGCTGGAGAGGGAGGCAGGGTCGGAGGCAGCAGCTCTCAATTCCTCGCGGTTTTTGGCGGGAAAACCCTTCGTCGCGTATCCGCTGCCAATGCTGTAGACGTCACGCGCTGGCTTGGGCACACCTGCTCCTCTCCTTCTGGTGGAGCCGTCTCCCTCCTTTCAGCGCGTCTCTCCAAAGCTGGTTTCCTTTCCGAGTACCTCTCCTCTTTGGCTTGGAGCGTTTCGCATCTCACCGCTCCTCTTGGTCTCGCCTCTTCGCTCCTCTCCCAGGTCATCTGGTGAAGCAGTCCCTTACAGTCGCTTTTATCACTCGGGGCGGAATCAAGCCGCCGGCTGCGAGGGCACGCCTGGTCCTAACGAGGCAAGCCGCCATTGCGAGGTCGCTAACCGCGGTGCTGGTTGGCCAAGTGGGGTTGGCTCACTCCTCCCCTCTATGACGAGGTGGAGACACGCCTTTCTTCTCCGAGATTAGCACATGGGCAATGGCGGCTTGCGGGATTGAACACCACTCGCACCCCTCTTGAAAGGAACTTTGGAGAGCGGAGATGTTTGTGGAAATTGAAAGGGCCTACGCTTATTTCGTTTGGTACAATGCAGAGTCTAGTGGGAAACACATATTTAGCCTACATGGAATAAGGAAATACACTATTTAAAAAGATATATCGTGGCCTGCGTGTAAGTTTCATGGAATTAACTAGGACGGCTGCGACCATTATTTACATTACCAGGGTGTTACAAATAACAAAACCATACTTTTTACATTCGTTACACTTCCTCCAAAATTCGTTACACTTCCTCCAAAATTCGTTACACTTCCTCCAAAATTCGTTACACTTCCTCCAAAATTCGTTACACTTCCTCCAAAATTCGTTACACTTCCTCCAAAATTCGTTACACTTCCTCCAAAATTCGTTACACTTCCTCCAAAATTCGTTACACTTCCTCCAAAAACCGTTACACTTCCTCCAAAAACCGTTACACTTCCTCCAAAAACCGTTACACTTCCTCCAAAAACCGTTACACTTCCTCCAAAAACCGTTACACTTCCTCCAAAAACCGTTACACTTCCTCCAAAAACCGTTACACTTCCTCCAAAAACCGTTACACTTCCTCCAAAAACCGTTACACTTCCTCCAAAAACCGTTACACTTCCTCCAAAAACCGTTACACTTCCTCCAAAAACCGTTACACTTCCTCCAAAAACCGTTACACTTCCTCCAAAAACCGTTACACTTCCTCCAAAAACCGTTACACTTCCTCCAAAAACCGTTACACTTCCTCCAAAACCGTTACACTTCCTCCAAAACCGTTACACTTCCTCCAAAACCGTTACACTTCCTCCAAAACCGTTACACTTCCTCCAAAACCGTTACACTTCCTCCAAAACCGTTACACTTCCTCCAAAACCGTTACACTTCCTCCAAAACCGTTACACTTCCTCCAAAACCGTTACACTTCCTCCAAAACCGTTACACTTCCTCCAAAACCGTTACACTTCCTCCAAAACCGTTACACTTCCTCCAAAACCGTTACACTTCCTCCAAAACCGTTACACTTCCTCCAAAACCGTTACACTTCCTCCAAAACCGTTACACTTCCTCCAAAACCGTTACTTCCCAAAACCGTTACACTTCCCAAAACCGTTACACTTCCCAAAACCGTTACACTTCCCAAAACCGTTACACTTCCCAAAACCGTTACACTTCCCAAAACCGTTACACTTCCCAAAACCGTTACACTTCCCAAAACCGTTACACTTCCCAAAACCGTTACACTTCCCAAAACCGTTACACTTCCCAAAACCGTTACACTTCCCAAAACCGTTACACTTCCCAAAACCGTTACACTTCCCAAAACCGTTACACTTCCCAAAACCGTTACACTTCCCAAAACCGTTACACTTCCCAAAACCGTTACACTTCCCAAAACCGTTACACTTCCCAAAACCGTTACACTTCCCAAAACCGTTACACTTCCCAAAACCGTTACACTTCCCAAAACCGTTACACTTCCCAAAACCGTTACACTTCCCAAAACCGTTACACTTCCCAAAACCGTTACACTTCCCAAAACCGTTAACTTCCCAAAACCGTTAACTTCCCAAAACCGTTACACTTCCCAAAACCGTTACACTTCCCAAAACCGTTACACTTCCCAAAACCGTTACACTTCCCAAAACCGTTACACTTCCCAAAACCGTTACACTTCCCAAAACCGTTACACTTCCCAAAACCGTTACACTTCCCAAAACCGTTACACTTCCCAAAACCGTTACACTTCCCAAAACCGTTACACTTCCCAAAACCGTTACACTTCCCAAAACCGTTACACTTCCCAAAACCGTTACACTTCCCAAAACCGTTACACTTCCCAAAACCGTTACACTTCCCAAAACCGTTACACTTCCCAAAACCGTTACACTTCCCAAAACCGTTACACTTCCCAAAACCGTTACACTTCCCAAAACCGTTACACTTCTCAAAACCGTTACACTTCTCAAAACCGTTACACTTCTCAAAACCGTTACACTTCTCAAAACCGTTACACTTCTCAAAACCGTTACACTTCTCAAAACCGTTACACTTCTCAAAACCGTTACACTTCTCAAAACCGTTACACTTCTCAAAACCGTTACACTTCTCAAAACCGTTACACTTCTCAAAACCGTTACACTTCTCAAAACCGTTACACTTCTCAAAACCGTTACACTTCTCAAAACCGTTACACTTCTCAAAACCGTTACACTTCTCAAAACCGTTACACTTCTCAAAACCGTTACACTTCTCAAAACCGTTACACTTCTCAAAACCGTTACACTTCTCAAAACCGTTACACTTCTCAAAACCGTTACACTTCTCAAAACCGTTACACTTCTCAAAACCGTTACACTTCTCAAAACCGTTACACTTCTCAAAACCGTTACACTTCTCAAAACCGTTACACTTCTCAAAACCGTTACACTTCTCAAAACCGTTACACTTCTCAAAACCGTTACACTTCTCAAAACCGTTACACTTCTCAAAACCGTTACACTTCTCAAAACCGTTACACTTCTCAAAACCGTTACACTTCTCAAAACCGTTACACTTCTCAAAACCGTTACACTTCTCAAAACCGTTACACTTCTCAAAACCGTTACACTTCTCAAAACCGTTACACTTCTCAAAACCGTTACAATATATATATATATATATATATATATATATATATATATATATATATATATATATATATATATATATATATATATGTCAAGTAGTAGATTTGTTATTGCCTAAAGTTCAGTTATAGACGTTGGGTGCTAATGTGTTATGATTTATATGATGCTTAAAAATGCTATTTCATAAAGTTAATAAAGGGTTTTTGCTTCGTTTTAGTTTTGGATGAGAAAAGGCTCGCTGAGGTCAGGCTGAACAAATTGTATACGTGTGCTTTTTTCAAGGCTGGTCATAAAACCACGCCCACATGCGCTTGTTTTTGCGTAATGCTAGTAGAATGACATGAACCTATCGTTAACTATATATATTTTGTTTTAATCTCAGCAACGCATGACTCTGTATAAACATGCTTTGGATTACTCATGTACACAAACCCATAAAATATATGGGTTTGTTTGGCTAAGCATACACTCTTCTCTTTGTGAGTTACAGTTCTGTTTTCTCGGAGCCCAGAGAAACAATTGGTCCAAATGATAAGGAAAGGCTGACTCCCCCGAATGATAACGGTGGGAGGGACTCTCGCCAGTCGCTTCGTTCTCTCGGAGATTTTCTGATAATCGTATTCGTATATAAGTGAATGAGAATCAATGCGTTTTGAGGAAGGCTTGACTTGGCATGTTCTTGCTGTAGCTTGCTGTAGACGTCGGTCTCCTCCGGATCCGTATAAGTTGGCTTTAATAAAAAACTGCGTCATTTTTCAGGCTATTTGTGGACTTCTTTGCAAACGAAGAGCTGATTCTTCACAAATGGTGTCAGAAGTGGGATGTCAACAGACGCGGAGGACGGGAAGCGGAACCCGGGCGACGGAAGGAAGGCTGCTCGAGGCCGGGACGCTGGCACTCTAATTTGATTAAGGTGAGCAATTGTCTTATACCAGAGGGCTATCTTTCCAAATTTGTACCTTGCTTCTTCGAACGGGTTCAGTCCGCTTCCCTGTCATCCGCGCTGTCTGCACTCGAACAGAATTGTAAGTAAAGGCTCATTTAGGCCTCAGAATGACGTGGTTTTGTTAAAGCCAGGATAAACAAGTAAGGATAAACAAGTAAGGACTTAACAGTAAGCTTAAAGTTACAGTTAGCACCAGGAGGGGAAAGTGAGGTCGGACAGCCGTAAAGGTTGAGCCAAGCCAAGAACTTTCCAGGAAGGATCAGCCCAGAGCAATAAGATGGGAAGCAAGCTAACGAAAGAAAGGGAACCCCTTAAGGGAACCCCGGCATCTTTCATGTTTAAGAGGCATCATTTTGCCGCGGTAAGACCATTAAAGGACTGGGCTGTGTTAACTAAAGATTTAAGTAGTCCCTGGCCAGAGGAGGGATCGTTTGCACTTGACAAGTTGGAAGTGTTGTACGGAGCTTTGGATAAGCTACAAAGGGAAAAGAAACACTTCCCACCCGATTACTGGAAAATGTATGGCTGGTGGGAAAAGGAAGGCTTGACGTGGCATGAGACTGGCTCTTGCTATAGATGTCTTGGCCTCCTCCGGATCTGTATAAGTTGGTTTTTAATAAACTGCGTCATTTTTCAGGCTATTTGTGGACTTCTTTTGCAAACGAAGAGCTGATTCTTCACAGATTCTTGAGTCAAGAGTTGACTGGCAGCCTCAAGACAGGCTAGCTTGGCAGGGAAAGTACACGCACGCTGGCCAAATGTAGCACCGCCCCCGGCCCAAACCGCGGCCCAGACCCTCGCCGATTGGGAGGCCCTGGTCGACTTATTGTTGGCCGGGGTACACACCGCACTGATGCCAGCCGCGGGGCCAGATTGGAATAAAATATACGGCCTAAAACAGAAGCATGGCGAGGCAGCCCTCGATTGGAAAGAGAGGGTAGAACGAGCAGTGTTAAGGTGGGGAGGACTGGGCCAGGTGCGGGCACAAGATCTCCCTCACGCTGTAGTGAACAACTTTTTTGTAGAAGGAATGAGACCGACAGTTAAGAAGCGCATTCAAACGGCTATGATAGGATGGAGAAACACCCCAACCGACCAACTAGTCGAAGCGGCCGAACAATGTGGCGAGGGCGACGAGAAGAAGGCCGATGTTAAGGACGACATGTTGCAAATGCTCGTCCAGGAGAAACGGGACCGACTCAACCAAAACCAGGAGGGGAAAATGAGGTCGGACAGCCATATAGGTTGAAACCAGGTGGCCAAGATTTTTCCAGGAAGGAACAGCCCAGAGACAAGATGGGGTATGCCATTGCATGCCAGGGAACGAAGGGCTGTGGCTAAACTTAGATAAAAGGCCATAGGTTAACTTAGAAGGCCAAAGGGACATGGCCAGTAAAAGGATTTGCGCAGGATATCGGTGAAGATAACGTTCGGTAAAAGGGAAGGGGGGAAAGTGAGGTCGAGCCAGGCCGAGAACTTTCCAGGAAGGAACAGCCCAGAGACAAGATGGGGTATGCCATTGCATGCCAGGGAAAGATGGGCTGTGGTGAACTTAGAAGGTCCAGATAGAAGCAGGCCAGGACCTGGTGGACAAGAGAAAATAAATAAGCTCACAGGAAATGGGCCAGGTGAAACAATTAAGGAGGTAGTTAAGCAAGCAAATCAGCGGCTAATGCCGCTCGTCCATAATCCGGACCAAGACCCCGCGAAAGGGGAGGTAGCCACCATGCCCCCAACCCCCCCCCCCAAGACCTGAGCTCAGCCCCGGGGCTCTAGGCAACACCCCAACACCCCCCGCCCTGCCTCCCCTTTCCACCTCAACCCACCCCCCGTCCAAACCCGTCCCAAAAAAAAAATCCTTTTCCTTGAATGAGAGACGTAACATGAATGAGGAATGAATGTATATTGGGATGTTAATTGACGTGTGTGTCTGGCCAATGTGTTTGTCTGTGTGTCATGTGCAAAGCAGAGGGTTTCGGTGTGAAACTTTGTAAGCGATCTGCTCGACTTGGGGGAAATTCAGGCCGGGAATGTCCATTTTAACGTCTATCCGAGAGAACAGGCGAGGTCCTGAACTGAGTCCGGATTTTCATCTGTTTGGGAGTTGTTTGGGAAGCGAATTGATATAAATCGGGTCAGGAAAGCACCCGGAGTGCCCTTGTCGATCTACTGTTGATATGAAGCGGTTTCTTGGAGATGGTTGCAGAATTCGAATCAATATGTGTGTTTTACTTGAATTGAAGAGTTCATTCAATGGCAGATATTGTGTATTGTATGTGTGGGATGTATCGCTGAGGCAGCTCACCTTTGGAATTGGTGTCATATAGTGCATTTTGGGTCAGAGAGGTCAAGCGTCGGAGATCCTGTTAGCTAGGGATGAGTTCTGACAGCTCAATGTTCTGACAGCTCACTACATGTCAGGTCGTAGATTTGTTATGACAGCACTTTGTTATGACAGCCGACTGCATGTCCCAACGCGAGGTAAACCCCGCCGCGAACGCGAATAGAGCGGCGTGCAGGGAGTGTTGGGAGTCGTGTGGAGGCACGAGGGTGCGCGCCAAGACGGGGGGCGGCGTGGCGTCATCGCGTTAAGATGGTAGTGCCAGGTCGATCGGCGATCTCTGAATTTAAATCGGATTTTTGTCATGTGTGTTGTGAAATTAAACGTCTATCCGAGAATCCTGGCAATGTTCGTTTTATTAAAAGGTGGTACAAACCTGCGTTTCCGCCGTGCGGCTCCGTGGAAGTTAGAGTAGAGTTATTGTGTTTTTAGGCAAAAGCCGAGCGAGCCGCGAGTCACGGGTGTGCTGTATGAGATTTGCTCAGAGTGCTGGCGATAACTCGCCCACTCTCAGAGGAGGATGTGTGCCCAAATGCATTGTGGGTCATTTCGACTTTGCTGGATGTCGGACGTTCATGTCAGACGAGCCATGTCGGAATAGTGGCCGGCTGCGACATATATGCCAGGCAATGTCACAGGACGAATACGTTACTTATAAGATGGATTTTTATTTAAGATGGATTTATAAGATGGATAGATGGATGGATTTATTTAAGATGGCTAAAATAAACGATTTCAAGACAGAGTAATTAATTTCCGGAGCCAAAAAGTCTTGTTCATACAGTAAGGTACAGTGCGGAGTGGCGGCTGGAAGATGCATCGATGCATTTGTGTTGATCGATGCGGACACAGATTTAGTATGCTGGTAAGGTTGTTATTAAAACACATATGGGTCTGAGGGCAGATAATGTGGGACAAGCTGCCTCACGGGCGCTGCAGGGAGAGTATTTGGAAATTCAATAATTTGAACAGAAATGTCACGTTTTCAACAGAACGCTGATCCGAGGAAGGAGGACGGTTGAGGTTTCAACTGTCGGTATGTGGTGTGGCTTGTGCCAAGGTGTGGGCGCGAGGAGGTGTGTTGATGAAGCGTTGTGCGAACGAGGAGGGATGTGCGAAAGGTGCACCAGGTAGAGAGGTGCTGCATTGTGAAGCACGCCTCGTACGGAAGTTCCTGGACGGATTGTGACGGTTGTTGGATTCGTAGGAGCTAGCATTTTGCGATGTAGAGCCTCAATAAGGGTCATTTGTCTGTCTGGATGTGGTTCTTGCAGGGAATGTCGCCGGACTTGCATTACTTGTGGGATAATAAAGCGCTGGTTACCCCAATTCGAAGTTTGACCTTTTAAAGTTTAGTTGACCTTTGTTCGAGATTTGTAATGGAAAGGTCAGAGGTAATTCACTAACCTTGGAAGAACGACAGGATATAGAACCTAAATCTGGGGAGAATATCGGGACATTATATTGTGGGTAAAACCAAAATCATGTACATAATTAGTGGACAGAGAATACAGTACGCTTGGAATTTAATTTAACCGGGCCGAGCGGTGGGGATTTGAGATGGATTTGAGTCACGTTAAATGGAGGACATTTGTGAGGATGAAGAGATGCAAGTAACGTGGATTAAATTGTGGTATCACGAGTTGGGTGCCAGAGATATTGTGGTTATTATAACTCACTGATTATAGGGGGCGCCGGGCGCACCGAGTACAGATCGGGTTGCATGATGGAGCACGCATGCATGGATTTTGGCTTTGCGAGGCCCCGGATAGAAATTGGCATTTCGATGCTGTGGATTATATTATGCCTGCCCGGAAAGGGGATGTCCTGTGCTGGGGCTGGCGACATGCCTCTGTTATTTGTCTGTCTGTCGGTCTGATTGTAAGTCTTTGGTACTGGGAGGGCTAATTGAGTGCTCAGGCGTCATTGTTCCATGGAGGCAGGAGCTGTGAGTCACAAAATGTAAATGTAACACAGAGAGATGAACAGGACAACAACGGAGTTTATATGGACGGGTTTGGGGATGCAACTTCGTCCGGGGGTTTTGGTCCAGCCTGCAAGGAGTCCAGGGGCTTGTTTTAGGGCTGGGTCGCCAAAAATGGGATGCTGTGCCCATCTGGATGTAAAATTATCCATCAAGGACGGGGAATAATGTGCAGTGTGATTGGGTAAGAGGTAAAGGCCATAAAACACCAACCCCATGAGGAACGAAATAAATGGAGAGATGTTGGGATCACATGATGGTTGGGATTGAAGAACAACCTACTGGGATTTCAAACCTGTGTTTGGGTCTGGGGCAACTGGGTGATGGGCAATAGTGTATGAGTGAGTAATTATGATCTGTTTAAGTGTAAGAGGCGGTGGAGAAGAAAGGGGTGATGAAAAGTTATTTGTTTTAGTGTGAAGTAGGTTGGTTGCTTATTTGTCACAGTAAGATGAGAGTTGTGTTTTTAAGCTTGGTCTTTGAATGAATTGTTGCTTGGAATGTGTTGATTGGAAAAGTGATTTTTGATCGCTGATCCGATCTGGTTTTGAATTGTTTGATTTAATTTTGAATTGATTGGAGGTAATAAGGATTTGTGTTGATTTCCTGATTTGAGTTCATCTGGAAACGAAGACAGATGGGATTAATGTGTATATCAGGAACAATTTGGAAAAGAAATATGGATATATGACATTACTAAAATATAACCAAGCAATTGAGAGTTCTTGGGTTAATGGGATATAAATAAATGCATCTACAAGTTGATGGTTTATAAAAATTTAGTTCTGGATGATACTTAAACGATGAACAATGTTGGCAATATACAAAGAATGTGACTTGTTTTTTGGGGGGAAAACATGTGGTTTAAATTTGGTTGGCTAAGTTTTAAAGATGGAGATGTTTCGCAGAACTCTTATGATTATTTACATGAGTGGTGGACTATTCCATGGCGAAGCATTTTTCAGTTTTTATGATTAAGGTTTAAGGTCTTTATGATCTGTTTAGTGTATTTTTCAAAGGAGAGGGTTTTGGTCAATGATGATGCCAAGATTCCGGATGTGGATACTGGGAAACCATCGATGTTGGGGGGAATGAAGATTAATTCAGATTTAGCGTAGTTAAGTTCGAGGAAGCTGATCTGAAGCTAGAATTTTATTTCAGTTAGGCAGTTTGTCAGGATAGAGTGGGTGGTGGTGGAGCACGATTTGGTGGAGATGAAAAAGCTGGATGTCATCGGTGAAGCAGTGGAATTGGAGACCATGGTGCATTGGCTATGGTGCATGACGGATTAAGTGACCAAGGGGGGATAGGTACAGGACGAAGAGGAGGGGGCCAAGAACTGAACCTTGGGGGACACCTTAAGGGGGAGTGAATTGTGGTGATTAAGCTGTTGTAGATGCTGTCAATTTTGCTTTGGATGAATGGTCCAGGAAGGAAGGAGGGTGCAGGTGGCACCAGGTGTGAGTGCACAGGTGTGCACCAACAGGTGTGTGGAGCAAGGTGGTGGTATCCAGGGCGCTGAGGAGTTTGTTCACGTTGTAAAGTTTGTTTATTTAGTTTGTTTATTGTAGAGAAGAGTGCTTTTGGGATTCCGGAGCCAGAGTGGATAATTTGAGGGTAGTAGGTGGAGTAGAGGACATCTTTGCAGTGCTGTAGGTGGTCCTTGTAGGCTTGGGAGTGAACTGATTTGGGTTTAATAGGCACAAGCTGGTCTAAACAGGGTGAGGAGGATGGTGTGATTGATGATGTCAAAGGAGGCGTTGAGGTGAGGAGGATGAAAATGTTGAGGTTGCCGGCATCAGAGGAGAGAAAAGGTCGCTGGTGATTCTGAGGAGAGCAGTTTCAGTACTGTGGCTGGAGCAGAATCCGGATTGGGATGTTTCATACAGGTTATTGGCAGAGTGGTGATGTTTGAGTTGAGTGGCCACAGCACGTTCCAAAACTTTTGACAGAAAGGGTAGATTGGAGATGGGTCTGAAGTTATTTAGGGTGTCAGGGTTTAGTCCAGGGTTTTTCCAAAATGGGGGTGAAGTTTCACGAGTTTTTGGGGAAATCGGTATGTGAAGCTGGATTAAGTTGGAACTGCTTGATGAGCCATGGAGATGGATTGGGTTTTGTTGTTGGTTGTCTGGGTGTTCGGTTGTTGCATTGCCAAAGGTTTCTGTGTGGTGGACACACTCGTTGGCTGTTGTCTTGTGTGACGTGGAGGGAGATGTATGTGGCTGTGTGTGGCTGCCTGGAGGGGAAGGCGGCTACAGTGGTTGATATTGGTTGTGGGTTGTCCGGGGTGCTTCGATTTGCATAAAGGGTGAAGATTGGGATATTACATTATTTTAAGTAAGTATTGGTATAAGTAATTACAGAAGTAATTATGAGTTATTATGAGTAATTAGTGGTATGAGTATTAGTTATGAGTTCCAGGTGTTGAGCTAGTTATGCTAGTTATCCAGCTAGTTATGAGTAAGTGATTATTTTAGTAAAATTACATGTTTCGCTGTGTTATTGATCTGGGGACAAGCTAGTTTGATGGGTACCCTGGGGTCTTCAGCGTGTCTATGTGTTTGTCTGGCTGTTACACTAGACTCTGGGATGTGTTTTCATGAGACGAATTTCAGAATTGATGACAATTCAGTGAGTATGGTGGACAACGTGAAGTGGCTGGTGTGAAGGAAGGGGTTGGGAAAGATGGACCCCCTTCACGAATACCCAGTAGGGTAGCTTAATTTCAGACATAACAGTGAGAATCTATTTTGAGCGAATCACAGTGGGTGAGGAAAACATTGTGTGTGACCAGACACCAGAACTGACCAGAATTGAAATTGGAAGTAGACCAGGTTATTTCTATTATTTGTTTATTCGTGAAAATAAATAAATAATAGGGGGAGGTTAATGGAGGTTAATGGTGGTTTGTTTGTGTTAATGGAGGTTAATGGTGGTTTGTTTGTGTTAATGGAGGTTAATGGTGGTTTGTTTGTGTTAATTCTAGTTGAAACTCTCACTGAAGTAATTTTCGTTTATTTTTATTTTTTGATTCGATTTGAGAGTTGAGATGATTGATTTTTTATTAATTTTATAATTTTATTTTTATTGATGTTGGAAACAGGTAATGGGATGCTGAGAGAAGGATGGAATTTAATTTGAATTGGACTGGATTAAATGGGATTGAATTTAAAAATTGAATATTGAATAAAATTGGATCCACTTGGAAAAAAGTGGATTAGGAAATTGGAGACCTGTAGACCAGGCGCTCCCAGGAGACTTGTGGATCAGGTGTTCCACCAGAGGAAAAAGACCAGGTGTTCGTGGAGCACTTCACCTGCAAGAACGCCTTGGAACCAAGGTGGAAGGGACCAGTCCAGGTGTTGCTGACTACACCAACGGCAGTCTTTTGCGAGGGCAAGACTTCGTGGATCCACGCCACGCACTGTAAGTTGGCCATACAAGCACCAGACACTACACCACAGAAACCACAGTAAGGATGGGCCTAATCATAGGTACAATACTATTGATAGCGACAGCAGCTAGGGGAAACTCCGATTCCAATAGATGCGAAAACGAAACCCGACACCTCACCGTAACATGGGGACAAAGAGTATCACTACCATGTTTCGAACAGAAAGCCCTGCACACAAATTGGGTGAACATAAATTGGCTAGCACTGTCGGCAGGGCCTGGACGCGTTGGCATGGTACTACAAAAGCAACGAGAGTTCCGGGAAGACGGGCAAGCTAGCATTAAGACCTTGGCCCAACCAGGATACCAATGGGGAACCCCTGATTTTAAGCTACAAACACGCACACGCCTAGGGAAAGACATGACCATGCAGGTCCGGTGCAGCGTCTGGACCCCTGGCGCGGCCGGTGGCGAAAAGAACTACATACGATGCAACGAATACATACTCACGCCACACCCCCAGAATAAGGCCCCAAAGAGGGGGGAAAACACATATTGGAAAGTGGCCAGGGAGGTGGCAACAATTCAAAATAGGACACACCGCTGGTCGTGCATGCACTTTCCCCAAGCAGGCACCACAGGAATACACATGATAGTGCTACCTCTGTCCCTCAATGACCTCTGCTCACAACCTATCGATCCCCCATGTTTAGTCACCACGCTGGAAAGAGAAGGGGTTGACAACGGCAAGAGTTGCAATCGACAATTTAATTATCGCCCGTCAATGATTGCCCATGTGGCCGAGAGGCCTGCCCCCGTCTGGGTCAAACCACAGAAAGGGAGGGTCTGCCTCCAGGGTTCCGGCCACTTGCGTATGGGAGAATCAGAATGCGCCTACACTCTCCCCGGGAAGCTGGGACAAGGGAGCTCGGGGATTACATTACGAATAGTACTGCAAGATAAACACAACCACAACATAACGGCTATAACATTCTCTAGGGGGGTTAGTAGGATTAATGGGGTGGTAAGGGGAACCCAGTGCTTATCCACCCACCTGGTCCCACCCCATGGGACAATGTTTATATGCGGCGACAAGGCTTACCCCTATTTACCAAATAATTGGGGGGGCACATGTTATCTGGGTTCAGTCCTTCCTGACGTTGAGATACTGGATGAGCTAGACCCAAAGTCCTTGGACAGGCGTAATAAGAGGTCAGTCATGAATGAAGATGGAACCACTAAACTACACGGGAGTCTATGGGAAAAGGTGTTTGGTTTCTTCTTCCCAGGAGCGGGCACAGTCATGGATAGTTTCCGAATAGACAAATTGGCTTTGACCCTAGAAAAGGTGGCAAACGACACCGCTACGGCTCATGACATACTATTGGACACGGTAATTCACATGCGTACAATGGTGATGCAGAATCGGGTGGCTTTGGACATGCTCCTGGCAGAGAAAGGAGGGGTATGCGGAATTATAGAGGGAAAATGTTGCACTTACATACCCGATCCATCTGAAGGAGTGTCAGCCGCAATAGTGAGACTAAGGGAAACTAGCCACGCCCTGACGATCGATCGGATCGCGCGCGAAAATTCTTATACATTTAGCTGGCTCACTGACTGGTTCCAGGGATGGACGGGCACCATAGTGAAGTGGTTATTGACCGCACTGGCTGTGATAATCGGGGTAGTAATTTGGGGGGCACTAATGAAATCTCTAGTCCTCCTCTGTATGAGAAAGTATTTTACAGGATGGAAAGTGAAAAAGCCGCCGACAACGACTATGGTTCTGACCACAGAGGCCGTCGACCTGAACGGGTCCTTCAACAAGGCAGACGTGACCGGCGCTCCAGAAAATTGCATTGAATTTTGTGACGACTGTGATACTTGTGTGGATCCCATGTGGGAACTGGCTGCTGCCTGTAACGGTGTATGTGATGACTGTGATACTTGTGCTATAAACCCCTTGCGTGTACTGGCTAACGCTGCTTATGTATTACAAGCGGACAGCTGCACGCCCCCTTCCGACCCAACTATGGATCTGATTGCGACACTGGGTCTGGCGGTCGAGGGACCCGACGTGGATATCCTAGACCCGCAAGCCGACCAGGCGCCCATGGGAGACTTTGACATAAAGGAAGTCCCTCTCTTTTCTTCAAATGTTTCGGATCTCTTTGATCCAAATGTTTCGGATCTCTTTGATCCACATGTTGCGGATCTCTTTGCTTCAAGTGATTCGGATTCGGATTTTTACGCTCTGTACCCTGACCAGGAAATTGAGACACAAGATACTGACGACATTTTGTATTCCCCAGAACAGCAACACGTGAGGGACCTCATGGGCATGACCGTTGATTAACTTCGAAGATCTGCAAGGACTGCGTCTGCAAAGGGTGGGGGGAGCCAGTTCCGCAGGGGAAGTGATGCACCCTCTGGCGGAGCAGAACCTCATCTGGACCAGACGTCTTCGTTGTGGATCCGAAACGTTAATGAACTTTCATGTTTTGAGCCCTCAGGCTCCGAGCACGCACCACACGACACGTTCGCCAAATGCACGGGCGAGGCGCTTTGGGCGCACGATATGCCCTTGGGAGATACCCGCATTACACAATTATTTTTTCAATACCCGCATTACACAATTATTTTTCAATAAAACCCGATGTGGCACGTTGTCTCTTAAGATACTTTGTCTCGACGAGACAAGAGGAAGGAATGTCAAGTAGTAGATTTGTTATTGCCTAAAGTTCAGTTATAGACGTTGGGTGCTAATGTGTTATGATTTATATGATGCTTAAAAATGCTATTTCATAAAGTTAATAAAGGGTTTTTGCTTCGTTTTAGTTTTGGATGAGAAAAGGCTCGCTGAGGTCAGGCTGAACAAATTGTATACGTGTGCTTTTTTCAAGGCTGGTCATAAAACCACGCCCACATGCGCTTGTTTTTGCGTAATGCTAGTAGAATGACATGAACCTATCGTTAACTATATATATTTTGTTTTAATCTCAGCAACGCATGACTCTGTATAAACATGCTTTGGATTACTCATGTACACAAACCCATAAAATATATGGGTTTGTTTGGCTAAGCATACACTCTTCTCTTTGTGAGTTACAGTTCTGTTTTCTCGGAGCCCAGAGAAACAATTGGTCCAAATGATAAGGAAAGGCTGACTCCCCCGAATGATAACGGTGGGAGGGACTCTCGCCAGTCGCTTTGTTCTCTCGGAGATTTTCTGATAATCGTATTCGTATATAAGTGAATGAGAATCAATGCGTTTTGAGGAAGGCTTGACTTGGCATGTTCTTGCTGTAGCTTGCTGTAGACGTCGGTCTCCTCCGGATCCGTATAAGTTGGCTTTAATAAAAAACTGCGTCATTTTTCAGGCTATTTGTGGACTTCTTTGCAAACGAAGAGCTGATTCTTCACATATATATATATATATATATATATATATATATATATATATATATATATATATATATATATATATATATATATATATATATATATATATATCATTATAATAGAGCAAACGTATATGGTTCGCTATGTATGCATATCTTTATTATAATAGAGCAAACGTATATGGTTCGTTATGTATGTATGGATGTATGTATGTATATATTGTTACGGATCTCAACATCGGCCCCTCTTCCCCTTATCAAGGGGGGATTAATCCCCTTGTCTGACTGACCGACGTGGTCCTCAGTTACAACGTCCTTACCGGACCGACGATAGGTAGGGTCCGTAGGCCTAGGGGTTCACTACTTACCTAATTACTACCGCCAGCCGGGAACGAGGGAATAACTTCTGCCTGAGCCGCAGCGTTAATGGATTACTCCAAGCGAAGCAGACTGCGGCGCGAGCCGTTTATCAAGGGACTAAACCCGATTCATATGCGTTGGCCGAAATCGTGCCACAGGAACTCAATGTGGAAACCTCTAAAACGAATGGATGTGAAGGAAAGAAGGCAAAGGTAGGAAGAACACAGGTATTTATTACTAACTATTGTACAAAACCAAAGAAACCAAGGGAGAAGGAAAGAAACGAAAGCAATTTACAGAAGAAGAAGAAGACAGTGCAATTCTTAAAACAAGCTTAACTTATATCCCAGACCTCACAGACGACAGTCAGACTTACACGAATGGGGAATGAAGGCAGGAACGAATGGCTGGAAGGGGAGGAAGGTTCAGGTGGGACTGCAGAACGGCCGGGCCGGGAGCGAGCAGCCGCCGGCTCTCCACCCTCGGGTCCACACCGCCGGGATGCTCGCCGCAACGCGTCGGAGCCTGTCGTGGCAAGGCTGGTTGGAACAGCGTCTCCCTTGACCTCGTTCTCCCACAGGTTGCGTGTCTCTCTTGACAGGACTCTCGGTTTGGGCTCCTTCAACTCTCTCGTCCTTCCCACCTCTCCTGAAGCAGTCCCTCTCAACCTCCTTTTATGAGGGGCGTCGCGATCAATCCGCCAGCCTTTTGGAAACGCCCATCGGTGAGCTCGCCTCGGCCTTGATTGGTCGCGAGGGCTCACCGATCCCACCCCTTGAGGCGTTGGCAAAGCCACGCCTTGTTCCTGGCGCTTGGCTGACTCCTCCTCCCGATGACGATGGGCGGGCACGCCCTTCTCCCCCGAGTTAGAGCACATGGCATGGCGGCGAATGCAGTTGGCAATTGCGGTTGGCAATGATGCAGTTGGGGAATTAAAAGGGGGATCTATCTTATTTCATTTTGTGCAATGCAGAGTCAACTAATGGAAAACAGAGCCTTAAACTGACATAGAATAAAGAGATAACTATTGAGGGAAGCCTATGATTTGCTACGTGCATGCGATGGACTAGCTAAAGGGATGACCTTTGACCTTTACCAATTGATGGAGGTATTTACAAAGAATTACTATTTACAGAGGGTGATATTTACAATAATTACACCAAGTGCAGGGTTTCCCAAATCCGCAACAATATCTTTATTATAACAGAGCAAACGTATATGGTTCGCTATGTATTTATGTGTGTATGTATGTATGTATGTGTCAGCCATTGGGGTTTAAACCCCATGACTCAATTGATCATAATATCTGAAATTATATATCGTGCTTCGGAAAACTGATTTGAACTCAGCTGCAGGCAGAGGTGAGTGGACAAAATGTGGTTTCGAGGCTCGACGTGCAGGGTGGATCCTTAGCCCAGTAAGCAAGTCCTTGAATGTATGTGCCAAACAGTAGATAATATGCTCGCGACCCACGTACAGGGAAAACATGTCGCCAAACGCCTCCTTCACGAAGGGAATAATTAATTATATATCTTTGTAGTTTCTAGTATGTCTCCTAAAATCAAGGATGTAACCAACCTCGGGAGAAATATAGACATTACATATCCTTGATTTTTATTGTATTCAGCACGTGTATCCAATCATTCATCTACCATTTAGCCTAGTGTATGAGAATATTTTCTTCGACCTGCGCTCGGGTCTGATATGTTTAGATAAAGAGCCAAAAAAGCTCAGCCCATCCAATGCTTACATCTGTTTGTCTAAGTTTGGCCTTCTGTAGGAAGGGACAATGGGAGGTGTTGTCGTTATGGCCCAGGGTTTGCTATGTCTTTAGCGCAGATTCTTGTCTGATATTTTGCTATAAATGAAATGACTTTTTGCTTATTTTTCAGCGAGTGTCTTGAGAAATTGCCCGCTGCGTGTTAGGCGGCGCATTCTTGAGCCTCGCTCCACACTGTGTGTTTGTAATCGATTTTATTAAACATTGTTGCTCTGATTCTTCTTCTTCTTCCTTCCCATGAGGTCTTCGACCGACAATTTTGGTGTCAGAAGTGGGATCATCCAAGTGTGCAGACGAGGTGGATCCTCACGTTCCAGGTCGGGAAGGAGGCCTGCCGGCACCTAATTTGGGTAAGCAATTTTTGCACATCGAAATTGAAGCCTCCTGCCTTGCTTTGGACGTGTGGACCTCTGTCGGCTGTACCACCTGGCTTGCATTCCGAACCATATTTAGTTTAAACCAGAGCAGCAGTGGGTAATGAATCGATTATACAGGGCGCCCGAGATAAGGAGGGATATCCCTCAGGTAAGCTTCCAGCGTGGGAAGCAGGTAGACCCATATGTGGGTGATAGATAATAGGTTTTAAGTTACTCCGGCGTGAGAACTGCGTTTAAGGTTAGGGATCGGGGGGCGACCCGATCTTAGGACTACCAGGAGGGACTAGCCCAAGAAAGGTAGGACGATGAGTATTTTAAGTTAAGCTACGCACTGGATGTGTTGGAGTGAGTACAGGTATTTGTGTATAAGGGAATGAATGATCTGTCATTGCAGCGTGTATTTGTGTTTATGGTGTGAGTCATTGAAGTGTGTCATGGATTGACAAGGGGTTCCCCAAATTGCCTACGGGCGTTGGGCAATCCGGATGAGTAAAATTGGCAGGGAATAATGAGTATGTTATGGAGAGCATGTGTAGACAGGGCTTTAAAACAAGTGTTCAATTACATCCCCACATTAACGGCTCTCCAAATGTAGTAAGGGAGAATGGGAGTGAAAGTCAAAAATGATAGGCTGTCAACCGACTGGGTGTTTATTCAACGGCATGGCCGGGGCTTGTATTTGGCCGACTTGGGATGGCAGAATGCGTTGAATGAAGGCAAGAATGACATGTGATGCTGACGTGAGTCCAATCGGAAGGATGGATGGTTATGGTTTCACCCGGTCCGTTTATCTGTCTGTCTGTCTGTCTGTGAATGGAAATTGAACTGGACTTCGACAGAAGGCAGGTGGGTGGTCACCTGCTGTGAATTGTGGTGGAACATTTGTGACGTCCCCTAATACGAGGGGACGAATTGGTTTGTAAATGTGTTGAGCAGGTACTTTCTCTGTAGGTAGCTAAATTCTACCTGGGATAAGTTCAGGTGGAGAGGGGAGTTGTCTCTGATGCCTTGCTCCACGGGGCAGGAATATTGTTGTCAAGTCTCATGTAACCTTGGTTAACGTATATCTACGGACAAGAGCTGCACTTTATTTTAGTAAGTGACTGGGAAAGTTTGTTTTAAAAGGTGCCAGCGGAGTTGTTTAGAGTTATGGAGGTCACAACTCGCTGGAACCTCTTTGTTTATGTTTGGCTGACTTACATTGGCTAGTGTATGAGAAAAGGGGGACTGAAAATGCTTTGATTTTTTCGTGGATTGCCCATTGGGCATGTTTAGGATTTTATAGAGTGGTGGAGTTCTGTGAAATATAATGACGTTGTCTTATGGACACTTTGTGAGTGACTAGACACGTGCCTGAAAGGGGAAATTGTATTCATAACTCATGTGGGTTGTGTCTGAAGAAAAGGTTTAAAAGGAAGTGAGAAGAAGGTCATGGAAAGTGCAAAGATGATTAAATTGGAAAGTCGAATCAGATGGATTACTTGTCAATGACAGGTGACTGCAGGAATTGATGAGAAAGTGGAGGAAAAGGTTATAAAAGTTGATGGAAAAGACAAGAAATAAAAAAAGTGGTTAGTTATGGACTGTTGTTTTGTGATAAGAAGGTGATTGGGGGCTGGTGAAGATTGGATCACGGCTCTGCAGACCAGGTGAACAGAACTCCACCAGGTATATGGGAATCACATCAATTAAATTATTGCTCAAAGGGAGGCTCGTTATTTTTCAGATAATTTTTCCAGTGGGTTTATACTGGTGTGAAATTCGCGTATCTAGGAAGGAAGGGAAAAAATGTCCAGGTATTGATAGGATAACAGTGAAATTTTGAAGTGAAGTGAAGGATAACAGTGAAGTGTTAGTGTGTTCGTTGCAATTTTTGGGAATGGCAGGGTACTGTCGTACATGGATAATTGACTATGCGTTACTAGCAAAACCTCTGTATGAGGCGACGAAAAACGACCAGCCACGGATGGTGAACTGGACGGACAATCGAATACGCTGCTACGAAGGACTCAAACGAGCCCTGATAACGGCCCCAACTTTGGGCCTTCCCGATTATAAAAAGGCCTTCACACTTTTCACCCATGCAGTAGGGGGATTCGCGCAATCCGTGTTAACTCAGACTCATGGAGATAGGGAACGTCCGGTAGCCTATTTCAGCAAAAAGCTTGATGCGGTAGAACAAGGCTTTCCGCTGTGTTTACAAGCCGTGGCGGCTGCCCGATACGCAGTCGAGCGGACGGCCGACATAGTTATGGGACATCCGGTCCTTTTACAGGTACCGCATTGCGTCCATACACTACTACAACAGCGAAACACACAGCACTTCACAGCCACTCGACTGATGCAATACGAAACGGCATTAATTATGGCACCTAACGTGACGGTGATGCGGTGTACCATTCTTAACCCAGCGACACTTTTGCCAACAAAGGAGGAGGGAATCCCGCACGTTTGCACGGACGTGGTCCAATTAATATCAACGGTAAGGCCTGACTTACAGGACACTCCGCTACAGGAAGCCGATCATACCTATTACGTCGATGGTTCAGCCAAACGGGCTTGGGACGGATCCCTGTTATCTGGGTACGCAGTATGCTCGGATACGGAGACGGTCGAAAGCGGCCGCCTCCCGCCCACCTGGTCAGCACAACAAGCTGAACTGTACGCACTCACGAGAGCGTGCGAAGTAAGCGAGGAAAAAGCAGTGACAATTTATACAGACTCGGCATACGCACACGGAGTGGTCCACGACAAAGGGGCCATATGGAAAATGAGAGGGTTCCTCACTTCAGCGGGAGCACTCATTAAAAATGGGGACTTAGTGCGTAATCTGCTTCATAGTATTATGCTTCCACGTGAAATAGCTGTAGTTAAATGCCGAGGTCACCAGCGTACAGACGACGCTGTGGCCCGTGGAAACGCCCGAGCCGACGAAGCAGCAGCACTAGCGGCAAACCAACAAGTTGGGTATAATATGCCAGTAGTTACGCGCAAACAGGGCGCTAAAGCGACTGCCCAGACAGACGTTCCGACATCCGCACCTACAGAGTTCGATGTAATACAATTACAAGCCGCGGCCTCAAACGTAGAACATCAAGATTGGATTAAATTGGGAGCTCAGCGCCCCGCAGAAGGACAAATGTGGACGATTAATGACAAACCCATGGCACCGCGAGCTTTATTGCCATGGTTGGCACGCATGGCGCATCAAAATGGCCATGTGTGCCATAGGGGGGTGATGAGGCAGGTCACTTCCACCTGGGCAGCACCAGGCCTTTCGACTGTGGTTACCATGGTCTGTCGCTCGTGCGCTATATGTCAACGGCATCGGCGCCAGTGGATATGGCAGCCCTTGAATTACCTATCATGGATGACATGCTTCTAAAGTTTTGCATAGGTTTGTCCCATGTGGCACGCAGCATACATGAATGCGTTCGGGAGGCCCTACCGGAGCCAACAAGCAAGCCTATCCACACCTTCGAGGCAGGAGATTACGTGCTGGTGAAGCATTTCACCCGTAAGCCTGCGCTCGAACCAAGGTGGACGGGGCCATACCAAGTTCTTCTGATCACACCAACAGCGGTGTTTTGTGAGGGCAAGTTGTCCTGGGTACATGCCACACATTGTAAGTTGGCCATACCCACAAACACAGACACCTCAAACGCACCACCACAGATCGAGGATGCTGCACCACCGCCTGTTAGGGGTGGCAATCACACTTAGTTTAATATACCGCTTTGCCAGCACTGCACCTGCCGCGTCACGCCTCAAGTGGGGGGACATGAGGGCATGGGCGAACACGGAGACATATGCATATGGCGACCAAACCGTTAAGGTCTACCGGCAGAGAGTTATCTGGGGTCAAAGGATAAATATACCCTGCTGCCATGTGAAGGAAGACGTATGGACACGGATAATGTGGAGGGCGTTGTACACAGACTCACATGGAAGGAAGACAGGTTTTGCTGCCCTCAGTCGTTTGAAGCAAGCGCCACGACAAGGCAGCGCACCAATAGTAAACATGGCCAGGCCAGGTTACAAATGGGGAAAGGACTCGAACAATTTAACCACGCATGTATTACTGAACAGCGGCACTACTCTGATACTACAATGTGAATTCATGACGTCACAGACCCCCTACGACTATAGGCCACCATGCATCTCATACATATTAATTCCGCACCCACGGATCGAAAGCAAGAAAAAGCCAAAGGAAAATACGTATTGGACAGTGACCCGTGCAATGGCGAAGGTACAGAACCGATCACGTTGTTGGATGTGCATGCATTTTCCTCACACCAGTACGACAGGGATAGAAATGGTAATGCTGCCCCTGTCCCTACAAGATATGTGCTCAGGACCCTTGCGTACCCCATGTCTGACCACAACCTTGGAACTGATAGGCCCAAAATCCCCAGCAGTGTGTTCCCGGGAGTTTCGATATACCCCACCCATTAAGCAGGCTTTGTTAGACAAACCACCTGATCCAGTCTGGGTGACAGAGCAAAAGGGACGGGTGTGTCTTATAGGAAAGGGACACGTTCAGATGGGAACCTCGGAATGTACCCATACCCTGCCATCCGACACCAGAGGGAGAGAAAAGGGAGGCCCCCTTGTAATAACCATAGATGACCAAGCCCAGCAGAACGTAACCAAGCTAACAATATCTTGGGGAGCACCAAGCGCCACCCGCGTTGAGATCAGTAAATGCATGGCCTCGGCCCTTATCCCACCCCATGGAGTGATGTTTATTTGCGGAAATAAGGCATATCCATACCTACCCGAACAGTGGGGAGGGACTTGTTATCTGGGATCCATTTTTCCCAAGGTAAATTTGGTAAATCATGTATTATTAGATGTAGGGAAGATGATAAAAGGAAGGTATTTTCGGAAATTGGTGAAAGTAAATATGGCATTTGAATTTCCAGACACGACACAGGAAATGCGGCTATGAATAAGCCAACCATCTGAGAGATAAGGTAACTAAATGCCAATTGGTGGGACGGGGGGGCTAGGAATTTGATCATGGTGTGTGTAAGAAAGTATTTTACAGGATGGAAAGTGAAGAAGCCGCCGACAACGACTATGGTTCTGACCACAAAGGCCGTCGACCTGAATGGGCCCTTCAACAAGGCAGTTGTGACCAGCGCTCCAGAAAATTGTATTGAATTTTGTGATGACTGTGATACTTGTGTTGATCCCATGTGGGAACTGGCTGCTGCCTGTATTGATTTTTGTGATGACTGATACTTGTGTGGAAAACCCCTTGCGTGTACTGGCTAACGCCTCTTATGTATTATGAATGATTGGCTAATAGATAGTCTCGCATTAGTAATGGAACGAATTGGAAACGAAACCCGAATCGCAGAACTACAATTGGAAAACGAATTAGTGCATATGCGAACGATGGTGATGCAGAATCAAGTGGCTTTGGATATGTTATTGGCAGAAAAGGAAGGAGTATGTGGGGAAAACGATGAACCTATTGATGCTTGGGATTCTGATAATGATTATGATTTTAGTTGGGATGATTATACCTGTGATTTAGAAAGTGTAGGTTCTTTTAAAGGTTATTGCTATTATGCCAGCAGTAAGGAGCGGATGGCAAACATGTATCCGGAAGAACCACCCTCACCACCACTTACACCACCCAGCAATCACATGTACAAAGCTTGATGGCATTGGACGTCGATTGTTTGCCCTAATTCGCGAGGACCACGCCTGCATAAAGAGGGCCCCTAAATCTGGCTGGCAACCGGGTCGCACTTACGCCACTGCGAGGGTGGATTCGGAATCCGGCCGGGCGGCAGCAATCTCTTACCCAGGCGCCGTCGTCGCGAATTATGGCTAACAATTCATACGTTGAATGTTAGACGGCCAGTTAGGGCCGATATCTTTCTTGAGCATGCGTGACGCTATGTCGTGCCTGGCATGTGACTAATTGGGATGCTGACCACTGGGGTATACGGTGTCTTTCCAAGGAGTTGTCTTGTAAAGACAAAGGAAGGAACTGTCAGCCATTGGGGTTTAAACCCCATGACTCAATTGATCATAATATCTGAAATTATATATCGTGCTTCTGAAAACTGATTTGAACTCAGCTGCAGGCAGAGGTGAGTGGACAAAATGTGGTTTCGAGGCTCGACGTGCAGGGTGGATCCTTAGCCCAGTAAGCAAGTCCTTGAATGTATGTGCCAAACAGTAGATAATATGCTCGCGACCCACGTACAGGGAAAACATGTCGCCAAACGCCTCCTTCACGAAGGGAATAATTAATTATATATCTTTGTAGTTCCTAGTATGTCTCCTAAAATCAAGGATGTAACCAACCTCGGGAGAAATATAGACATTACATATCCTTGATTTTTATTGTATTCAGCACGTGTATCCAATCATTCATCTACCATTTAGCCTAGTGTATGAGAATATTTTCTTCGACCTGCGCTCGGGTCTGATATGTTTAGATAAAGAGCCAAAAAAGCTCAGCCCAACCAATGCTTACATCTGTTTGTCTAAGTTTGGCCTTCTGTAGGAAGGGACAATGGGAGGTGTTGTCGTTATGGCCCAGGGTTTGCTATGTCTTTAGCGCAGATTCTTGTCTGATATTTTGCTATAAATGAAATGACTTTTTGCTTATTTTTCAGCGAGTGTCTTGAGAAATTGCCCGCTGCGTGTTAGGCGGCGCATTCTTAAGCCTCGCTCCACACTGTGTGTTTGTAATCGATTTTATTAAACATTGTTGCTCTGATTCTTCTTCTTCTTCCTTCCCATGAGGTCTTCGACCGACATATGTATGTATGTATGTATGTATGTATGTATGTATGTATGTATGTATGTATGTTTATATGCGATGACAACGTCTTCTTCTGGAAATAAAATTACCACCCTCTTAATTGCGTTAAGACAGCTGAGACCCCTCAGACCTTTGATGACCCTTTAATTCCCCCAAGACCCTTCAGACCACCCAAAACACCCCGGAGACCCAAAAAACACCCCGGAGACCCAAAAAACACCCCGGAGACCCAAAAAACACCCCGGAGACCCAAAAACATCCCGGAGACCCAAAAACACCCCGGAGACCCAAAAACACCCCGGAGACCCAAAAACACCCCGGAGACCCAAAAACACCCCGGAGACCCAAAAACACCACGGAGACCCCAAAAACACCCTGGAGACCCAAAAAAAACCGAAGACCCAAAACATCCCGAAGACCCAAAATACCCTTAAAGGCCCAGCGGATCCAAAAGACCTTGAAGACCCAAATGGCCCTGAAGACCCAAAACACCATGAAGACCCAAAAGACACCGAAATGGTGAAAGATGCCTACCCCTCTGAAACGACATGTGGTGAGGTGCACGGAGCACGCCGAGTCACACTAGTATATATAATATATACATATAGTGCCAAATAAAAAGTACAACCCCTTTCAAAATTTTCACCATTTGTTGCCTTGTGGCCTGGAATTAAAATGCATTAACTCAGACATTTTCCAACGATATTTAAACATCGTAACCCACAACTTCCAAGTGAAAAACAAATTCTACAAATATCAGAAAAAGTATTAAATATATATATATAACCAGAATATCTGAGTTGGACAAGTTACACTCCAACTACAAAGCTACACCCAACCGCATGTAGCGGAGGCGGAGGCACTCCAAGTGTGAAGAAAAATAAGTGCCAAGCTGGCCTCCAAAGCCTGTCGCCGAATGGGCATCCTCCTTCGTGCAAACCCTGTTGATTTACAGAGGAGTAGGAGTAGTAGGAAACCACTCTCTCTCTCCCCCCACCTCCCCCCTTCTGTCTTCCTCTCCATGATACATTTTTTGGGTTTCCTGTTTGTCTGTCTCATGTGTTGCTCTTACACGAGCCTAGACTTTGTATCCAAAAATAATAATAAAATAAACAATAGTCCTTCCTTGGCACAACTGAGCTCCTCACCACCGACAAAGTTTTCATCCGCAGCTTGATGGAATGCTGCTCTCCCCTCTGGGCTGGTGCACCTGCCTCATCTAGCTCGGCTTCACGCCATATAATCCAAAGCTTTTAGAATCATTGGCATCTCCCGTGATGAAGCTGATGACCTTTCACTCTCTCACAGAAGACAGGTTGACAGTCTGTCTTCTACAGACTCCTCTCCAGCAAAGCTCCCGCTGCCCTGTGTCCCCCAAATATTCCTGCAGGACGCCCAAGATCTGCCAACAACCCTCTTCTGGTGAAACTGCCAAAATCAAGACTCCCCGCTCACCTTCACTCTTTCATCCCCTCCTCTGGAACAAACTCCCTCACTTTCTTCAATCCCACTCCTACTCCAGATATTTAAAACAACTTCACCACCATCTCTTATCTTCTCCCATCCAAATCCTTGATCTTTTCTACACCCCAAATTAATATACCCCAAATCTACCTCTTTCAAATTCAGTTTTCTTTTCTGAAAGTCCTTGTCGTGTGCATTTGTTTATCCCGTGCACCCCGCCCGTCCTCTCTCTTCCACAGATCTCCTGATGTCCCTGTTCTCTACTGTTGTTGTGCTGTGACACACACACACACACACACACACACACACACACACACACACACACACACACACACACACACACACACACCTTGATCCGATCAGTATGGGAAAAAAATTCTCTGCAACTGTTAGTTCGATGGACAGGAAATATATATCATAGGAACGCCTCCTCCCATATAATTTTAATGACAATTATGGCGTCATAGGTAACGTTGTACAGGCGCCATCTTGGAAAAAACGAAAAATTTGCACATCCCTATCTCAGAAACCACTCCATGGAAAATATTTAAACGGTGCGTTGTCAGACCCAGATGGAATTAAAGGAAGATGGAAAAGATATATGGAAATGCTGTTGAATACAGAGAATGAATGGGATGGCAACATAGAGAGTAACCCAGTTTTAGGACCGGCAGAGAAGATAACTGAGAAGGAAGTTGAGGAAGCGATAAAAGCAATGAAGAGTGGAAAAGCGGGAGGACCGACGGGAGTTGTGGGAGATATGTTGAAGGCAGCAGGAAGTTGGGGTGTGAAGAGAATGACAGAGATCTGTAATCTGGTGGTGAAAGAAGGCCGCATTCCAGTGGATTGGGAACTGAGTACCCTCGTCCCTCTATACAAGGGGAAAGGTGACCCTCTGGAGTGTGGCTCGTACCGAGCGATAAAGTTATTGGAGCATGGAATGAAGGTATTGGAAAGGGTGTTGGAGAGGAGGATAAGGAAGAAAGTGAAGATCGACGAAATGCAGTTTGGATTTATGCCAGGAAGAGGAACGACAGACGCGCTTTTCATTGTGAGGCAGTTGCAGGAGAAGTACATGGATAAGAGGAAGAAGTTGTTGTTTTTTGGGTTTGTTGATCTGTAGAAAGCATTCGATAGGATTCCACGCAAAGTATTGACATGGGCATTGAGGAAGTTAGGAGTGGAGGAATGGTTGATCAGAGTAGTGATGGCAATGTACAAAAGAGCACGCACAGCTGTAAGGACGAAGGACGGGAACAGTGGTGAGTTTGAGGTGAGTGAAGGTAGGAGTGCATCAGGGGTCGGTACTAAGTCCACTACTATTTGTAGCTGTGATGGAGGTGCTGGCTCAGACCGTAAAGGAGGGTTTACCGTGGGAGTTGTTGTATGCAGATGATCTGGTGTTGATTGCGGAAAGTATGGATGGACTGAAGGAAAAGATGAACAAGTGGAAGGAATGTATGGAGACAAAAGGTCTGAAGGTGAATATCGGAGAGACAAAGGTGGTGGCAAGTGGTAAAGCATGTGGTGAAGTGGAAAGAACTGGGAAATGGCCGTGTGCTGTGTGCAGGAAGGGTGTCGGAGTGAACTCCATTCAATGTACAATGTGTGCTGAGTGGGTTCATCAAAAATGTAGTGGTCTGAGAGGGTCATTAACCAGTGTGGCAGCTACATTCAAATGTAAGGTGTGCACAGAGGGAGCTGCAGATGGAGGAAATGTTGAGTTGGATCTTGGAGATGGCGTGAAGCTGGAAGGTGTGAAAACATTTTGCTACCTCGGAGACATGCTGAATGGAGAAGGTGGATCAGACTCGGCAACGGTTGCTCGAGTGAGATGTGCATGGAAGAAGTTTCGGGAACTGAGTGGCGTGCTGATGAGGAGGAGAGTGTCGCTGAAGCTGAAGGGAAAGGTGTATGCTGCATGTGTGAGAAGTGTTATGATTTATGGGAGCGAGACATGGGTAATGAACGTAGAGCAGCAACGAAGGCTGGAAAGGGTGGAAATGCGAATGGTTCGATGGATGTGTGGAGTATCGTTGAGAGAGAGGAAGACAAATGATGAATTGCGAAAGATGATGGGAATATTGCCTGTGATTGATGCTGTGAAGAGGAACAGGTTGAGATGGTTTGGTCATGTATTGAGGAAGGATGAAAGTGACTGGTTGAGAAGAGTGATGGAAGTTAATGTAGAAGGAAGTAGAGGATGGGGAAGACCGAGAAAGACTTGGCTAAGATGGTGGAAGAAGAAATGCGGGCAAGGGGGTTAACAAGGAGAGATGCAGAAAATAGGGCAAAATGGAGAAGATTGTCATGGGGACCGCAAGGCTAACCCCCGCTCTAGCAGGGAACATGGCCTTAAAATGCATGTTGTTGTTGTTGTTGGTGCGTTGTCAAGTACTCCCCATGGGGAATACGATATGTTAATGATGATGCCATCAGTACCTTCACTATGATGTCATAATTCTAAAAGTGCAACACTTCGTCCGATCAGTATGAAATATTTTTACCTCCACCACCAAAGGTGGATGGAGGTTATGTTTTCACCCCTGTCTGCCTGTGTCTGTCTGTGTCTGTCTGTCTATCTGTCCTGATTTTGGCGAAGATCTGGATTCGGATCCGGCAGGTACAATTTAAAGTGATTCTTCACCATAGGGAGATAGGGCCAAAAACGATACATAGCAGGATATCTCAAAAAGTTGTGGACGGATTTGGACGAAATTTTGGTAGAGAGGTTGTGTGTGTAACAAGGTATAATCGATTCGATTTGGGTGAATATCTGAATATGGATTTGGATACGATAATTATTTAATTTCTAAGTGATTCTTCTCAATTGGGAGATGAGTCTAAAACCGATATATAGCACGATATCTCAAAAAGTTATGGATGGATTTGGACGAAACTTGGTGGACCGGTTGGGTGTGTGACAAGGACGATTCGATTCAATTTTGGTGAAGATCTGAATATGGATTCAGATATGAGAATTATTTTCCCTGCAACTGCTGGTCCAATTGACAATTTTAACCACGTGTTTTTTTTTTTGTTTTTTTTTGTATACAAGATCGAGGCTCGTGAAAGAGCTAACATTAATCACACAAAAAGACAAACCGACACACAAAACACAAAAAACAAGGGGAGCGGCAGACAAGATGGGGAGAGAGGGGGAAGGACACAAAAGAGAGGGGGAAGAGGGGGAAGGACACAAACACAACATTTGAGAGCAGGGACATCGGGAGGACTTGGGGGGAGGTGGGAGAGGAATAAAACATATGAACACTGCAAGGACTCTGGGGTGAATTACCGGGGGTAAAAAAGATCAAGGTTTTCGATGGGGGAAGATAAGAGATGGTGGTGAACAGCTGTTTTAAAGACCTGGAGGGAGGAGTGGGATTGAAGGGAGTGGGGGAGTTTGTTCCAGAGGCGGGAGAAAAAGGGAATGAAAGAGTGAAGGTGAGCAGAGAGCCTAGACTTTGGCAGTTTAACCATAAGAGGGTTGCAGGCAGATCTTGTGCGACCTGAAGGAATATTGGGGGGACAGAGCACAGAGAGAGCTGGGGGAGCAAGGCCGGAGAGGAGTCGGTAGAAGACAGAAAGACCACCAACCTGCCTGCGGTGAGTGAGTGAAAGGCCCTCGGTGTTGACTACATCGCAGGAGATTCCAATGATTCTGAAAGCTTTGGCCTCAACAGCGTGAAGCCGAGCAAGGTGTGAGGCAGGAGCACCAGCCCAGAGGGGGGAACAGTATTCCATTGAGCTGCGGATGAAAGCCTTGTATGTGGTGAGGAGCTCAGGTGTGCCAAGGAAGGACTTCGCACGACGGAGGATGCATAGTTGGCGACTGGCTTTCGAGGCCAGCTTGGAAATGTGGTTTTCCCAAGAAAGATCATGGCAGATAGTGAGACCCAAAAGCTTGAGCGACAGAACTTCTTGGAGAGGATTGTTGAGAAAGTAGATGGGAGGGTTGTCCAGTCGGTCCTTTCGGAGAGACATTGTCAGAGTGTGAGATTTGTCAGGATTGAAAGACATGTTCCACTTGTTTGACCAGTCTGTGATTTTGTCCAGGTCTGCAGAGAGTGAGGAGGCTGCAGACTGCCGATCTGAGGGATGAGGAATGGAGCGGCAGAGAGTAGAGTCGTCAGCAAAGAGATAGAGAGGATTTTCAAGAGAGTCAGAGAGATCATTGATGAAGACCAGAAAAAGCACAGGGCCCAGAACACTACCTTGGGGAACTCCAGCCTGAACAGGAAGAGGAGATGAGAGAAACCCATTCAGGGCCACACGTTGACTACGACCAGAGAGGAAGTCCGCCAGCCATGCGTGGAGATTTCCATGGATACCAAAGGAGGAGAGTTTGGTGAGCAGAGCAGGGTGCCAGACCGTATCGAAGGCACGTGAAATGTCAAGGGAGACAGCTCTAATTTCCTGTTTGGCGTTGAGGACCTCCATCCATTGTTGAGAAAGCAGAAGCAGCATGTCCAGAGTAGAGTGACCAGGTCTGAAACCAAATTGATGAGCAGAGATCAAGCCATTGGAGAAGAGGAAAGATTTAATATCTGAAGCAATGATGGATTCCATGACTTTGCTGATAATTGGGAGAAGGCTGATTGGTCTGTAGTTGCTGGGATCTGTTTTTGCACCTTTTTTGTGCAAACCAGTGATGTTGGCTGATTTCCAAGCAGATGGCAGATGACCTTGAGCAAAAGAGAGGGTGAAGAGAACAGAAAGAGGGAGTGAAAGAGCAGAAGAACATGATTTTAGGACCCGTGGGCTGATGCCGTCAGGACCAGTTGCAGAATCAGAGTCGAGGGTTGACAGAAACCTTTCCACCTTGTCAGGAGGAAAGGACACAGAGTCCAGGAGCAGCTGGGTACGACTGGGTACGGTGGGTACAGAGAGGGATGGGTTTGGGACACAAGATTTAGAGGCAAACACAGAGTTGAGGCATTCAGCTTTTTCACGTGCGGAGTAAGCCATTAAGCCATTTGAGGTGAGGGAGGGGATGGAGGGGGAACAAACACCAGAAACAGATTTGACCAGACGCCACCAGGATTTGGAAGAGGGAGACAGATAAGAGAGTTCGGTCTTGAGAATGGTGAGATATTGTTTCCTGGCTCTCCTGAGGGTGGACACACACTTGTTTCGGGCTTTGTGAAAGGAAATGAGATTTCCTTCCGTTGGATTTGCTTTCCAGGAGACGAAAGCAAGTTGTTTCAGGGCAACAGCCTCACCACAAGATTCCGTGTACCATGGACGGGAGGAAGGGTATGACAACTGAAGACGAGATGGTATAAATCTGTGCATGAGAGAGAGCAATTTACTTTAAAAGAATTCCCAGGATGAGTTGATGTCAGAGGCGGTAGAGATGGGAGACCAGTCCAGATGATTGATGGCTGCTTGAAGACCGTGCCAGTTGGCCTGAGTGAAATGCCAGACTCGTCGACGCTGAGGAGGCTCTCTGAGAATGGTCAGAGAGATGTCCACTTTGACAAGCACATGATCAGATGAGCCGATTGGAGCAGAAGAAGAGCAGCAGACATTTTCAGGGAAGTTTGTCATAACCAAATCCAGAAGAGAAGATGCTCCGTTGACTGAGATCCGGGTCGGGAAATTGACAGATTGTGTCAGTCCCAGTGAGTCGCAGAAGTCCTTTGCTGAAGAGCCATGGCTGGTGAGAGAGGTACCCACACCCAGCCAACTGGCATGGTGACAATTGAAATCACCACATATGAGGAAGAGAGAGTTGGGATGGGTAGATAGAAGTTGGTCCATATTATCAGACAGTGAGATGTAGATGGAGTCATCGCTGTTTGGTGGACGGTACAACACACATATGAACAAAAGGTGGGAGCGAAGGGGAAGCCGTAGCCAAAGGTATTCCTGGGGGTGAGGTGGAGAGAGGGCAGTGGAGGGCGAGTGAGGAAGAGAGTTTTTTATAAAGATAGCAACCCCACCTCCAGGACGAGGCTCAGGTCTATCATACCGGAGGAGGGAGTAACCTGGGAGAGATACCAAGGCATCAGAGACATCATGAAGGAGGAAAGTTTCTGTTAAGCAGATCACATCTGGTTTGTCAGAAGCAACCTGTATGGAGAGGTCAGTCAAGTTTGAGCGAAGGCCCCGGATGTTTGAGGTCCATACCGTTAATGAAGAGGAAGGGGGAGCATCGGGTCCAGAACAGGGGGGGGGGGGGGAGGGGTAGGGTAAGATGTGGAAGAGGAGGAAGAGGTAGGGAGAGCTGTTGAAGGTGTGTCAGAGATTTCAGAGATTTCAGAATAGCTTGGAGAAAGGGAAGAATGGGGCGGACAAAAGGTTTGATGGAGATTGGGTGAGGCACAGTGAGGTGTTATTTGAGGAGGGGTAAGAGCGAGGCAGAAGGTTTGGGGAGATGAAGGTGAAAGTTGGAAGGGGGAAGAAGCAGGGAGGATGCTTTGAGGAGGAGGGGTGAGAGGGGAGTCGAGGAGGGGAGGAGCGAGGGAGAGTCTCGGAGGGGAGGGGTGCGGGGGGAGTTTAGGAGGGAGGGGAGGGAAGGGGCAAGGGGGGAGATTTGAAAGGGATGGGTGATGGGGAGGATTTGGAGGGGAGGGGTGAGATTGGATTTTGAAAAGTGTACGATTCATGGGAAACTAACATTTTTTGCAAAATGAGTTTGAGACCTTCGAGTCAAAAATACGTTTGAGGACACTGGAGGAGGGGTGGAGTTCTGGATAGTTCAGGGAATGTAGAAAGGAGGAACTGTAAGAGATGGTATTATATATATTTTTTGGAATGAATAGATTTGGTGAGCAAGACGAAAGCATCCTTTTGTAGGAAAAGAAGAAAAGGGTGTTATAATATATGAGAGAAAATAGTTGTTCAGGGGAGAGATTATACATTTCTAACCGCGTGATCGCGAACGAAGAACGAACGAACAAAAAGAACAACAAATAAATGAATAAGACCTGGGAAGGAAATATTTTTTTTGGGGGTTTTTTTTTTTTTTTGTGAGTACAGATATTAAACAAGGAGGTACGGGGTGAACGACTGGTACGAAACAGAGAACGAAAATAATTTCAGCGCATTCGACGAATCGCTGAGAGAAAAACAAAACCACAAGGTCGGAGACGGTACAGTAGTCTAAGCCTACGAGTACTAGGCCGCAGAATACTCAATACCATTAACCGACGATTGTGTATACATGTACGAAAAATTAGCACCGAAAACGTTCCAAAAGATACGCTTTCGGTACACACACCGAAAGATAGATACAGTCTCGACAAAAACACGATTGTGATAGATCACTTAGCTTCGAGAGCGTGAGCGCATGGAGCAGCTTCGAAAAGACGTGACCTCGCCGTGATCTCGCAAGATCTCGAGGAATTTTTCGAGGAGGATCTCGAGGAGGATCTCGAGGAGGATCTCGAGGAGGATCTCGAGGAGGATCTCGAGGAGGATCTCGAGAAGGATCTCCTGTACAATTTTTAGTGAAAATGACATCATATCACGTGGTATGGGCACCTTATTGGAAAAACTTTGCACCTCGATAGCTCCAAAACCGCTCCATGGAAAAATTTAAATATTGCTTTGTCAGCTACAACCCATGGGGAATAGGTGGGTTCAACAATGATGTCATTGGTGCCTTAATTATGACGTCATAATTCGGCAGGGATAATGCTCCGTCTGATAAGTTTGAAATTTCTTGTGATTATTTTTTTTTTTTTAAGTTCGTTTTATGAAAGCCTCAAAGTCATCGTGATTCTCCTCAGATGCGCGTGCGAGCTTTTACCGCCATAATATGGAATGCCTCGGAGATAAAGCCTGTTTCGGCCGATCCGTTCATGGGTCTCGGTGTTAACCGGCTGTGAACAGGACAATATTTATACATACATACATGCATACACATATAAAGCTGATAAACAAGGTCCGTGAGGCCGTCCATACGTCCCTCCCTCCGTCCGGGAAGCCATGAAGCTGTGATTATGTCTATTCATTTGGTAATGTTTGAACTTGAATGCAAGTTGCATCCTGTCTTAATTATGCACGTATATTAATTATGTATGTATTAATATTGGAATATACCTTTCAACCCTTTAGATTGCTGAGATCCCTTAGATCTTTGAAGACCCTTTAAGTCTCCCAGGACCCTGAAGACCACCAAGACCATTAAAGATTCAAAAGACCCAGAGGACCCAACATATCCTGAGCACCCAAGAAACCGAAGGACCCTGAAGACTCAAAAGACATAAAAGTCCCTGAAGGCGCTGAAGATTCAAAGGACCCAAAATACCCCGAAATAACCTGAAGACCCAAATACCCACAACACCCTTAAAGACCACAACACCCTTAAAGACCGCAACACCCTTAAAGACCACAACACCCTTAAAGACCACAACACCCTTAAAGACCACAACACCCTTAAAGACCACAACACCCTTAAAGACCACAACACCCTTAAAGACCACAACACCCTTAAAGACCACAACACCCTTAAAGACCACAACACCCTTAAAGACCACAACACCCTTAAAGACCACAACACCCTTAAAGACCACAACACCCTTAAAGACCACAACACCCTTAAAGACCACAACACCCTTAAAGACCACAACACCCTTAAAGACCACAACACCCTTAAAGACCACAACACCCAAAAAGACCACAACACCTGAAAAGACCACATCTATATTATATATCTATATATCTACATATATACTCGTCGAAAGCACCCGGCATTGCCCGGGTTCTTTTTGAATGAATTTACTACTATAATTCAGCTTTTACTTGCAGCCGTAGAAGATTGACTACGATAATTCAGCTCAGCTTTTAATTGTGATGTGGGCCCAGCCCCGCCGAAGCGGCCTCGACCCCTAGCCTACAACCTTCCCGGGGCCCATCCCGACATTTTTAGTTCTTTTTGAATGAATTTACTACCATAATTCAGCTTTACTCATGGCCGTAGAAGATTAACTACTATAATTCAGCTTTTACTCGTGGCCGTAGAAGATTAACTACTATAATTTAGCTCAGCTTTTAATTGCGAAATGGGCCCAGCCCGGCCGAGGTGGGCCTAGACTGGTCTCGCCACCGAGCTTAAAGCCTTCCCGGGGCCCGTCCCGACATTTTTTGTATTAGAGGTTTCCTCCTATCTTTCACCGATCAGGAGATTAGCTTGCACAGACAAACAAAAACTTTTATATATATATATATATATATATATATATACCAGCCGAAAGCACCCGGTGTTGCCCAGGATCTTTTTGAATGAATTTACTACTATAATTCAGCTTTTACTCACGGCCGTAGAAGATTGACTACTATAATTCATCGCAGCTTTTAATTGCATAATGGGCCCAGCCCGGCCGACGTGGGCCTCGACCAGCCTCGCCACCTTGCCAAAAACCTTCCCGGGGCCCGTCCCGACATTTTTTTGTATTGGAGGTTTCCTCCTATCTTTCAATGTTCAGGAGATTAGCTTGCACAGACAAACAAAAACTTTCATTTGTAATATATATATACATATATATATACATATATATATACATATATATATACATATATATATATATACATATATATATACATATATATATACATATTGTTGCGGATATGGCATTTGGCCTCCATATCCGCTTGTAAATATTCCCCTATTTCCCCAATACTCCCCAACTATCCCCAATCCCCCATTCCCTAGTCCCATTGCCTGTAAATAACACTCTGTAGAACCGACCTTTCCCTTTTTCCCCCATTAAATGTCGTGCCCAGGTCCACCGCATCTCACGTAGACAACTTTCGGACATCTTGCTAGTTATTCTTAGTCTATGTCAGTTAAGGACTCGTTTCCATTAATTCTGACTCTTCGTTGCACCAGAATGTGATTGTATGGCACCAGTAGTGAGTTTAGGACCTCCCCTTACCTCCTCCCATCTTCCCCATGAAACAACAACTACAACAACAACAACAACAACTACAACAACAACTACAACTACAACAACAGAGGAGATTGGGGGCGGCGCGGCGCGGGGAGTGTGCGTCCTCACACCGGCTTGGTTAGCCGCCATTGCCATGTGCGCCCACGGGGTTACCACGAAGGGGCTGGCTGTCAGCCCCTCGTCAAGGGCGGAGCCGGTAACCCCCGCACCCAATGAGAAGCAACGGGCCGATTCCATCTGGGGCGGAGCTAACGAGCCGAGGGCGTGTCACTCCCCGCCGGATATACGCAGCCACTTACCGGACGTGACGTCAGATGCGCCCCCAGCTTGGAGAAAGAAAGTCACCTTCGAGCGCTGAGTGAGACCTCCCGCATCTCTGGACCGGAGCGGGTCGATTCTGTCCTTGAGCCAAGAGTGCACCTTGAGCCATCGACTACCCGCTTTCCTTGCCATCAATCCCCGTGTGAGTCAGTTTTGTCCCGTTTATCAGTCGTCTGTCGGGGCTAATATAAGAGTGTGTCTAAGTGCCTGCCTTTCTATGCTGTCCCTCTCATTCCTGTAATCTGACCTTCCGCAATATTATAACCTCCTCCGGAGGTCTTGAGAACTGAACCCTTGGTGTCGTGTCATTTTAATCCCAGCCGTTGTGTCTTTTCCATCATTGATTTAGCATAGCGCGACTTAGTCAACGTTCGAGCATAATCGGGTAAACTGTGCAGACGCGGTCATACCAAACCGCTCGGTAAACTAACATCCACAACCGCGTCTGTAACATTTTGGTGTCAGGAGTGTCGGATTCGGACCTGGGACTAAATTCATTTAGCCCAAATTTTGGAACACCAATTGTACCACTAGGGTAACAATTGGTGTTGGGGAGGTAGAATTCGATCCGGAGCGCGTTTCCCGCGCTCGAAATTATAACGGCGAAATTTGATTTTGTTTTACGGAAATAAAAACCTGAATTTTGAAAGTCGCGCTATGGCGGATCAAGACAGCTGGGTTCCGGTAGAGAAGAGTGAGGCAGGGTCGGTCCAGGACCAAATTGAGGGACGCGAGGAGAGCGAAGCAGCGAGGGTAGCAGACGCACAAAATAGCGTCGTTGCGCCCGACGTTGCGGGGGCGCAAAATGGCGCCTCGCTGGTCACCGCGCCCGCGACCGTGGCAGCGCCCCTGGTGGATTCGAACCTTTTTATGTTGCAAATGAGGGCCCTTATGGAACGAATGGGGGACCAAATTGTGGGAATGAGGGCTGATAGTGAGCGGTTGGGGAACCGGATGGATGCTCAGGGTGAGCGATTGGAGGGCCAAATGGGGGTAATGGGGAACCGGATGGATGCTCAGGGTGAGCGATTAGAGGGCCAAATGGGGGTAATGAGGGATGAAGCGAGGGGTACTGGTGAGGGGTTAGACAAGAAATTTGGGAAGTTAGACAATAATTTTGAGGGGTTAGACAACGGGATAAAAGAGGTGAGAAATGGGTTAGAGGGGTTAGAAAACAGGATGGAAGGCAAATTGAGGGACATGAGGGACCAAGCGGAAAGGGAAGTTAACCAAATGGGGCAGCAGATAGAGGGGGTCAGAATGGGGGTAGAAACCAAACTGGATGCTCACAGGGAGGAAATGGAGCAGATGAGGGTGGCATCTGGGCAGGAGATGCAAGTGATGGGAGAAGATTTCAGAAGAGGTGTGAGTGAGGAGGTCGGAGGAGTGCGCGAGGAGGTGAGGCACTGTAAGGAGTGCATGGAGAAGGAGGTGAGAAAGGGGACTGTAAAATTGCAAGGTGGTATAGAGGAGTTGACGCTGGGAGTAGAACAACTGACAGTGGGACAAAAGGAGTTGGGGGACCAGGTAAAGAAGAACACAGCGGTAATAGAGGGTTTAAAATCGACACAGAAGGAGATGAAAAAGGACGTAGGGGTAATTAAAAAAGAGTGTCAGACGGTACATGAGGACCTGACGAGGAAAATGGACAAGGTGGTAGAGGTGATGGAGGTTAAAGAGCGGGAGGTGCGGGAGCACATAGAAAAAAATAAAGTGGAGTTAGAGGAAGAACTTAAAGGGGCGCACGAAGAGATGAAGGAGGTGAAGCAGAAATTAGAAGAAGTGGAAGAAGGGGTGAGCGAAATTAAGAAGCGACGGAGAGAGGATAAGAAAGAGATAAAGGAGGAAGTAAAAGAATTGGTCCAAAGTCTGTGTTCGGATCGTGATGATGTGCTCATTAACCGGATGAGGGATTCGCAGGTGATGGAGGAGAAGCGAAGAGAAAGAGGACCCGGTGTAAGTGGTGACCAATATGGTCGTGCGTATGATGCGCCAGGTGATTTAATAAGCTTGGGGGTCGAGATAGACCCGGATGTTCGTGAGAGGCCACGAGTGAGGTGTATGGCTGGTCCGGAGGGTATGGAACGAGAGGTGCGAGGTGTGGGTGAGCAAGGTTGTGGTGGTATGGAATGGGTAGCGGGTTGCGGAGGTGTGACCCATGCATCGACACCAACAGGGGTAGTTGTTGGAGGGACCGGGGAGGCACGAGAGCCCCTTGGGGGTAATGTACTGTGGGGGCCCGGCCGGTTCGGCCCCGCGCTGACCCCGCAAGGGGCGACGCACGGGGTCCGGCAGGCGGGCAACGACTCGCATACGAGGTGGTCCCACAAGGTCCCACTCGCGCCATATGACGGCAAGAGTGATCTACGCGCGTACCTGGCGCAGTTCGACTGTGTGTGTAAGGGCAACGGTTGGGGTGAGGACGAAGGTGGAGTACACCTGGTGGCCGCATTGCGCGGAGCGGCGGCGGAGGTGCTGACGGCATTACCAGCGGGTGCTCTCACCCTGCCAGCCCTCCGCGACGCCCTAATTAATCGATTCGGCATAGAACAGCAGAGCGAGCTTGTTAAAGCTCAGCTCGCGCTGCGAAAGCGCAAGCCCCAGGAAGCCATCGGGGAACTTGCCCACGACATTCGCCGCGCAGTGGGGATCGCACATGCTAGCATGGCAGCGGATTCCCGGGAAAGCCTGGCGCTGGACCATTTTATCCAGGCCCTCCCGGACATTGAGCTCCGGCAACAGCTCGCCATGTGGCGCCCGCAGACTCTGAGCCAGGCGGCTGACGCTGCGGCCCGTTGGGAAGCAGCGAGGCCCCTGGCCCGGGGGGGCGAGCGTCTCGCAATGGCGGTCCGCCAGGTGGGACCCCCGATGGAGGGCGGACCCCTTAGGGGGCCCGCCCCCGACGTGGGTCCTGACCTGGCGGGCATGGTCCGGAGGCTGGTGGACCAGCGCCTGGCGGGACCTGGACCATGGCAGGCAGCCCCGGAGGTGGCCCGCGGTGGACCACGAGCGGGTAATCCAATTCGGACCTACAGGGGGGGAAATTTGGAATTCCGGAGGCAAGCACCTTATCAGGTGAGGTGCTATACTTGCAACCGTCTGGGTCACCTGGCGCGACACTGTCGAGCCACGCGCCGGGATGATCCCCGGCGGTTGAGGTCCTCAACTCCGCCCAGGGGGGAGCGGGTTAGCCGACCCCAGACACCCCCCCCCCCCCCCGCGAAACTAGAAGGTGCCGGGCACGTAGGGCGGTGTTCGGCAGCAGAGGCTGGAGGAGAGCCCTCATTGACGCGACAGGTCATTTATTGTGGCCAAATTGGAACCGGTAGCCTGACAATTAGATGCAAAATTGCCGGCGTGGGGGTAGACGCCGTAGTGGACACAGGAGCTAGCGCCACGATCATCAGCCCTGTGGTCCTTGATTCGAGCGCAGGTGGCTGGGATAAGATCCAGCGCCTGCAAAATTATAGTTTGCAGCTTGCTACCGGGGTAACGGCCCCGATCATAGGGCGTGGTTCTGTGACCCTCAAGTTAGGGTCGGTAAGGAGGGAGATAGATGTTTGGGTGGCGGAGGTGTGCGACCCATGTTTAATAGGGTTGGATTTGTTGACTGCCAGCGGTTGTAAAATCGACTTGTGCCGGGGGATCCTGCAGGTGGGAGTAGAAGAGCTGCCGTTAGGGGGAGTGAGCACGGCCGAGAGAGCGGAGCTGGAGGCTTCCGAGGCCGTGACCATCCCCCCAAGGGCCGAGGCGATAGTGCCGGCCCGGTGGGCAGCTCGCCCAACATGGCAGGAGTCCTGCGGCCTGGTCGAACCGGTGGCAGCGCAGTCCATACCGGGTTTAATCGTGGGCCGCACCCTTGTAAAAACGGACGGACCGGTAGTGGCCGTCCGAGTAACAAATACGAGTACAGAACCACGCACTATAGTAAGGGGCACGAGGGTAGCTGGCTGCACCCCAGTTGAGGAAGTCGCGACAGTGAGGGGCGAGAACGTCCAGCCGAGCCGACCCCGGGGGGAGCCTTCAATAACAAGTAGGAATTGGCCCAATCCCATTTGCGAGATGGTAAATCGTAGTAGCGTAGAGTTGGGAGGTACCCAGAGGGAGGCCTTACACAAACTGGTTGGGTCCCATTTGGACCTCTTCTCCCTGTCCACCGAGGATATTGGACGTACGGGCCTGGTGAAACATCAGATCCACACCGGTGAGGCCCGGCCTATTCGTCAGGCCGCCCGACGGCTCCCTTGGAGCAAGAGGGCGGAAGCTGACGAGCAGGTTGAAAAAATGCTCGACGCAGGTGTGATCGAGCCCTCGGGAAGTCCTTGGATGTCACCTGTTGTGCTGGTCAAAAAGAAGGATGGGACCACGCGGTTCTGCGTGGACTATCGCCAGCTAAACAACGTGACACTCAAGGACTCATATCCCCTGCCAAGGATTGATGACACCCTCGATGCCGTTGCGGGCTCAAATTGGTTCACAACTTTGGACCTCAAGAGTGGGTATTGGCAGGTGGAGATGGATAGGGCAGGGAAGGAGAAAACGGCATTTTCCACAGGTAAGGGACTGTATCAGTTTACTGTGATGCCGTTTGGTTTGTGTAACGCCCCCGCCACCTTTGAAAGATTGATGGAGCATGTACTAGGCGGCATGCCATGGCAATCATGCCTGGTGTACCTGGATGACGTCCTGGTACATGCCCAAACGTTCCCCCAGGCAGTAGCTAATTTGGACCAGGTGTTCGGGTGCCTCAGACAGGCAGGGTTGAAGCTGAACCCGAGTAAGTGCACTTTGTTTGCAAGAGAGGTGGCCTACCTAGGTCACGTGATCGGCTGCGAGGGGGTAAAAACGGACCCAGACAAAATTAAAGCGGTAGAGGAGTGGCCCGCACCACGTACCATCAAAGAGGTGCGGGGGTTTTTGGGACTCTGCTCCTACTCCCGGCGCTTTGTGGCGAAATTTGCGGAGTTGGCCCGTCCCCTCCACCGGCTTACGGAGAAGGGGACGCGATTTAATTGGACACGGGAGTGCCACGAGGCCTTCCAAAAATTGAAGGGGTGTCTAACATCCGCACCCCTTCTAGCTTACCCCACTAGTAACGGGGCATTTACCCTGGACACGGATGCGAGCCAGGAAGGATTGGGCGCAGTTTTGTCTCAGACACAGGAGGGCGTGGAGAGAGTGATTGGTTATTATAGTCGGGCCTTAAGTAGGCCCGAGAGAAATTATTGCGTCACTCGCAAAGAGTTATTGGCTATGCTGGCTGCCATGAACCATTTCCACCCGTACTTGTACGGGCGGAAATTTTTGGTTAGAACTGACCATTCCTCCTTGCAATGGCTCCTTCGGTTCAAGGAACCGGAGGGCCAAATTGCAAGGTGGTTGGAAAAGTTGCAGCAGTACGATTTTGATGTGGCCCATAGGGCCGGGAAGGCCCATGGTAATGCGGACGCACTCTCTCGGCGTCCTTGTCTGGGGGAAAACTGCAAATTTTGTGCGAGACACGAGGAGAGGGAACAATTGGGCGATTCGGACCCGACCCTCGTTGTCCGGGCAACCCGGGTGAGAGGGCCAATTTTGCCACTAACCACAGATGAGGAATTCGGAACTTTGGCATGGAGCATGGCCCAGCAGGAGGATCCTGTCCTGGGGCCAGTGTTCAATTGGGTCAAATTGGGGCAAAGACCAAAGGGGGAAGAGGTCACCCCCCTCGGGGCGCAAACAAAGGCATATTGGGCTCAGTGGAAAACTCTGGAATTGAAGGATAACATCTTGTATCGCAAGTGGGTGGAGGTTCCCTCTGATAGAACTTCCTGGCTGGTGGTAGTCCCAAACAAATTTAAGACCGATATATTGCAACAGGTGCATGGTACCCGCCCCGGCGGCCATTTGGGCAGGACAAAGACAACATCGAGGGTACGCCGGAGGTTTTATTGGGTGAATATGGGGCGCGACATACAGGACTGGTGTCGGAGATGCGACGCCTGTACTGCCAAAAAGGGACCAGCACGGAGGATGAGGGCCCCCCTTCAATTACACCAGGTGGGGGCCCCCCTAGAGCGGGTGGCCATGGATATCCTAGGCCCACTACGCCGCACCCGCCTAGGTAATAAGTACATCCTCGTTGTGATGGACTACTTCACCAAGTGGCCGGAGGCCTACGCCCTCCCCAACCAAGAAGCAGGGGTGGTAGCGCAGGCCATCGTGGAAGGATTTGTGTGCCGGCATGGGATTCCACAGGAGTTGCACACCGACCAGGGACGAAATTTTGAGAGCAAATTGCTAAAAGATGTGTGCAGTCTCCTGTCAATTCGGAAAACCAGAACAACGCCTTTAAGACCTCAATCTGACGGGATGGTGGAAAGATTCAACCGAACTTTAATCCAACAACTGGCACTGTTCACCGCCACCCGTCAGGATGACTGGGACGAACATCTCCCTTATTTGCTTATGGCCTACCGAACCAGCCAGCACGGGGCCACCGCATGCAGTCCAGCGTTGCTTATGTATGGGCGGGAGTTACGGGCTCCCGCCGACTTGCTATGCGGTCCCGTGCCAGACACAGTGGTTAACCCGCCGAGGGAGGGGTACGCACGTCACCTAGAGGAAGGCATGGAGCTAGTCCATGCCTTCGCCCGCCGCCAACTCCATCTGGCGGGGGAAAAGATGAAGCGCAGGTACGACGACCGGAGCCAGGGGAGTCAATACGCTCCGGGGATGAAGATTTGGTTCTTTAATCCCCGGAGGCGGAAGGGAAGGTGCCCAAAACTCACCTCCCCCTGGCAAGGCCCAGGAGTCGTCCTGTCGCAAATCTGTGACGTGGTCATTAAGATCAAAATGGGGCCACGAGCCCTCCCTCGGATCGTCCACGCCGACCGGATAAGACCTTACACCGGCGAGCAGGCGCCCCCGTGGATTGCCTCGGCTTTAGATGCCGAGGCGGGACCCAGTACCTCTGAATAAGGGGGGCTTATTAGTGCCAGAGGACTGGGGGATTGATAAGCGATGGGTCCGGTGGGTAAGGGTGGCATCCCTGCCACCCTGCCCATGGGTGGGGGCAAATGCGCAATAGTTTATGGGGTGTATGGCAGTGAAAACTAGCCCGGGTGGGTTAGGTTATATTGTAGGGATCTTGCGAAGATGACATTAGGTAACGTTAAGGTTTAGATAGTGACTGATACCTGTAGTGGGGACGCAGGTAGATTAGTATGGATGATAATGACGAGGGAGCGCAATAGTTTAAAGGGACGACTGGGAAGCGCAAGTTTCAGAAGGGAGTAGTTAGCTGAGATGATGCCGTGTGTGTGAGAATTGAACAGGTGTGATTGCACAGGTGTGCAACTGGACAGGTGTGTGGAGCAGTGTGTGAGTAATGAGTGTTGTGGATCAGCGCGAATGCGCTTGGGGAGAGAAGGGTGCAGGTGGCACCAGGTGTGAGAGCACAGGTGTGCAAGTGAGTGGTGTGGAGAGAGTTGGAGTAAGTGGTACGGAGTGGTGTGCATGGTGCAAAGGTGTGAATGGGGGAAGAGTGGACCCCTTTCACGAGTACCCGGGGCGGGTAGTTTAAGTGTTAGGTAGAGGGTATAGGTAAATTGTGGTTGGATATTGGCATTTGTGGTGCGGTTGCAGAATGGTATTGTGGATGGGTGCATTAGTGTTGTGGAAATGGCTGGGCGTGTAGCCTGTTAGTGTGTGTAGTTGGTTGGGCACTCCACCACTGTGAGGATGTCGGCCAGGTGAGGCCGCAGGTGGGCTCTGGGAGCCGGTAGTTGTGAGTGGGTGCCTGAGGATCCCGGGTGTGGACCCGGGTAGCCCAGTGCCAGAGAGGGCACCGAGTGGGGAGAGCGCCAGAGGGCCTTCCCCAGTTAGTTAGGTTAGGGTGAGGAGCAGGTAAGCTCGGAGGCAACTGCAGTGGTGGAGGTGTGCAGGTGGGTAGACCTGCTGGGAGAGGTACACGCCACAGCCCGGAAATTGTGCGAGGGCACCGGGAGATGAATCGGGGGAGTGAGACCCCAAATTGAAGAGCACCACAGTTTGGCCAATGGGAATTGGTTTTTAGAACCCATAGTGTAAGAGGGCCAATGGTTTGGCAGGAGAAAGACCCCAGGTAGTGTAAAGTTGTTAAAGTCATTTAGGAGATAGTTAGGATTGATGAACCTGTCGCACCATACGCAGCCACTTACCTGTGGTGATGATGAGGACTCCACACCTGTGTTTTCTTTGTTTTGTTGCAGGAAGGAGAATTGTGTGGATTTGTGAGACGCATCACGGCGTGGATGAGACATTGGGGTGATTCCATCTCTCCCTCCCTAGGAGGGACTGATGATGAATTGGTGATGGCAAATTATGATGTTGAGTTGGAGATGGCAAATTTTGATGAGAGTTGAAAATGGCAAATTTGATTGGTTAGGAGGGAGAGAAGACGAATTTGGTATATGGGAGGAACGGGGAAGACAGTAGGGACGTTTGTTGATTTGTAAAGTAGATGTTTATGGGTAGTGTTGTGTTTTGTGGATACAGTAAGGGGTAAGGGAGGGGCCATGTAGGTTACCTGGTGGGGGGGGGGGCGTACGATAGGAACGTACCTGTCTCACCTGGTTCCCATGTGCCCCCAGTGTGCATCATCTTGTATTGCATGCACTTTTGCGCCCTTACCACCTTACTCACTTGTCTGCTTCTTTTGTCTCCCACCTCCGAGGATCTGGCTTTGGGGCAGAGAGAGAGGAGAGAGAGGTGCTGGCTCCGCAGTTGTGGGCCTGCACTTTCGCTGCTTGCTGCCTGGATCGATACACCATATGGACCGCAATTTTGGTGGCCACCCACAATGGACCGCAGTTCGTTTGCGGCCAAGCACCACCCATTGATGGACCTCTGGGTCAACGTGGCACCTATGCCAAACAGGTGAACCACTAATAGTTGGCCCCCTTGAAGGCCACAATAAGGAAATGGACGCGGTTGGCGCCTTTCTCTATTTTCTAAGGAAGCCAGAACACCCAGTGCACCACACGAAGAGCAAGAGACACCTGCAGGGTTAGGGGTTGTTGTTTTTATTTTAATGAACAATGGTGAGTGCACCGGATGGTGCTGACTGTGTGATGGGGTGGTGCTTTTGGTGTTTGGAAGAGGTGCTCTGCACATTATTAAAGGCCGTAAGGCCACAGAGCACTCGTGGGTTGGTGTATCGATGCTGGCATGCGTGCTCTCTCTATGCATAACATCTGCATGTGTTCCTCCAAAAACAGGTCCTGGATCGTAGTGTAAATATCAGCGTAGTCTTGTAAATAATGCTCCCTACCGGCTGTATGTTTAGTTTGCGAATTCTTTCCGCGATTCGGTTATCCTGTGGGCGTGTTTCTGTGAGGAGAAGGGTGCAACGTCGCAGGGGGACATATTTACTCATTTGTGAATATCTGTAAAACTGTCGCACTCAGGGTAGAGTTAATAGTAGAGGGAACTACATCTGAGTGCCACACTAAAATAGGTAAAAATTTATCGGGTCGGGACGCCCCGAGGGTAGAGAAGGGTGCAATGTTGCGGATATGGCATTTGGCCTCCATATCCGCTTGTAAATATTCCCCTAATTCCCCAATACTCCCCAACTATCCCCAATCCCCCATTCCCTAGTCCCATTGCCTGTAAATAACACTCTGTAGAACCGACCTTCCCCTTTTTCCCCCATTAAATGTCGTGCCCAGGTCCACCGCATCTCACGTAGACAACTTTCGGACATCTTGCTAGTTATTCTTAGTCTATGTCAGTTAAGGACTCGTTTCCATTAATTCTGACTCTTCGTTGCACCAGAATGTGATTGTATGGCACCAGTAGTGAGTTTAGGACCTCCCCTTACCTCCTCCCATCTTCCCCATGAAACAACTACAACAACAACAACAACAACAACTACAACAACAGAGGAGATTGGGGGCGGCGCGGCGCGGGGAGTGTGCGTCCTCACACCGGCTTGGTTAGCCGCCATTGCCATGTGCGCCCACGGGGTTACCACGAAGGGGCTGGCTGTCAGCCCCTCGTCAAGGGCGGAGCCGGTAACCCCCGCACCCAATGAGAAGCAACGGGCCGATTCCATCTGGGGCGGAGCTAACGAGCCGAGGGCGTGTCACTCCCCGCCGGATATACGCAGCCACTTACCGGACGTGACGTCAGATGCGCCCCCAGCTTGGAGAAAGAAAGTCACCTTCGAGCGCTGAGTGAGACCACATTGTCACCACATTGTCAAAACAACATTTCTCCCCAAGCGTAAACCTCCCGCATCTCTGGACCGGAGCGGGTCGATTCTGTCCTTGAGCCAAGAGTGCACCTTGAGCCATCGACTACCCGCTTTCCTTGCCATCAATCCCCGTGTGAGTCAGTTTTGTCCCGTTTATCTGTCGTCTGTCGGGGCTAATATAAGAGTGTGTCTAAGTGCCTGCCTTTCTATGCTGTCCCTCTCATTCCTGTAATCTGACCTTCCGCAATATTATAACCTCCTCCGGAGGTCTTGAGAACTGAACCCTTGGTGTCGTGTCATTTTAATCCCAGCCGTTGTGTCTTTTCCATCATTGATTTAGCACAGCGCGACTTAGTCAACGTTCGAGCATAATCGGGTAAACTGTGCAGACGCGGTCATACCAAACCGCTCGGTAAACTAACATCCACAACCGCGTCTGTAACAATATATATATACATATATATATACATATATATATATATACATATATATATACATATATATATATATATACATATATATATACATATATATATACATATATATATACATATATATATATATACATATATATATACATATATATATACATATATATATACATATATATATATATACATATATATATACATATATATATACATATATATATACATACATATATACATATATATATACATACATATATATATACATATATATATACATATATATATACATATATATATACATACATATATATATACATATATATATACATATATATATACATATATATATACATATATATATATATATATATATATATATATATATATATATATATACATATATATATACATACATATATATATACATATATATATATATACATATACACACTAGCTTGGTCTTGGCTCGCTACACTCACCTCACCAAGCGTCGTTACTGAGGAACAGGCTTATTTTAGCTGAGGATAATGACTGTACCCGAGTTGCTGTGTTGTCATGATTTACACCAATCATAATACAAACAATAATTTTGCACATATTTATTTGTAGTGTTTGTGATATTACATTTTTATAAGCAATGTAGGTTGAAAAAATATATAAAATTCAAAAAAGAACCGCTCAGCACATACATACGGGAGGGGTAGGTGCAGACTGGAAGTTTGGGACGATTACACTTCGCCTTCACGTAATTAAAAACACCTCACCCCCACTTAATTAAAAACACTTTATCACCAACTAATTTAAAATACCTAATCAGTGTAATCACCAACTAATTCAAAACACCTCACCACCAACTAATTCAAAACACCTCCCCACCAAGTAATTCAAAACACCTCACCACCAAGTAATTCAAAACACCTCACCACCAAGTAATTCAAAACACATCACCAAGTAATTCAAAACACCTCACCACGAACTAATTCAAAACACCTCACCACCAACTAATTCAAAACACCTCACCACCAAGTAATTCAAAACACCTCACCACCAAGTAATTCAAAACACCTCACCACCAAGTAATTCAAAACACCTCATCACCAAGTAATTCAAAACACCTCACCACCAAGTAATTCAAAACACCTCACCACCAAGTAATTCAAAACACCTCACCAAGTAATTCAAAACACCTCACCACCACATAATTCAAAACCACCACCACGTTATTAAAAACACTTCACAACCATGGAAACAAAAGATTCAGGGAGTAGTTCAGTGACATCAGACACTGCCCAGATTTTTTTTTTTTTTTTTTTTTGTATACATAATCGAGGCTCGTGAAAGCTAACATTTATCACACAAACAAATCAAACAGACAAACAAACAAAGTGTATAAAAAGGGGAGCGGTAGACAAAAGGGGGAGAGAAGGGGAAGCACAAAAACACAACATTTGTGAGGGACATTGGCAATGTGTGGGAGGGAGAGGGCTTGGGGGGAGGCGGCGTGGGAAGGGGGTGGGAGAAGTATAAACACAAGGACTTCCAGGAAAGAAGTTGGTATTTCAAAAAAGAGGATTTGGGGTGAAATTAGCAGGGGTAGAACAGATCAAGGTTTTGGATGGGGGAAGATAAGAGATGGTGGTGAACAGCTGTTTTAAAGACCTGGAGGGAGGAGTGGGATTGAAGGCAGTGGGGGCGTTTGTTCCAGAGGCGGGAGAAAAGAGGAATGAAAGGGTGAAGGTGAGCAGAGAGTCTTGATTTTGGCAGTTTAACCATAAGAGGGTTGCAGGCAGATCTTGTGCGACCTTTCGGAATATTTGGGGGACAGAGCCCAGAGAGAGCTGGAGGTGCAAGGCCGAAGAGGAGTCGGTAGAAGACAAAAAGACCACCAACCCCTGCCTGCAGTGAGTAAGTGAAAGGCCCTCGGAGGTAGCTTCATCACGGGAGATTCCAATGATTCTGAACGCTTTAGCTTCAACAGCGTGAAGACGAGCTAGGTGTGAGGCAGGAGCACCAGCCCAGAGGGGAGAGCAGTACTCCATTGAGCTGTGGATGAAAGCCTTGTTGTATGTGGTGAGGAGCTCAGGTGTGCCAAGGAAGGACTTCGCACGACGGAGGATGCCCAATCGGCGACTGGCTTTGGAGGCCAGATTTGAAATGTGGTTTTCCCAGGAAAGATCATGGCAGATAGTGAGACCCAAAAGCTTGAGTGACAGAACTTCTTGGAGAGGATTATTAATGACTGTGTAGATAGGTGTATATATATATATATATATATATACATACATATATATACATACATACATATATATACATACATACATATATATACATACATACATATACATACATACATATATATATATATATATATATATATATATATATATATATATATATATATATATATATATATATATTGTTACAGACACGACTTTGATGTTATGGTGGGCCGAGCGGAATGGCCGCCGTGTCCGCACAAATTACCCGATTATACTCGAACGTTGCCGAGTCGCGCTACGCTAAATCAATGAAGGAAAAGGACACAACGGCTGGGATTAAAATGACACGACACCAAGGGTTCAGTTCTCAAGACCTCCGGAGGAGGTTATATTAGGGCGGAAGGTCAGATTACAATGACAAGAGGGACAGCATAGAAAGGCAGGCACTTAGACACACTTATCTTATTCCCGACAGACCACAGATAAACAGGACAAAAACTGACTCACACGGGGATTGATGGCAAGGAAAGCGGGTATTCGATGGCCAGCACAAGGTGCACCTTGTGCTCAGGGACAGGATAGCGCGGCCCAAAAGATGCAGGAGGTCTCTCAGCGCTCGGAGGTAGTGACTTCTCTTTCTCCAAGCTGGGGGCGCATCTCTCGTCACGTCCGGCAAGTCGCTGCATATATCCGGCGGGGAGTGACACGCCCTCGGCTCGTTAGCTCCGCCCCAGATGGAATCGGTCCGCCCTTCTTATTGGGTGCGGGGGGGTTACCAGGCTCCGCCCTTGACGAGGAGCTGACAGCCAGCCCCTTCGTGGTAACCCCGTGGAGCGCATGGTCAATGGCGGCTAACCGAGCCGGTGTGAGGACGCACACTCCCCCGCGCCGCGCCGCCCCCATTCTCCTTTGTTGTAGTTGTAGTTGTAGTTGTTGTTGTTGTTGTTTCATGGGGAAGATGGGAGGAGGTAAGGGAAGGTCCTAAACTCACTACTGGTGCCATATAATCACATTCTGGTGCAACGAAGAGTCAGAATTAATGGAAACGAGTCCTTAACTGACATAGACTAAGAATAACTAGCAAGATGTCCGAAAGTTGTCTACGTGAGATGCGGTGGACCTGGGCACGACATTTAATGGGGGAAAAAGGGGAAGGTCGGTTCTACAGAGTGTTGTTTACAGACAATGGGACTAGGGAATGGGGGATTGGGGATAGTTGGGGAGTATTGGGGAAATAGGGGAATATTTACAAGCGGATATGGAGGCCAAATCCCATATTCGCAACATTGCACCCTTCTCTACCCTCGGGGCGTCCCGACCCGATAAATTTTTACCTATTTTAGTGTGGCACTCAGATGTAGTTCCCTCTACTATTAACTCTACCCTGAGTGCGACAGTTTTACAGATATTCACAAATGAGTAAATATGTCCCCCTGCGACGTTGCACCCTTCTCCTCACAGAAACACACCCACAGGATAACCGAATTGCGGAAAGAATTCGCAAACTAAACATACAGCCGGTAGGGAGCATTATTTACACAAGACTACGCTGATATTTACACTACGATCCAGGACCTGTTTTTGGAGGAACACATGCAGATGTTATGCATAGAGAGAGCACGCATGCCAGCATCGATACACCAACCCACGAGTGCTCTGTGGCCTTACGGCCTTTAATAATGTGCAGAGCACCCCATCCAAGCACCAAAAGCACCACCCCAGCACCAATCGGTGCAGTCACCATTGTTCAATGAATAAAAATAAATTCAACAACCCCTAACCCTGCAGGTGTCTCTTGCTCTTCGTGTGGTGCACTTGGCCTTCTGGCTTCTTTCAAAAATAAAGAAAGGCGCCAACGGGGTCCATTTCTGTATTGTGGCCTTCAGTGGTGTCAACTAAAAGTGGTTCACCTGTATGGCATAGGTGCCACATTGACCCATAGGTCCATCCACGGGTGGTGCTTGGCCGCAAAAGAACTGCGGTCCATTGTGGGTGGCCACCAACATTGCGGTCCATATGGTGTATCGATCCAGGCAGCAAGCAGCGAAAGTGCAGGCCCACAACTGCGTAGCCAGCACCTCTCTCTCTCCTCTCTCTCTACCCCAAAGCCAGATCCTCGGAGGTGGGAGACAAAAGAAAAGACAAGTGAGTAAGGTGGTAAGGGCGCAAAAGTGCACGCAATACAAGGTGATGCACACTGGGGGCACATGGGAACCAGGTGAGACAGGTACGTTCCTACCGTATGCCCCCCCCCCCACCAGGTAACCTACATGGCCCCTCCCTTACCCCTTACTGTATCCACAAAACACAACACTACCCATAAACATCTACTTTACAAATCAACAACCGTCCCTACTGTCTTCCCCGTTCCTCCCATATACCAAATTCGTCTTCTCTCCCTCCTAACCAATCAAATTTGCCATTTTCAACTCTCATCAAAATTTGCCATCTCCAACTGAACATCATAATTTGCTATCACCAATTCATCATCAGTCCCTCCTAGGGAGGGAGAGATGGAATCACCCCAATGTCTCATCCACGTCGTGATGCGTCTCACAAATCCTCACAGCAATTCTCATTTCCTGCACACAGAACAAAGAAAACACAGGTGTGGAGTCATCATCATCACCACAGGTAAGTGGCTGCGTATGGTGCGACAGGTTCATCAATCCTAACTATTTCCGAAATGACTTTAACAACTTTACACTACCCGGGGTCTTTCTCCGGCCAAACCATTGGCCCTCTTACACTATGGGTTCTAAAAACCAATTCCCATTGGCCAAACTGTGGTGCTTTTCAATTTGGGGTCTCACTCCCCCGATTCATCTCCCGGTGCCCTCGCACAATTTCTGGGCTGTGGCGTGTACCTCTCCCAACGGGTCTACCCACCTGCACACCTCCACCACTGCAGTTGCCTCCGAGCTTACCTGCTTGCTCCTTACCCTAACCTAACCTAACTACCTGGGGAAGGCCCTCTGGCGCTCTCCCCACTCGGTGCCCTCTCTGGCACTGGGCTGCCCGATCCACACCCGGGATCCTCAGGCACCCACTCACAACTACCGGCTCCCAGAGCCCACCTGCGGCCTCACCTGGCCGACATCCTCACAGTGGTGGAGTGCCCAACCAACTACACACACTAACAGGCTACACGCCCAGCCATTTCCACAACACTAATGCACCCATCCACAACACCATTCTGCAACCGCACCACAAATGCCAATATCCAACCACAATTTACCTATTCCCTCTACCTAACACTTACACTACCCGCCCCGGGTACTCGTGAAAGGGGTCCACTCTTCCCCCATCCACACCTTCGCACCATGCACACCACTCCGTACCACTTACTCCAACTCTCTCCACACACCTGTACCTGCACACCTGTGCTCTCACACCTGGTGCCACCTGCACCCTTCTCTCCCCAAGCGCATTCGCGCTGATCCACAACACTCACTACTCACACACTGCTCCACACACCTGTCCAGTTGCACACCTGTGCAATCACACCTGTTCAATTCTCACACACACGGCATCATCTCAGCTAACTACTCCCTTCTGAAACTTGCGCTTCCCAGTCGTCCCTTTAAACTATTGCGCTCCCTCGTCATTATCATCCATACTAATCTACCTGCGTCCCCACTACAGGTATCAGTCACTAACTAAACTTAACGTTACCTAATGTCATCTTCGCTAGATCCCTATCAATATAACCTAACCCACCCGGGCTAGTTTTCACTGCCATACACCCCATAAGCTATTGCTCCTTTGCCCCCTCCATGGGAAGGGTGGCAGGGATGCCACCCTTACCCACCGGGCCTATCGCTCCTCAATTCCCCAGTCCTCTGGCACTAAGAAGCCCCCCTTATTCAGAGGTACTGGGTCCCGCCTCGGCATCTAAAGCCGAGGCAATCCACGGGGGCGCCTGCTCGCCGGTGTAAGGCCTTATCCGGTCGGCGTGGACGATCCGAGGGAGGGCTCGTGGCCCCATTTTGATCTTAATGACCACGTCACAGATTTGCGACAGGACGACTCCTGGGCCTTGCCAGGGGGAGGTGAGCTTTGGGCACCTTCCCTTCCGCCTCCGGGGATTAAAGAACCAAATCTTCATCCCCGGAGCGTATTGACTCCCCTGGCTCCGGTCGTCGTACCTGCGCTTCATCTTTTCCCCCGCCAGATGGAGTTGGCGGCGGGCGAAGGCATGGACTAGCTCCATGCCTTCCTCTAGGTGACGTGCGTACCCCTCCCTCGGCGGGCTAACCACTGTGTCTGGCACGGGACCGCATAGCAAGTCGGCGGGAGCCCGTAACTCCCGCCCATACATAAGCAACGCTGGACTGCATGCGGTGGCCCCGTGCTGGCTGGTTCGGTAGGCCATAAGCAAATAAGGGAGATGTTCGTCCCAGTCATCCTGACGGGTGGCGGTGAACAGTGCCAGTTGTATCAATGTTCTGTTGAACCGTTCCACCATCCCGTCAGATTGTGGCCGCAAGGGCGTGGTTCTTGTTTTCCGAATTGACAGGAGACTGCACACATCTTTTAGCAATTTGCTCTCAAAATTTCGTCCCTGGTCGGTGTGCAACTCCTGTGGAATCCCATGCCGGCACACAAATCCTTCCACGAAGGCCTGCGCTACCACCCCTGCTTCTTGGTTGGGGAGGGCGTAGGCCTCCGGCCACTTGGTGAAGTAGTCCATCACAACGAGGATGTACTTATTACCTAGGCGGGTGCGGGGTAGTGGGCCTAAGATATCCATGGCCACCCGCTCTAGGGGGGCCCCCACCTGGTGTAATTGAAGGGGGGCCCTCATCCTCCGTGCTGTCCCTTTTTGGCAGTACAGGCGTCGCATCTCCGACACCAGTCCTGTATGTCGCGCCCCATATTCACCCAATAAAACCTCCGGCGTACCCGCGATATTGTCTTTGTCCTGCCCAAATGGCCGCCGGAGCGGGTACCATGCACCTGTTGCAATATGACGTTCTTGAATTTGTCAGGGACTATCACCAGCCAGGAAGTTCTATCAGAGGGAACCTCCACCCACTTGCGATACAAGATGTTATCCTTCAATTCCAGGGTCTGCCACTGAGCCCAATATGCCTTTGTTTGTGCCCCGAGGGGGGTGACCTCTTCCCCCTTTGGTCTTTGCCCCAATTTGACCCAATTGAATACTGGCCCCAGGACAGGATCCTCCTGCTGGGCCGTGCTCCATGCCAAAGTTCCGAATTCCTCATCTGCGGTTAGTGGCAAAATTGGCCCTCTCACCCGGGTTGCCCGGACAACGAGGGTCGGGTCCGAATCGCCCAATTGTTCCCTCTCCTCGTGTCTCACACAAAATTTGCAGTTTTCCCCCAGACAAGGACACCGAGAGAGTGCGTCCGCATTACCATGGGCCTTCCCGGCCCTATGGGCCACATCAAAATCGTACTGCTGCAACTTTTCCAACCACCTTGCAATTTGGCCCTCTGGTTCCGTGAACCGAAGGAGCCATTGCAAGGAGGAATGGTCAGTTCTAACCAAAAATTTCCGCCCGTACAAGTACGGGTGGAAATGGTTCATGGCAGCCAGCATAGCCAATAACTCTTTGCGAGTGACGCAATAATTACTCTCGGGCCTACTTAAGGCCCGACTATAATAACCAATCACTCTCTCCACGCCCTCCTGTGTCTGAGACAAAACTGCGCCCAATCCTTCCTGGCTCGCATCCGTGTCCAGGGTAAATGCCCCGTTGCTAGTGGGGTACGCTAGAAGGGGTGCGGATGTCAGACACCCCTTCAATTTTTGGAAGGCCTCGTGGCACTCCCGTGTCCAATTAAATCGCGTCCCCTTCTCCGTAAGCCGGTGGAGGGGACGGACCAACTCCGCAAATTTCGCCACAAAGCGCCGGTAGTAGGAGCAGAGTCCCAAAAATCCCCGCACCTCTTTGATGGTATGTGGTGCGGGCCACTCCTCTACCGCTTTAATTTTGTCTGGGTCCGTTTTTACCCCCTCGCGGCCGATCACGTCACCTAGATAGGCCACCTCTCTTGCAAACAAAGTGCACTTACTCGGGTTCAGCTTCAACCCTGCCTGTCTGAGGCACCCGAACACCTGGTCCAAATTAGCTACTGCCTGGGGGAACGTTTGGGCATGTACCAGGACTTCATCCAGGTACACCAGGCATGACTGCCATGGCATGGCGCCTAGTACATGCTCCATCAATCTTTCAAAGGTGGCGGGGGCGTTACACAAACCAAACGGCATCACAGTAAACTGATACAGTCCCTTACCTGTGGAAAATGCCGTTTTCTCCTTCCCTGCCCTATCCATCTCCACCTGCCAATACCCACTCTTGAGGTCCAAAGTTGTGAACCAATTTGAGCCCGCAACGGCATCGAGGGTGTCATCAATCCTTGGCAGGGGATATGAGTCCTTGAGTGTCACGTTGTTTAGCTGGCGATAGTCCACGCAGAACCGCGTGGTCCCATCCTTCTTTTTGACCAGCACAACAGGTGACATCCAAGGACTTCCCGAGGGCTCGATCATGCCTGCGTCGAGCATTTTTTCAACCTGCTCGTCAGCTTCCGCCCTCTTGCTCCAAGGGAGCCGTCGGGCGGCCTGACGAATAGGCCGGGCCTCACCGGTGTAGATCTGATGTTTCACCAGGCCCGTACGTCCAATATCCTCGGTGGACAGGGAGAAGAGGTCCAAATGGGACCCAACCAGTTTGTGTAAGGCCTCCCTCTGGGTACCTCCCAACTCTACGCTACTACGATTTACCATCTCGCAAATGGGATCGGGCCAATTCCTACTTGTTATTGAAGGCTCCCCCCGGGGTCGGCTCGGCTGGACGTTCTCGCCCCTCACTGTCGCGACTTCCTCAACTGGGGTGCAGCCAGCTACCCTCGTGCCCCTTACTATAGTGCGTGGTTCTGTACTCATATTTATTACTCGGACGGCCACTACCGGTCCGTCCGTTTTTACAAGGGTGCGGCCCACGATTAAACCCGGTATGGACTGCGCTGCCACCGGTTCGACCAGGCCGCAGGACTCCTGCCATGTTGGGCGAGCTGCCCACCGGGCCGGCACTATCGCCTCGGCCCTTGCGGGGATGGTCACGGCCTCGGAAGCCTCCAGCTCCGCTCTCTCGGCCGTGCTCACTCCCCCTAACGGCAGCTCTTCTACTCTCACCTGCAGGATCCCCCGGCACAAGTCGATTTTACAGCCGCTGGCAGTCAACAGGTCAAACCCTATTAAACATGGGTCGCACACCTCCGCCACCCAAACATCTATCTCCCTCCTTACCGACCCTAACTTGAGGGTCACAGAACCACGCCCTATGATCGGGGCCGTTACCCCGGTCGCAAGCTGCAAACTATAATTTTGCAGGCGCTGGATCTTATCCCAGCCAACTGCGCTCGAATCAAGGACCACAGGGCTGATGATAGTGGCGCTAGCTCCTGTGTCCACTACGGCGTCTACCCCCACGCCGGCAATTTTGCATCTAATTGTCAGGCTACCGTTTCCAATTTGGCCACAATAAATGACCTGTCGCGTCAATGAGGGCTCTCCTCCATCCTCTGCTGCCGAACACCGCCCTACGTGCCCGACACCTTCTAGTTTCCCGGGGTCTGGCGGGGGGGTGTCTGGGGTCAGCTAACCCGCTCCCCCCTGGGCGGAGTTGAGGACCTCAACCGCCGGGGATCATCCCGGCGCGCGGCTCGACAGTGCCGCGCCAGGTGACCCAGACGGTTGCAGGTATAGCACCTCACCTGATAAGGTGCTTGCCTCCGGAATTCCAAATTTCCCCCCCTGTAGGTCCGAATTGGATTACCCGCTCGTGGTCCACCGCGGGCCACCTCCGGGGCCGCCTGCCATGGTCCAGGTCCTGCCAGGCGCTGGTCCACCAGCCTCCGGACCATGCCCGCCAGGTCAGGACCCACGTCGTGGGCGGGCCCCCTAAGGGGTCCGCCCTCCATCGGGGGTCCCACCTGGCGGACCGCCATTGCGAGACGCTCGCCCCCCCGGGCCAGGGGCCTCGCTGCTTCCCAACGGGCCGCAGCATCAGCCGCCTGGCTCAGAGTCTGCGGGCGCCACATGGCGAGCTGTTGCCGGAGCTCAATGTCCGGGAGGGCCTGGATAAAATGGTCCAGCGCCAGGCTTTCCCGGGAATCCGCTGCCATGCTAGCATGTGCGATCCCCACTGCGCGGCGAATGTCGTGGGCAAGTTCCCCGATGGCTTCCTGGGGCTTGCGCTTTCGCAGCGCGAGCTGAGCTTTAACAAGCTCGCTCTGCTGTTCTATGCCGAATCGATTAATTAGGGCGTCGCGGAGGGCTGGCAGGGTGAGAGCACCCGCTGGTAATGCCGTCAGCACCTCCGCCGCCGCGCCGCGCAATGCGGCCACCAGGTGTACTCCACCTTCGTCCTCACCCCAACCGTTGCCCTTACACACACAGTCGAACTGCGCCAGGTACGCGCGTAGATCACTCTTGCCGTCATACGGCGCGAGTGGGACCTTGTGGGACCATCTCGTATGCGAGTCGTTGCCCGCCTGCCGGACCCCGTGCGTCGCCCCTTGCGGGGTCAGCGCGGGGCCGAACCGGCCGGGCCCCCACAGTACATTACCCCCAAGGGGCTCTCGTGCCTCCCCGGTCCCTCCAACAACTACCCCTGTTGGTGTCGATGCATGGGTCACACCTCCGCAACCCGCTACCCATTCCATACCACCACAACCTTGCTCACCCACACCTCGCACCTCTCGTTCCATACCCTCCGGACCAGCCATACACCTCACTCGTGGCCTCTCACGAACATCCGGGTCTATCTCGACCCCCAAGCTTATTAAATCACCTGGCGCATCATACGCACGACCATATTGGTCACCACTTACACCGGGTCCTCTTTCTCTTCGCTTCTCCTCCATCACCTGCGAATCCCTCATCCGGTTAATGAGCACATCATCACGATCCGAACACAGACTTTGGACCAATTCTTTTACTTCCTCCTTTATCTCTTTCTTATCCTCTCTCCGTCGCTTCTTAATTTCGCTCACCCCTTCTTCCACTTCTTCTAATTTTTGCTTCCCCTCCTTCATCTCTTCGTGCGCCCCTTTAAGTTCTTCCTCTAACTCCACTTTATTTTTTTCTATGTGCTCCCGCACCTCCCGCTCTTTAACCTCCATCACCTCTACCACCTTGTTCATTTTTCTCGTCAAGTCCTCATGTACCGTCTGACACTCTTTCTTAATTACCCCTACGTCCTTTTTCATCTCCTTCTGCGTCGATTTTAAACCCTCTATTACCGCTGTGTTCTTCTTTACCTGGTCCCCCAACTCCTTTTGTCCCACTGTCAATTGTTCTACTCCCAGCGTCAACTCCTCTATACCACTTTGCAATTTTACAGTCCCCTTTCTCACCTCCTTCTCCATGCGCTCCTTACAGTGCCTCACCTCCTCGCGCACTCCTCCGACCTCCTCACTCACACCTCTTCTGATCTCCTCTCCCATCACTTGCATCTCCTGCCCAGATGCCACCCTCATCTGCTCCATTTCCTCCCTGTGAGCATCCAGTTTGGTTTCTACCCCCATTCTGACCCCCTCTATCTGCTGCCCCATTTGTTTAACTTCCCTTTCCGCTTGGTCCCTCATGTCCCTCAATTTGCCTTCCATTCTGTTTTCTAACCCCTCTAACCCATTGTTCACCCCCTCTAACTGATTCTCCTGGGCAGCCATTTTGTTTTCCACCCCCGTTAATCCATTCTTTACCTCTTTTATCCCGTTGTCTAACCCCTCACCGGTACCCCTCGCTTCGTCCCTCATTACCCCCATTTCGTTTCCCATTACCCCTATTTTGCCCTCCAATCGCTCACCCTGAGCTTCTATACTGTTTTTCAAACCTCCAATTTGGTCTCCCATTTGTTCCATAAAGGCCCTCATTTGCAGGAGGAAAAGGTTCGAATCCACCAGGGGCGCTGCCACGGTCGCGGGCGCGGTGACCAGCGAGGCGCCATTTTGTGCGTCTGCTACCCTCGCTGCTTCGCTCTCCTCGCGTCCCTCAATTTGGTCCTGGACCGACCCTGTCTCACTCTCCACTACCGGACCCCAGCCGACTTGGTCTGCCATAGCGCGACTTTCAAAATTCGGGTTTTTATATTTTGTAAAACACAATCAAATTTCGCCTTTATAATTTCGAGCGCGTAAACGCGCTCCGGGTCCAATCTCACTCCTCGACACCAATTGTTACAGACACGACTTTGATGTTATGGTGGGCCGAGCGGAATGGCCGCCGTGTCCGCACAAATTACCCGATTATACTCGAACGTTGCCGAGTCGCGCTACGCTAAATCAATGAAGGAAAAGGACACAACGGCTGGGATTAAAATGACACGACACCAAGGGTTCAGTTCTCAAGACCTCCGGAGGAGGTTATATTAGGGCGGAAGGTCAGATTACAACGACAAGAGGGACAGCATAGAAAGGCAGGCACTTAGACACACTTATCTTATTCCCGACAGACCACAGATAAACAGGACAAAAACTGACTCACACGGGGATTGATGGCAAGGAAAGCGGGTATTCGATGGCCAGCACAAGGTGCACCTTGTGCTCAGGGACAGGATAGCGCGGCCCAAAAGATGCAGGAGGTCTCTCAGCGCTCGGAGGTAGTGACTTCTCTTTCTCCAAGCTGGGGGCGCATCTCTCGTCACGTCCGGCAAGTCGCTGCGTATATCCGGCGGGGAGTGACACGCCCTCGGCTCGTTAGCTCCGCCCCAGATGGAATCGGTCCGCCCTTCTTATTGGGTGCGGGGGGGTTACCAGGCTCCGCCCTTGACGAGGAGCTGACAGCCAGCCCCTTCGTGGTAACCCCGTGGAGCGCATGGTCAATGGCGGCTAACCGAGCCGGTGTGAGGACGCACACTCCCCCGCGCCACGCCGCCCCCATTCTCCTTTGTTGTAGTTGTAGTTGTTGTTGTTGTTGTTTCATGGGGAAGATGGGAGGAGGTAAGGGAAGGTCCTAAACTCACTACTGGTGCCATATAATCACATTCTGGTGCAACGAAGAGTCAGAATTAATGGAAACGAGTCCTTAACTGACATAGACTAAGAATAACTAGCAAGATGTCCGAAAGTTGTCTACGTGAGATGCGGTGGACCTGGGCACGACATTTAATGGGGGGAAAAAGGGGAAGGTCGGTTCTACAGAGTGTTGTTTACAGACAATGGGACTAGGGAATGGGGGATTGGGGATAGTTGGGGAGTATTGGGGAAATAGGGGAATATTTACAAGCGGATATGGAGGCCAAATCCCATATTCGCAACAATATATATATATATATATATATATATATATATATATATATATATATATATATATATATATACACACATTATATAAATACACATCTATCTATAATTCCAGTAATCTCTGTGTGTATGTATGTATGTATGTATGTATGTATGTCTGTGACCGCTGTTTCTCGACAACCACAGGTCCGATATACTTTAAACTTGCCAGGTATATTGCTGGGGACCCGAGGATGTGCCTTTTCAAGGTTTCATATTAATCGGAGAAGTAGTTACCGAGCTATGTCCAAAAAACGATTCAACCAATCAGAGAGCAGCGAGCTATCACGTGTGCCGAACGTGGCGAACAGACTCTGCCTCGGACGGCACATTTGAGAGCGTATTCATTTATTTCACGTTGGCAAACTATGTTGCCGTTAAACTATGTTGTAAAACTAATTAAAACTAATTTGCGACATATTAATCGGAGAAGTAGTTACCGAGCTATGTCCAAAAAACGATTCAACCAATCAGAGAGCAGCGAGCTATCACATGTGCCGAACGTGGCGAACAGACTCTGCCTCGGACGGCACATTTGAGAGCGTATTCATTTATTTCACGTTGGCAAACTATGTTGCCGTTAAACTATGTTTTAAAACTAATTACGTGCACGCTATGGCGATTTCTTTACCAAACTCCGCAAGCCGTTCGCTTTGGACCAAACCATTTCATGTAAATAGAGGGGGGGGGATATAATTTTAGATATATATATAGTACGGGCATGCCCTAGTTATATAAAAGACAATTGTGAGGAACAGAAATGAAAAAAAACGAGATGTGTGTGATTGACATTTTTTGGTGAAGCTTCTGCTGATTTGTCATTATATTTTGGTGGAAAATCCACTTTACTGTTTCTTATATATTTACATGTTTCTTCTATATTGATATGATTCTAATGTGTTTGTTAAACTACATTTCAAAGTATGAAAGTGATGAAATTATACAAAACTAGGGCATGCCCGTACTATATCTATATATCTAAAATTATATCCCCCCCCTCTATTTACATGAAATGGTTTGGTCCAAAGCGAACGGCTTGCGAGTGGTGACAATCCCCCCCCTCTATTTACATGCAATGGTTCGGTCCAAAGCGAACGGCTTCCGGAGTTTGGTAAAGAAATCGCCATCGCGTACACAAACGCGCAGGAAAGCGAATGAATCGCAAATTCGTTTTTATTAGTTGTAAAACATAGTTTAACGCCAACATAGTTTGCAAACGTGAAATAAATGAATACGCTCTCAAATGTGCCATCCGAGGCAGAGTGTGCCCGCCACGTTCGGCACACGCGATCGTTCGCTGCTCTCTGATTGGTTGAATCGTTTTTTGGACATAGCTCGGTAAGTAATTGTCCGATTAATATGAAACCTTGAAAAGGCACATCCTCGGGTCCCCAGCAATATACCTGGCAAGTTAAAAGTATATCGGACCCGTGGTTGTCGAGAAACAGCGGTCACAGACAAACAGACGTACAAACGTACAAACGTACAGACAGAGATTACTGGAATTATAGATAGATGAAAGGTGAAGCAGGGCAGCCCCCAGCTGAACTGGCCTCCCTGGGGACTAACCATCCTCAGAGGATGTGTTCCTCGACAAGGTAATGCTGTAGTTAACTCAGATATCCGGGCTGTAGGAGGTGGCCATTCTGGGTTAGCCAATGGGGAACACTTGTCCGAAGTCAAAGTGCGTAAATGTGGGATTTGCAACTGCAAAACTTGTCTTATATTTACCACAAACAATATAATTAATTGTACAGTAACGGCTAAATCTTACAAGTTAAAAGAAACTAAAGAATTAATTACATGTAAAACCTCAAATATAGTTTACCTAGTGACCTGAAGCAAATGTGCGATGCAATATGTTGGTGAAACAATGCAGAGATGTAATGTGAGAATGAATGCACACAGGAGCGGCATGAAAAAGCCAGATAGAACTACTGGTTGTCCACTACTTAACCATAATTTTACTTGTAGATATCTTACTATAATTCACCAAATGTCTGTCCGTCCGTCCGTTCCCAGGTACCGCAAAAACGGCTGCACCGATCGCAACGATTTCCTGGAACCCCTGCAGTAAAATCCTACGATAATTCACCAAAAGAACATGACATGAAAAATAAAAACGGCTGAACAGTATTTCATGAACATTTCATTGCGGAATTGAGGAAAATCCTGATGAATTACAAACCTTTCGCGAATCCAGAAGTGGGCAGATGATGGCAATGAGCTGGTTTGATAATATCCCAATAAAACTGTCATTTAAAACAGTATTTTGGTAAAGTATTAATTGATTGAAATTGAGTGAATACAATAACGATAACGTAATTGTGTTCACCCAACCGTCCGGAACTACTTCACATCAGGATTTAAATATTTGTTTATGTCACGAATGTTGTTAAAAGTTTATTTTTTATATTAATGCCATTTAATTTGTGATTGGAGTTATGCTGTTTTGAATGAAAATAGAGATATTGAGTTCACGTGAATGACGAAATGCCGTGACGGTTTGTACTTTCTAAATGTGAAATTCGTGGATCGCCATTTGCAGATTTGCCAATGACTGGGTATGGAACAAACGTACCTGTTTGTTTGCGAACAGAAACGTTTTTTATGGAAGTCCTTCACGAACTTGCTGTCCATGTCTGACGTGTGACTGGAGGTGCTACAGGAATGTGGAATTTATTGGTTTCATGCTTTAGCATTCGCCGTTTCTGCATTGTCTGTTTGCTTCCAGCCTCCCACCCGTGCGTAGCTCGGGTACCTCACTAGTTGTAAAAATGCGAGCTTCAGTGTTCAGGTTATAGAAAAGATAAGCGGAAATGGCCGAAAAAAGAATGGGATGGAAGATAAAACAATCACACAATTGCGAAAGCGTGGAGAACTTTTCTGGATTAAAGAATTAAGAACTGCTTAGTGCTTACCCTTATGGATTAAATGAAAGAATTAATGACACATATACACAGCAAAATGGACAAAACATCATTGTCTGTTTTTAACTCCTTACCACGAGACTCTCAGAGACAGAGTGCATAACTATGGACGTAAATATCTAATTAGACACACCACAACAAATCGTAAATGAGTGGTTAGATCTTAACAAATTCAACATCTGCACATTACTTAACAGCAGCAGAATTAAAGGGGAACGGACATGAGTATAGACATCAAATGCTTAAAGGGCCTCAGACACAGAAAATCATGTTTGGTTTAATTAATAGATATTGCTTCACTTAACCGTCTTGTTTTTGGAATAAATATCACTCGATTGGCCCCCGCCACCCAAAAAACGGCGATTTGATTGCTCATGTGACTGGCTACGTCATCGAGGGAATTTTTGTTGCTGCTGGTAGTTTTTAGCTGGTAGTGGAGTCCTGCCCCTAAAATGGTGATGTTCATTCATGATGTCACCTGTGTGATGTAATCGAGGGAAAGGTTTCTCAGCACGCAATGATAACTGCCTGACCAAGAATCTTCTGATAGTCCAAATCATTATTAAAAACTACCAGCAGCAACAAAAATTCCCTCGATGACATAGCCAGTCACATGAGCAATCAAATCGCCGTTTTTTGGGTGGCGGGGACCAATCGAGTGATATTTATTTTTTTTAAAGGACGATTAAGTGTTAAGTGAAGCAATATCTATTAATTAAACCAAACATGATTTTCTGTGTCTGTGGCCCTTTAAGATTAATTAATTGTAGCAACAAAAAAGATTAAGTTTCGCGCAAAAATTGCTGCTCTAGCATGCGTGAATCGTGAGATATCCGAGTTTTAAAATGCCAATAGCAGACGATTTCTCCGTGCCAGCCAGCATCTGGTGATGACTATCGTCATCGTGACGTCATCAGAGGAAGCTGATGTGACTGCGCAATAGTAAACAATGGCAGACACCGAATCCGATAGTTGCGTAAGTCTGGATATCAGCGATATTTCTGACCAATCTGATGCGGAAAATGAAGAGAAAGCTAATAATCTTGGGGAATCACACTCAATTCTCCCATACAGATTCGAACCATACCGTCCAGAGAGTGAAGAAGATAAATCGTCGGACACAGACACAATGGCAATCGATTTTGATCTCGGGCGCCTCCAAAATACTGAATGGTATTCATTTTTATGTCTTTTTTAATTGAAAAAGTTTTTTTCTGGTCAATGGAATACATAACTAATATTTAATTAATGTTCGGTGCCATGAGGCAAGAAATGGATAGAAACACAGAAACGAAATACGACTTTATTGACAGTGCAGCACTGCAGGTGTATCAGTTGTAATTGTATCATTATAGCACTCTCTATAATGCAAGCAATCTCTGTCTGTGTGTCTGTCTGTGCGTATGTCTGTGACCGCTGTTTCTCGAGAACCACTGGTCCGATCTAAGTGAAACTTGCCAGGTATATTGCTGGGGACCTGAGGATGTGCCTTTTCAAGGTTTGCTATTAATCGGACAAGTGGTTACCAAGTTATGGCCATTTATTTAGCAAACATGTTTTGTACGTGAACGAAGAAACAGCGAAGGACGAGAGCGAAGACCGAAGGAACGATGCAAGTTTTAATTTTTCTTTGCACGTATGGTCAAGCGACAGCGAAGGAACCACGTGTGTTTGTTGTTTCTGCCTCGCGGTTTGAAAATTGAATACTTGGCCATTAAAACGAATTTGCGATTAATCGTAACTGCGATATGCGAACTTCCGGGCAGTGAGGCCTTATTTTTGGTACGTACATCAACGTACGTATGTCGACGTACTTAACTTCACGCACGTTCGGGCACGCACTAGCAGCAGCCACACAACGACTGGGCATGATTCCAACTGATCGTAACGAAAACAAAGCGATGTTCTGAGCGTCACGAAGCCAACAAGGCTTTAAGAACGAAAAACTGGGTTACTTCGCAAACTTCATTTCCGGTTTGCGGTTTTGACAAAACTGATTTTGCTTGTTCGGCAATATTTTGACAAATTCTAATAAAACCACGAAGATATTTGTGAAATGAACTCAATAGAAGTGTTTAACATATGTTTATGTTTCGAAATCTGCAAAGTTGTTTTGGTCGTGTCTGTTCTCCTTTAAGATAAATTCCTTAAACAAAAAAAAAACTGAAGGAAGTTTGGTAAATCGTGAACAGATTAATGGAAGAGGACGATCAAGAGGAACTCCCAATCCAACACATGGAAGCAATTCTGGGCATGATTGATCATAAAATGTACAAAGAGAAACCTAAAGAAGTGAATCCTAGAAAAGACAATGATATCATCAAAATTATGTTTGATAACAAAGGGGTGGAAATGATCAATATCGAGAAAATACTTCAACATAAGGAAGTGTGGAGTAAACTTCCAGAAACAATACAACAGAGAGAGCGACCAAGAGTTGTGTACACTTTGGGAAGTTCAATTCGGGGAAAGATCTTCAACTACAAGGACACTGTACAATCTATAGACACAGAGGAATGGCTAAATAACATCATTGTAATTGTGAACATTCCGCATTCAAAGATCCACATCCTAAACACGTCATCACAGGTGATCTCAGAATAGTGAAAGATAAAAGATTACGTGCATTACTTACAAAAGGACCAAATTATAGAGAAAATAAAAGAATAAACTGGAATAAAGCAATGGAACTTACAATGATGGGACTGGGTGAATGGATGAAAGAACAAATTGATAAACATAAAGTACCAAACACACAAATAGTGGGGCGGCTTAGCCCAAATATTCAAAAGAATTGTGCATTTTGTGATACAAGCACCAAATTTGGCACAAATGTACATTAATATGTTGCGAACATTTTCAGATATTGGGCCACTTGAAATTCCGTAATTTTATTTTTCAATTTTTTTCAAATTTCGTAATTTAAAATTTTTCGGGTGACACCGTCACAATTTCGGGCTTCGAGGCCGGCCGATAGGCAAAGTGTGAACGGAAGGGACGAGGTTCTCCTGACCACGTGGCCCTCGATCTGGGAAGTGAGAGGCGTTCCATTAGTGGACACGCCCCTCACGCCCGACCTTTGGGCGGCCCCGGCAGGCCGTTTGTTTTGACGTTCCGTGACAGGCCCCGCACCCCCACCTCCGGGCCGACCGGAAGCTTGTGCTGAGTACATCGTACCTGAACAACTCAGTGAGGCAGAACACAGCAGTGCACACCAGGGTGACCCCTTCAGTGCATAAACCAATTAACCTGTCCACTGCAGGGCATATAGAAATGAAGTTATTTTCTGCATATAATAATAATACAAGTTCAGTTCTATATAACAATTTCTGTTATCACCACTACCACTACAACTACCACTACTACAAGCTTTGTCTGGAATTTTGTGGACTAACAGACAAACAGACAAGCTGGGATCAAAACATTACCTCCTTCCACCATTGAGTGTAGAGGTAAACATCATGGAAATTATATCATGCCCTAGATTTAATTCATGCTTACCCGTGTATTTGCTTCACTGGTTCACAAGGTCTTTTGCATACATGTAATTCAGACTCTCGTCTTCATTGCTGACCACACAATGTTCGCAACATATTAATGTACATTTGTGCCAAATTTGGTGCTTGTATCACAAAATGCACAATTCTTTTGAATATTTGGGCTAAGCCACCCCACTATATCGGCCGGCCTCGAAGACCGAAATTGTGACGGTGTCACCCGAAAAATTTGAAATCACGAAATTTGAAAAAATTTGAAAAAAAAGATTACGGAATTTCAAGTGGCCCAATATCTGAAAATGTTCGCAACATATTAATGTACATTTGTGCCAAATTTGGTGCTTGTATCACAAAATGCACAACAGGTTTGCTATGCTGCTACACTAAAATGGCTTCATGGTTGGAGGAGGTAGAGAAACATGTGAAAAGAAGAGTTGTTGATTTGAATAGAAAAGTTCGAATCAATAATCCGAAGGCAATTTTAACGTGGTCTTTTTCTCTTGGGTTTTAAGCGATCAATTAAGCCAAGAAGATGGGCATCTTGCTTCTCCTGGTCACCAAAAGCCCAGAAGGTTTCATGGTTTGCCTTTATCACATGCTCATCCAAGTTCGTAAAACACTTCAACCGTTTACATTTACAGTCCTTCCCTATTTTTAGAGCAGGAACATCGTTACCACAGCTACTAACATATGCCTTTCCACTGTTTCGTTTCGAGTTCCTAACATTTTGTTTCCGGGTCTCAGGGCAGCGCACACGTTTTTTCCCTCTTGGATGATTTTCTGGAGGTTCCCCTGTTGCTGCTTCCAAGGCCACCCCAGGAGCAGCATCATCACGATGACCAGCCGCAGCAGCATGTTCCTGGTCATTAGTGTGAGGCAGCTGGATTGCAGCTTCCCCATCATTATCATCGTTTCGACGAAGCCTTTTTTTACCTGGACTTTTAGCTGGTGATCGTCTGTGGTTATCATCATCTGAAGAACTCTCAGTCACTCTCATATACATAGTCAGGATCATTGATGGAATCGTCCGAATTCACCGATATAAGCGACATATCAGCAGACGTGTCACCTGCTAGGGATCTTGTAGCTTGGGATGCATCAGCCATAGCCTTCAGTACACTTTCAGTCATGGGGAGTTGCTCCTGATCCTCAACATCTTCTTCTTCATCTGTCAGCCCCGTGTCATCTTCACAGTCATCTGCATTCACAATCATCTCAAACGCGTCTTCAACCGATAGGTGTTTGGAGGCCATCTGGAAAAAGAAAACACCCATTAAGATCACCATACCTATATCTATTGTACATAATCTATTTCATGTTAGTTTTATGTTTATGGGGGTACCTATGCTTGTACCAGAAATTCAGAGATACCCCTTATGTAGGGAAAATGGATCTTTTTACCACCCTTCTTTACGGACTTTTCTAAGACCTTCCAATCTCCATGTCATTGTCAGTCCACATGTTTAGAATTCGGGGTTTAGAACGGCGGGAATCTGCATAAATTTTGCACCGGAGAGCTTACACCACGTTCCAGATGAAATAGAAAACCTTTAAATACGGGGGCATTGTTGATGGGGCTCACGGCATACCCTTTTTGAAGGAATTGGAACTAAAATAAACCCTTTTTCATGATTTGTATGGAAACTTCTCTGTACTCTGAACCTGTTCCTTACATTTCCCGTACGCGAAAGCGGTCACATAAAAATCTGAATGGGGGTGGGGGGGGGGGGGAGTCATACTGGGCGGTGAACTTCTTGAAAGTACCTGTATGTCTGTTATAGGCCTATGCATGCTCATCAGCTTGGGTTTGTGAGAGTTAAAATATAGAATTGCATCCTTATGGACAACGAATCTGACTATGAATAGGACATCATGTGATTTTCAATACATTTGCCTGTACATGTCTAGTATTACAATCGGGCCAAGTCCAATCTGAAGAAAATGAATGTATTCCCCGAAATGGAAGATATACCATGCTGCATTTTGTGTTCTCTGCTTTCCAGAGGATAAATGAAATATTATTTAAGCTTACCTTTATATTTTGTGAAATGTATCATGTCATAAAAACATGAGCTAAGCTGACTTCAGCAAAATGGCTGACAGGCATGAGCCATGTGCCCACTTCGTGTCGAGTACTACAACCAGGCTAAGTCACATAGGTGGACTTAGCCTGAATTTAATTCTGTATTTTGACCTATTTACTCGGTTCTAGTTCGGGCCATGATGCAGATATCACCCAGGTAGTGGTTTTAGACAATGGAGAGAGCCATCTTTTATGTAAAAATGTCACTAACTCAATATCTATAAAAATGTGACTTAGCCTGGTTATAATTCTATGGTCTTCAATTGATGTGCAGTAAAATTTAATCTCATTTGGGAGAGAAATTCCGGTTATATCAGGAAACAAAGTCGTGCTCAAAAGAAACCATTTTGGACCTTTTTTTTTTTTTTATCTTGTAGAGGAGCGTGTCCCCAAACCCTCTTTAGTGGGGTATGTTTGCTGAAATGCGAGTCACACAGAACTATTTCCATTCCATACCAATTTCAACATGAAAGACCTGTAGAAGCTGCTGAGAAATACCAGGAAGCAATTGAAAGTGAGTGACGAGGTGCCAACCATCGAACGGAACGATACGGATGTTGCCATAGAAGGCCTCGAAAGCCTCATAAGTTCACTTCTTCGGTTTGTGGTGACACTGACAGCATGAAGGTTTTGCATTGGGCTATGGTAATTACAGTAATGTTTACCTGTGGAAAATTGCCAGGTATGTAAGGCAATTACCTGCCTCATTAAAAACCAAATTTATGCTGAAAATGGAAAGAAAACAATCATGCGTCCTTCGGTGAATCCTTCACTCCCGCTCTAGACATCCAGACGGTGCATATTGGTCCATGCAGTTATTCCATTCATCCATACATCCATCCATCCATACATCCATGTACAACTTTAACTGTCTTGTGGCAAGCACTTTTGGTGTTTTTGGTTCACAAGTTATCAAGTGACCACTATATTCGTCATGTGTGTGCGTCTGTCTGTGTCTGTGTCTGTCTGTCCGCAGCATAACAACCCGATGATATCATCCGATCTTGATGAAACTTGGGTGGGAGGTTGATATCATGATCTAGTTGTGTCCTGCCTAGAGTGGGCGTATTGCGCCCATTGTGGGCGGAGCCATGCCCGAAAAAGATGTCTTTTTAGGGGGTAATCGAGTTCAAGCTAAATCTTCTCCGAGGGGTTTGGTGGAATCCGACAGGGGTTTTGGTATTTGGTTAGGCCAATGTCATGTGTCTAGCCACACGGAGCTCGATTTTTTTATTTTTCATTTATTCATTTATTTTCATTTAATTTTTTCCCGAATTTTCGGTATTGTGTAGCTAGCTAACCTCATAACTGATTATACATTATTTTCTATCTCATTTCAAGGTCAGTAACCTTCGTTTTGACATTTCCGGGCCTGGCCTGTCCTGTTTCGGTTATAGTCCGTCCTTTGTCATTGAATACCGCTCGCTCGAGAACCATTGTCTTCTCCTGACTTGTTCTGTTTATATTTAATTTACCGACATATTTTAATCGAAAAAGCTACTTTTAAGTGAACTTGTAAATATGCTGGTTTTTTTATTATTATTATTTTTAATCTGAGCACAATCACCATGAATATTGTGTAGTAATTTCAGCCTTGACTCTTGTGTTTTTTCAACAGCATCAGATGGATGGATGTGTGAATGATGAATGTTAATTGACCATATGTATGGAAGAACTGCTGGGAATGCTTGCTTGACTTTTCCTACTTCGAGGTGCACCTACTGTATGTTACCTACTCTTGGAATTTAGATTTTTTTTTAATCTGCCTTTGAGAACCCGTGAAAGGCAGGCAAAGCCTTTGCCTTCTATTCATCTAGATTCAAGACTAGAGTTTAGATCTGTGTCTCTCACGGATCTAGACTCTCTAGAACGTTCCACCTGGTGATCCGGTGAACATCTAATGCCATTGAGATTGATCTGTGTTCTTAGCAGGAGAATGTAATTTGCTCTGACCAGTACTAGAACATCTGTCGAGAAGAATCTCACCTGTGCATTGCTTTGGTTCCACTGTGATGGGGATACTGCTTGACATGTCATCAAAGTGTCGACTTCCTCATTGTTGGTGTCATCAAAGTGCAAATTTTTGTTCATTATACGACTTATATCTGGTCGAGTAACTGATTTCTATTGTAGTCTGGAGTCTTCTCGAAGTGCCTTGTCAAATTGACCATCGTTTTGTTGTGGGACATGCTTAAGGATATACAAGGAAATTAGATGCAGGAGGCCATTCGGTCCATCATGCCTGTGCCACATCAACACCAGACCAATTTATATAAATAAAAAAGAAAATGCAAAAAAAAAATTTGGGGAGTGGACAAAGGTAGTTTTTGGGTGAGGAAACGCACCAACAACCATACACCACCACCACATGATGAGACCCCAGACAATGCGCCACACCAGATGCATGCAAGCACCCATCCATACTCAAGCTACCTAAAAGTCCTGCCAACATATCTCTATCATCCTATCTCAAATACTTCCAGGTACCTATCTAATTCCAATTTCAAATTATCTACTGATTCTGCTGCGACCACCTTTCCAGGGAGACAATTCCATGTATTTAAGTTACTCTTTGCGTGAAAGATCCCTGCCTTATCTCTCCTTTTCTTTACTCCCAGGCCATGACCCCAGGTCCTATCACTGTCTACTGTGCTGAAGAATTAGTCTGCACTTTTGTTGATACCCTTCATTCTTTTAAACATCTCTATCGTATCCCCTCGTAACCGCCTCCTTTCTAATGTATTGTTGCGGATCTCAGCGCCGGCATTTCCCCTTACCAAGGGGGGATTAGTCCCCTTGTCTTTTACTAGCCGAAGGGACCCAGGACCGATGACGTCCTTCCCGGACAGCATTAGGTAGGGTTTTAGGACTATGGATTCGCTATTACCTAAGTACTAACGCCGCCCAGAAACGAGGAAATAAGCCCCGCCCAAATCACAGGTTATAGTAGAAACGCCGAGCGGTAGCGACCCGTGACGTTAGCAATGACTAACCCGATCCAAGCGGTTCATAATCGTGCCACGCTTACCCAATGATGGAAATGACTGAAACAGTCGGATTTGGAAGAAAGGAATAACAGAATTTAGTTACACTTTGTACAATCAAGACGAAGAAGAAGAATACACAGTGCAGCCTTATACAGTCTTAACTTATCCCTGGGCAGAAAATACAATTCAGTTATTGTGAAGCACAGTTATAACATAATACATTTCCCATTTTGTCTCAGAGCATTCCCATAACCCACAGTTGTGTTGAATTGAAAGAAAGTGTGCAATTCGTTTGATTCCCCAGAGAATGGTATTTCTCCATAGTGTAGCAGCATAGCAAACCTGTTGTGCATTTTGTGATACAAGCACCAAATTTGGTACACTAGTAGACTATCATATTATGAAAAGATCTGGATATTGGGCCATCTCAGATTCAGAGAGGGCAGAGAGGGCAATCATGGGAGAGGGCAAATATTCCTACAGGTCGCACAAGATCTGCCTGCAACCCTCTTATGGTTAAACTGCCAAAATCAAGACTTTCTGCTCACCTTCACTCCTTCATTCCTCTTTTCTCCCGCCTCTGGAACAAACTCCCTCACTCTCTTCAATCCCACTCAACCCTCCAGGTCTTTAAAACAGCTGTTCACCACCATCTCTTATCCTCCCCCATCCAAAACCTTGATCTTTTCTACCCCCGCTAATTTCGGTCCCTTTGTGTTTTATACCTCTCCCCGCCCCCCCCGCCCCCCCATCCTTCCCACGCCTCCTGCCCCCAAGCCCTCTCCCTCCCACACTTCTCCCTGCTCTCAAATGTTGTGATTGTGTGCTTCCCCTTCTCTCCCCATCTTGTCTTCCGCTCCCTCTTTTTGTATATTTTGTTTGTCTGGTTGATTTGTTTGTGAAATAAATGTTAGCTCTTTAACGAGCCTCGATTCAGTATACAAAAAAAAAAAAAAAAAAAAAAAAAAAAAAAAAAAAGAGTCAGGGGTTCAATGATGTGGGTTAAATGTTAAATGCAGTGTTGAACAGGTGGGTCTTGAGCGATGTTTTGAATGTGGTGAGTGAGGAGGAGTCTCTGATGGTGTGAGGTAGTGAGTTCCAGAGCGTGGGAGCAGCGATGGAGGAGGCCCTGTCCCCCCAGGATCTGAATTTGGTCCGGATGGGGGGGGGTCAGGTTATGGAGGGCTTTGTAGGTCAAGAGGAGGATTTTGTACTGGATTCTCTGGGGGATGGGGAGCCAGTGAAGCTTGTAAAGGACGGGGGTGATGTGGTCACGGGTCCGGGAATGGGTGAGTAGACGGGCAGCGGAGTTCTGAATGTTTTGGAGTTTATTGGTGATTATTGAGGGTGAACCATAGAGGAGGCTGTTGCAGTAGTCCAGACGGGAGGTGATGAAGGCGTGGATGAGGGTTTCTGCAGCCGTGGAGGAGAGGGATGGACGGAGACGGGCGATGTTTTTCAGGTGAAAGAAGGCTGTCTTTGTGATGTGTTTAGTGTATTTGTCGAAGGAGAGGGTTTGGTCAAAGATGATGCCAAGATTCCGGATGTGAGGGGAGGTGGATTCTGGGAAACCGTCGATGTTGAGGGCAAAGTTATGGGTGGATTTGGTGAGCGTTTTTGGGCCAATGATGATTATTTCAGATTTATCATAGTTAAGTTTGAGGAAGTTGATTTGAAGCCAGGATTTTATTTCAGTGATGCAGTTTGTCAGGATAGAGTGGGTAGCGGTGGAGATGGACTTGGTGGAGATGAAAAGCTGGATGTCATCGGCGAAGCAGTGGAATTGGAGACCATGACGGCGGATTAAGTGACCAAGGGGGGACAGGTACAGGATGAAGAGGAGGGGGCCAAGAACTGAACCTTGGGGGACACCTTGGAGGAGGGGAGCAGTGGGGGATTTGCAGTTATTGATGGAGATGAACTGGCGTCTGTCAGAGAGGTATGATTTGATCCAAGAGAGGGCAGTGCCGGTAATGTTAAAAGTGGTTTCAAGTCGGGTGAGGAGGATGGTGTGATTGATGGTGTCAAAGGTGGCGCTGAGGTCGAGGAGGATGAGAATGTTGAGGTTGCCAGCGTCAGAGGAGAGGAGAAGGTCGTTGGTGATTTTGATGAGCAGTTTCAGTACTGTGGTTGGAGCGGAATCCGGATTGGAATGTTTCATACAGGTTATTGGCAGAGGTGATGTTTGAGTTGAGTGGCTACAGCGCGTTCCAAAACTTTTGACAGAAAGGGTAGGTTGGAGATGGGTCTGAAGTTATTTAGGGTGTCAGGGTTGAGTCCAGGTTTTTTCAGAATGGGGGTAACAGCAGCAATTTTGAGGGATGGTGGGACGATGCCTGCAGACAGGGAGGAGTTTATTGTTGCAGTGATAAGTGGAGAGAGAGCAGGAAGGGAGGCCTTGACAAAGCTGGAGGGGATGGGGTCAAGAGTGCAGGTGGCAGTTTTCATTCCTTTGAGGAGTTCAGAGAGGTCAGTAGGGGAGACTGGGGAGAATTGAGACAGGGGTTGGCAGGATAAGGGGGGGCAGGTGGTTTGAGGGGGAGCGGGTGCGGTGGTGGTTAAGCTGTTGTAGATGTTGTCAATTTTGCATTGGAAGAATGAAAGGAAGGAGATGCAGTTGTCTACTGTGAATGACTGAGTGGTGGTGTTCAGGGCGCTGAGGAGTTTGTTTATTGTAGAGAAGAGTGCTTTTGGGTTTCCGGAGCCAGAGTGGATAATTTGAGAGTAGTAGGCGGAGCGGGCATGGGAGAGGGCATCTTTGTAGTGTTGTAGGTTGTCCTTGTAGGCTTGGGAGTGAATTGTGAGACCTGTTTTATTGCGGAGTCTTTCAAGTTGGCGAGCACGAGTTTCCATCAGGCGGAGTTCAGGGGTAAACCAGGAAGCAGAATGGGTGAAAGAAACCGTTTTGGTTTTTATAGGCGCAAGCTGGTCAAGGCAGGAGGAGAGAGTGTGGTTGTAGTAGTCAGCGAGGTCAGAAGGGGTGTGGAGGTCAACGAAGGGAGAAGGACATTTTTTCAGAGAGGGTGGATGAGAATGAGGTAGGTGAAAGAGCGTTTAGCTTACGGAAGTTGATAGTGCGATAATGCCTTGGTGCTGGGGTGGGGAGGTTGATGGTCATAGTGATGGCTAAGTGGTCAGAGAGGGTGAGGTCAGAGCCAGAGAGATGGTGCAAAATTAATCTAGTAGAGCAGACAAGGTCCAGAATGTGACCACGGTTATAGGTAGGAAAGTTGACATGTTGAGTGAGGTTAAAGCAGGTGAGTAAATCAGTGAAGTCAGTGGTTATTGTGGAGTCAGTGGAGTCCATGTGGATATTGAAATCACCGAGGAGGAGGATTGAGGGGGAGAGGGAACAGAGCTGGGTCAGAAAGTAGGAGAGGTCAGACAGGAATGATGGGTGTGGTTTGGGACGGCGGTAGACGACAGCCATGACTGACTGTGTGTGACCAGACAGTTTAAAAGCCAGGTGTTCAAATGATGGAGCAGATGATATGGAGATGAGGCTGGTCTTGATGTCTTGTCGGTGAATTACGGCAATTCCATCACCTCGGCCCTCCGAGCGTGGTTTATTGATGAAAGAATATCCATTGGGTGTAGTGAGGTTGAGTGAGAAGTAGTCTAGAGGTTGTTGCCAGGTTTCAGTGAGACAGAGAAAGTCTAGTTTATTATCCAGAATGTAGTCGTTCAGGATGAGGCTTTTGTTGTTGAGGGACCGGGTATTGAACAGGGTGAGCTTGATGTTGTTTTGTACGGTGGGGATGAACTCAGGTGATTTAGCCAGGGTTTTCAGACAGGAGGTGCGATCGTGTGCGTTGCTGTGACCAGGTGCGCTGGGACGATGAGTGGGAGTGCGCTGAGCCGACCAGAGTATGGGAATGGAGTGACCTGTTTGTAAGTAAACAAACTTACGACCGGAGCCTCTATGAATGTATCTGGGTCGTCGCAGGAGTCTGTGGTACTTGATTGCAGAGATGCATGATGGGGTGGAGTGAGTATTGAGCAGAAGAAGCCTTGCGGCGGAGTACCTCAGAGCCATGCCAGGCAGGAGCGAAGGGACGAGTACGAGGCCAAGGTCGAGGAGGCAAAGCAGCAAACGCAGCGGCAAACGACCGCAGCCGCTAATCAAGACCACAGCGGCAAACAGCCACCGCCGCAAACAACGGCCACAAACAACGGGAGCGGGCCTGAGGAAACGGTGGAGGAGCCGGGCAGGCGAAGCCAGGAGCAGAGCCGGGACCGAGCAGAGGGCAGACCCAACGGTCAAAAATCCGCCACGACCACCAGAAAAGCAAACTATGTACAATGGCCCAGTCGGAGAAGCGGCGAACAAGTAACGCCAGCGTCCTCTCCAGACCGGGATAAAATAAATAAATAATAATCATTAAAAATTTAATAAATTATTAATCAATTCGGTCACAGAACACATAAACCACCACCATTTCATCAGAATCTGGAATTTTTATTTTTTTTCAAGTAATTAATCGAATAATTAAATAATTAATTGATTAATTGATTAATTGATTCATCAATAAATCAAAAATATCCTTGATAGCCACATCACTTGGTCACTCATGTCCAAATATTAGCTTCCGAGCTCAAAAGGTGCCTGAGATATTGGCCAAATGAGAAAGAAAATAAATAAATGATTAATAATGAAAATAAATAAATAATAATCATAAAAAAATTAAATTATTAATCAATTCGGTCAGAGAACACATGAACCACCACCATTTCATCAGAATCTGTAACTGAAAAAAACCAAAACATTTTAGTCATTAATCGAATAATTAATCGATTAATTGATTAATTAATCAAAAATAGCCTTTGCAGCCAAATCACCTGGTCATTGGCATGTCCAAATATCAGCTTCCTAACTCAAAAGGTGCCTGAGTTAATGGTCAGAAGAGAAAGGAAATTTGATTAATTAAATAAGTACTTAATTAATCGCTAATAATTAAATAACTCCTCAATTTATTGATTAATCAAAAAACAAAAAATACCGTTTTTGACAAAGGACTTGCTCACTATTGTGCCGAAATTTCAGCTTCCTAGCTCAAAGGATGGCTGAGATATCGTCCAGACAAACAAACAAACAAGCAAGCAAGAAAACAAACGAGAGTGAAAACTGAGTACTCTCTTTCAGCGTGCGTCACTGCCGAGCCCCCTTTGGTGCCCGGCAATGACGATTTGCAATGCCTGGAGACGACATAGGAAAGGTGCGGTGTACAACAAGTACAGAGTTTTATTTTATTTTATTTTTTTATTATTATTATTATTTTTTTTTTTTTTTTTTTTTTTTTTTGTATACAAGATCGAGGCTCGTGAAAGAGCGAACATTAATCACACAGAAAGACAAACCGACACATAAAACATATAACATCGGGAGCGGTAGACAAGATGGGGAGAGAGGGGGAAGGACACAAACACAACATTTGAGAGCAGGGACCGAGAGACATGGAGACATCGAGAGATCTGAGAGAGGGCGAGGGCTTTGGGGGGGGGGGCATGGGAAGGGGGCGGTGGGAGAGGTATAAAACATATGGACACTGCCAGGACTTCCAGGAAAGAAGTTGGAATTTCAAACAAGGTGGATCTGGGGTGAATTAGCGGGGGTAGAAAAGATCAAGGTTTTGGATGGGGGAAGATAAGAGATGGTGGTGAACAGCTGTTTTAAAGACCTGGAGGGAGGAGTGGGATTGAAGGGAGTGAGGGAGTTTGTTCCAGAGGCGGGAGAAAAGAGGAATGAAAGAGTGAAGGTGAGCAGAGAGCCGAGATTTCGGCAGTTTAACCATCAGAGGGTTGCTGGCAGATCTTGTGCGACCTGTAGGAATATTTGGGGGACAGAGCACAGAGAGAGCTGGGGGTGCAAGGCCGGAGAGGAGTCGGTAGAAGACAGAAAGACCACCTACCTGCCTGTGGTGAGTGAGTGAAAGGCCCTCAGAGATAGCTTCATCGCGGGAGATTCCAATAATTCTGAAAGCTTTGGTTTCAACAGCGTGAAGCCGAGCTAGGTGTGAGGCAGGAGCACCGGCCCATAGGGGAGAACAGTATTCCATTGAGCTGCGGATGAAAGCCTTGTATGTGGTGAGGAGCTCAGGTGTGCCGAGGAAGGACTTCGCACGACGGAGGATGCCCAGTCGGCGACTGGCTTTGGAGGCCAGCTTGGAAATGTGGTTTTCCCAAGAAAGATCATGGCAGATAGTGAGACCCAAAATCTTGAGCGACAGAACTTCTTGGAGAGGATTGTTGAGAAAGTAGATGGGAGGGTTGTCCAGTCGATCTTTTCGGAGAGACATAGTAAGAGTGTGAGATTTGTCAGGATTGAAAGACATGTTCCACTTGTTTGACCAGTCTGTGATTTTGTCCAGGTCTTCAGAGAGTGAGGAGGCAGCAGACTGCCGATCTGAGGGAAGAGGAATGGAGCGGCAGAGAGTGGAGTCATCAGCAAAGAGATAGAGAGGATTTTCGAGAGAGTCAGAGAGATCATTGATGAAGACCAGAAAAAGCACGGGGCCCAGAACACTGCCTTGGGGAACTCCAGCCTGAACAGGAAGAGGAGATGAGAGAAACCCATTCAGGGCCACACGTTGACGACGACTAGAGAGGAAGTCCGCCAGCCATGCGTGGAGATTTCCATGGATACCAAAGGAGGAGAGTTTGGTGAGCAGAGCGGGGAGCCAGACCGTGTCGAAGGCACGTGATATGTCGAGGGAGACAGCTCTAATTTCCTGTTTGGCATTGAGGACCTCCATCCATTGTTGAGACAGCAGAAGCAGCATGTCCAGAGTAGAGTGACCTGGTCTGAAACCAAATTGATGATCAGAGATCAAGCCATTGGAGAAGAGGAAAGATTTCATATCCGAAGCAATGATGGATTCCATGACTTTGCTGATAATTGGGAGAAGGCTGATTGGTCTGTAGTTGCTAGGATCTGTTTTTGCACCTTTTTTGTGCAAAGCGGTGATGTTGGCTGATTTCCAAGCAGATGGCAGTTGACCTTGAGCAAACGAGAGGGTGAAGAGAACAGAGAGAGGGTGAGATAGAGCAGCAGAGCAGGATTTTAGGACCCGTGGGCTGATGCCGTCGGGTCCAGTTGCAGAATCAGAGTCGAGGGTTGACAGAAACTTTTCCACCTTGTCAGGAGGAAAGGACACGGAGTCCAGGAGCAGCAGGGTACGACTGGGTATGGTGGGTACAGAGAGGGATGGGTTTGGGACACAAGATTTAGAGGCAAACACAGAGTTGAGGCATTCAGCTTTTTCACGTGCGGAGTCAGCTGTGTAGCCGTTTGAGGTAAGGGAGGGGATGGAGGGGGAACAAACACCAGAAACGGATTTGACCAGACGCCACCAGGATTTGGAAGAGGGAGACAGATAAGAGAGTTCGGTCTTGAGAACGGAGAGATATTGTTTCCTGGCTCTCCTGAGGGTGGACACACACTTGTTTCGGGCTTTGTGAAAGGAAATGAGATTTCCTTCCGTTGGATTTGCTTTCCAGGAGACGAAGGCAAGTTGTTTCTGGGCAACAGCCTCACAAGATTCCGTGTACCATGGACGGGAGGAAGGGTATGACAACTGAAGACGAGATGGGATAAATCTGTGCATGAGAGAGAGCAATTTACTTTGGAAGATACATTCAAAGTACACCGCCCCCATGCCAAATAATTAAATATCCTACAGCGCGGCATTGCCGGGGCGCCTCGGGCGCCTGGCAATACTGCAGTGCAGCTCATTGAGGCTGCATTGGGAGGGAGAGGTGTACACTAATTGATTGATTAATTGTATAATTAAAATCAATAAAAGATTATCACAAAATATTTTCATAATCAATTGGCTAATAGCATAACTAAACCACTAGTGCTTCATCCGAAGATGTATCTTTTAGAAATTTAATTAAATAAGTCATTTATAAAAAATTAAATAATTAATTGATTACTCAATAAATAATTAATCGATTAATCAATAAATAATTCATAGATTAAATGATTAATCAATAAATCAAAAATATCCTTGATAGCCACATCACTTGGTCACTGCCACGTCCAAATATTAGCTTCCCAGCTCAAAAGGTGCCTGAGATATTGGACAAATGAGAAAGAAAATAAATTGATTAATAATGAAAATAAATAAATAATAATCATTAAAAAATTAAATTATTAATCAATTCGGTCACAGAACACATAAACCACCACCATTTCATCAGAATCTGTAACTGAAATTTTTAATTTTTTTTAGTAATTAATCGAATACATAATTAAATAATTAATCGATTAATTGATTGATCAATAAATCAAAAATATCCTTGATAGCCACAAGGTCACTCATGTCCAAATATTAGCTTCCGAGCTCAAAAGGTGCCTGAGATATTGGCCAAATGAGAAAGAAAATAAATAAATGATTATTAATGAAAATAAATAAATAATAATCATAAAAAATTAAATTATTAATCAATTCGGTCATAGAACACATAAACCACCACCATTTCATCAGAATCTGTAACTTAAAAAAAAAAAATTTTTTTGTCATTAATCGAATAATTAAATAATTAATCGATTAATTGATTAATTAATAAATCAAAAATAGCCTTTGCAGCCAAATCACCTTGTCATTGGCATGTCCAAATATCAGCTTCCTAACTCAAAAGGTGCCTGAGTTAATGGTCAGAAGAGAAAGGAAATTTCATTAATTAAATAAGTACTTAATTATTCGCTAATAATTAAATAACTCAATTAATTGATTAATCAAAAAACAAAAAATACCGTTTTTGAGAAAGGACTTCCTCACTATTGTGCCGAAATTTCAGCTTTCTAGCTCAAAGGATGGCGGAGATATCGCCCAGACAAACAAACAAGAAAACAAGAAAACAAACAAACAAACAAACAACCAGAGTGAAAACTGAGTACTCCCTTTCAGCGTGCGTCACTGCCGAGCCCCCTTTGGTGCCCAGCAATGACGATTTGCAATGCCTGGAGATGGCATAGGAAAGGTGCGGTGTACAAAAAACAAGGTGTGTGTGTGTAATATTGTATTAAATATAAATTTTCCTTATTGGGTGAAGGTAGAGTAGCGTTTTCGACACCTACAAAAAATAAATAAATAAATAAATAAAAAACTGATTTTTCTAAATGCCAACAGGATTCGAACATCAACGGGCACTGCCGGGTACTCCTGCTAATCACGAATAAATGCAATTTATCAAATTGTACAGTACTCGGTTGAAAGCAACGGTAAGCAATGGGGGCCACGAGTTTACACTTCACCTCGGAACCACCAGCGGCCACTTCACGACCAGTTTAGTTATTTTGATCGTTGTCGTCTGTCCCTCTGCCAGCACGTGTTGGACCAACCTACCCATTTCATTTTCTTCCCCCATCGGCTTGCACCCTCGTTTGTCGGACCTCTTCCAATCGTGTCCTCATTTCCAGCTTCCAACTCCTTCCATTCCTTGTACTTCGCGAATAAATTAAAGAAATGAAACATCCCCAGAAGCCCCCGCCTTACCTCGTGCTTTCATGATCCGCGTTCACCGCCACGTATCCCTCTTCTGCTTCTCTTCTTCTTCATCACCTATTAATATAGGCTGATATTGGCGCCCTCAGAGTCGCGAGCTCTATATATGCCACGCCCCGAAAACAATTTGTCAGTAAGTAGGAAGACGAACAGGCGTTCATAGTGAACGTTCGTCCCAGGTTCTTTCACAGATTTATTCACGGATTTGTTGAGTCAAAGGTTCTTGTATAAAATATCAGTAACATTTTGGCAGCCAATCCCGAATCATCTGACAAAGCTCATTAATAATCACTTGTGCTCTAACTCTTCAGGAACCTTCCATCGTCCGTATGTCCCTGCATGGTGATGTCCTATCCTGTATATAAATATGAATTTTGAGTGCAATAAAATCAGCGCCTCCTCCCGGTATGTGGGTGCCCTCTCTTGGGGGGGAGGGGGGAGGCCTTCCATCAGAGGACTAATCAAATGATGACAGATATCCAGGTGAACAATCTATATATAATGGAGCAAGTGTTTGTGTGTATCTTTGCATCTCGGCTCTTCACCCATTGGTTGGACAGCTGACCCGACTCCACCCACAAATGTAACCTGAAATACTTTACCTAAAGTATGCAGGTCACCCAAAAGACCCTCCTCCCCACACCCCCCCCCCCCCCCTCACCTCCCCACACCCCTCGCCCCCCACCACACTCCCCCTCAACACCCCAAGGAACTACAAGACCAACAAGACCCAGAGGACCCAAAATACCACGAGGACCCAAAATACCCCAAAGACCCAAAATACTCCAAAAACATTAAAGACCCAAAAGACCCCAAAGATCCAAAATATCCCAAAGATCCTTGAAGACCCAAAAGACAACAGACCCCAAAGACCCTTAAAGACCCAAAATACCCAATATACCCTAAAATACCCCGAAGACCAAAAGACCAAAAAGACCCCAAATAATGAAAAGACCCCAAAAACTGAAAAGACCCCCAAGACTGAAAAGACCCTGAAGACCCATAAACCCCTTAAAGGGGAACCCAATTTTTTTTTTCCTGAAAAACAATTGGTAATCATGAATCACGATCTAATTTGAAGAGAATTTTTATATTTGCCAATCACAAAGTGCCGTAAAAAACCCTAGACTGTCGATTTTCGAGATTGCTGGTGACGTCACAAAGTGAACTCACCGTGCCCCTGCCGACGATGGTTCATAGATAAACGGCGCATTGCGAGCTCGGATTCCGATACTGATTGGAAATGATGAAAGGGAGGTGGGGGTGCATGTGGGGTGGTCGTGGGGTATTGTTAGCTAGGGTGACGGTTGATAGGGGATTGTGAGGGATGGCGGAGTGGGGTGAGGGGTGTGGGGCAGTCATGGGTATTGTTAGCTAGGGTGACGATTCAGGGGGATTGTGGGGGGTGGTGGAGTGGGGTTGTTATGGGTATTGTTAGCTAGGGTGACGGTTGATCGGGGATTGTGAGGGATGGTGGAGTGGGGTGAGGGGTGTGGGGCAGTCATGGGTATTGTTAGCTAGGGTGACGATTCAGGGGGATTGTGGGGGGTGGTGGAGTGGGGTTGTCATGGGTATTGTTAGCTAGGGTGACGGTTGATAGGGGGATTGTGAGGGATGGTGGAGTGGGGTAAGGGGTGTGGGTGGTCATGGGTATTGTTAGCTCGGGTGACGATTCAGGGGGATTGTGGGGGGAAGTGGAGTGATGGGGGGGGGGGGAGGGGGGTGTGGGGTTGTTATCGGTATTGTTAGGTGGGGTGATGCTTGATGGGTGGTTGTGAGGGGATGATGGAGGGGAGGGGAAAGAGGGGGGTGTGGGTTGGTTGTGGGTATTGTAAGCTAGGGTGACGTTTGATGTTTGTTTGTTTTTCTGGAAAATTGAGATCCCTCAAAATTCAAGGACACCTAAGTTGAACATAAATCAGCAAGAACAATATTACCAAAGGAAATCAGCAAGAAATCCAAGTCCAAGTAGTTGTGTCAGCAGAAAATATCCGATGGCAGAAAAATGTGTTGTGCGCTTGGAACAAGATGTCCTGTCGGACGGGTGCTCTGCTAGTATAGTTAAACCATAAAGTCACTTTTCTACTTTCATTGGATGCAAAGTCATCAAAATTACGTCATACTTCACCTGCAGCATTACAACAACGAGCAAAGGTACCTGCTCCACAGGCGGGGCTTCAATTGGGAGGCCCAAATGAAAAGGCAAAATATCAGAAATTGAAGGTTTTTAAAATATTTTAAACGATTTATATAAACATCCGTTAAATCACATCACACGCAAATAATTACATTTCACCGGTATCAGTGCATCTGCTTCCCCCTCAATTCTAACTGTGTGTAGGACATGGTCTACTACGTGATGTACTACGTGGTGTATGTACGACGATACTGTTAAACCGCTAGTTACCCTCACCTGAGGAGAGGAGAGGGTATTGCATTTGAGTCAGTTTGTTAATTGGCAAATTTTTTCTTTTTTTTTTTACAAGTATGTTGATCACTCCGGTTTGTATGTGTGTGTGTGTGTGTGTGTTTGTGTGTGTGTGTGTGCGTGCTTGTGCGTGTGACTGTGTGTGTGTGCTTGTGTGTGTGTGTTTTTGTGTTTGTGTGTGTTTGTGTGTGTGTGTGTGTGCTTGTGTGCTTGTGTGTGTGTGTGTGTGTTTGTGCTTGTGTTTTTTTGTGTGTGTGTGTGTGTGTTTGTGTGTGTTTGTGTTTGTTTGTGTGTGTGTGTTTGTGTGTTTGTGCTTGTGTGTGTGTGTTTGTGTGTGTGTATGTGTGTGTGTATGTGTTTGTGTGTGTGTGTGTCTGTGTGTGTGTGTGTGTGTGTGTGTGTGTGTGTGTGTGTGTGTGTGTGTGTGTGTTTGTCTGTTCGCTCACTTACACTTGCCTACAGGTCACAATTTTGAAACTGATCTTCACGAAACTTCACCAAATGGTAAAATTTGTGGTCCGACAAAATCCTATATATTTTTGAGGTCAACGGGTCAAAAGGTCAACATAGGCCAAAAGTCAACCGCTTTTTTTCAAATTTCTGAAATCCTCAATTTTAATCCGATTGACTTGAAATTTGAATAGGATTTACATATCGGCTAACTGAATTCAACGACTAACAATTTTTGAGATCAGCATGGGCCAAAAGGTCAAAATAGGCCAAAGGTCAACCACTTTTTTTAAATTTCTAAAAGCCTCAATTTTCATCTGATTGAGTTGAAATTTGAATTGGATTTTCATATCAGCTAACTGAATTCAACCACCAACTATTTGTGAGGTCAAAAGGATGCTCCACTGAGTGCCATTCTGCTTTGTTCTCTTTTGTCAAGCGTCGCTCTATGAGTGATTTTTTATTTGTCTGTTTGTCAGTCTGTTTGTCCGCAGATAATAAATATGATTTTCTCTGCAACCGTTGGTCCGATTGACAGGAAATTTTGAGAAATTGTATAGAAAAAATTGAGACACGGCTAATTGTAAAGAATTCTCCATGAGGAATAAAATATGTTAATGATGATGTCATAGGTGCCTCCATTATGACGTAATAATTCGACAAGTACAAAACTTCATCCGATCAAGATGAAATTGATTGAGCATAATGTAGGAATAAATGAGTGAAAAAAAATTAAAAATGACGTCATCGGTCACGTGGTTCGGTCGCCATATTCGTTTTAACACCAGAGCCTTAAAACCACTGAAAATACATCCTGGTGAGGGTTTGCAATCTCTGATTGCTCTTTCTTGTTCTCATTTGTGATGCCTTATCATATGTCATTGACTGTTTGTTACAGCAACAGAACGATGACGGTATTATACAGCGTATGCATCTTATAAATGACAAAGTTATATCGAACACACACACACACACACAAGAACACATACATTCACACACACACACACACACACACACACACACACACACACACACACACACACACACACACACACACACACACACACACACACACACACACACACACACATTCACGGAGGTATTATGTTTTGAGCTTGTCCGTCCGTGCGTCCATCCATCCCGATAGGTTTTCGTTACCGCGATTTAAGTCGTTACCGCAATCAAATGGCTGAAGCGATCTATGTTAAACTTGGTGCAGGTATGTATAATGAGGTAAAGATGAACCGATTAGATTTTGGTGTCACGAGGTCAAATGTCATGTTCGGTAAAAATCCTGTTAACACGATAAATGGTGAACAAGTGATGGGATTTTGAGCAAAGTTGGTACAAGCATGTATTATGATGCAAAGATGAACGGATTTGATGTTGGGTCAAGAGGTCAAAGCTCAGAGGTCACGTTAGGTAATAATTCTGTTAATGAGCTAACTTTTGAACCAGTGATGGTATTTTGACCAAACTTGGCATAAGTATTGTTGCGGTTTTGAGATTGTAAATATGACATCATTAAAGGTTAAAGGTTTGCCCCACATAGTTAGTCCACAAGCAACACGTAGGCCCACTTAGAGTATTAGTTATGTCATAGTATGTGTAAGAGTAGGCCATTTCCCTAGTAATATCTGCGTTGTGTAAAGAAATGAGCTTAGGTCCCTTTCATCTTTGCGCCACCCCCCAATTACATCAGTGGGCATAATTGATCCTGCGCCCCATTTGGCATCCCTCAAGTTTGTTACGCTTTGGCTACCCGCAATTTGTTACGCTTTGGCTGCCAGCAGCATTCGCTGCCCTTTGTTGGCTCGAAACTAGCCAAGTGACACGAGGTAGGCCTGAAAAGAGGGAGGAGCGCGGGGTCGGGGTGTGGCAGAGTCGAGGAGCACGTCAGAGGCGGTGACGGTAAGGGCTCCCAGCCAACCAGGGCTCGGAGGGCATGGCGTGATAGGGCGTGGTGAAGAACGTCTGGTAAGTTCCAGAGAGTTCGCTGGGCAGGGCTATATAAGCCTTCACAAAAGCCCTTAACCAGGACTTATGAGAGAGGACTCGTTGGAGAGCACTGATGAGGATTGGTTGTTGGAGAACTCATGAAATCGCGCGTGCACACGACAGTATCGAGGACTTGGAAGCGCATTGTTCCCGTTTATTGAACTATTACGTATGCGGCCGCAGCCACGAGTGATTAACCGCGAAAGCCAGCCCTACCGTTCGCCCTGAATAATCCCGTGCGCGCCAACGACACGCGGAGAGCTCCTGGCCGCTATATTCATCTTCTTCGCGGTGCGAGTTGGGGACCGGAGGGAGAGCTGCCCGGACGCCATCCCTGGACCATCAACCTGTTCGTCTGCAACCCCGTGTGAGTGTGTCTGAGTGTGAACGGGCCAGTTTGTCCAGGGGATAAGTATAAGACTGCTTAAGGACTGCACTGTGTCTTCTTCTGCTGAACCATTGTACATTGTGTAAATAAATTCTGTTCTTCCTTTCTTCCAAATTCGACCGTTTCTTTGATTTCCATCATTGGGTAAGCGTGGCACGATTAAGAACCGCTTGGATCGGGTTTAGTCATTGATAACGGCTCGGGTCACGGGTTCACTACCGCTCGGCGTATCCACCAATACCCGTGATTCGGGCGGGGCTTATTTCCTTGTTTCTGGGCAGCGAGAGTAATTAGGTAATAGCGAATTCCTCGTCCTAAAACCCTATTTCGCACTGTCCGGGAAAGACGTCATCGGTCCCGGGTCCCGTCGGCTAGTCAAAGACAAGGGGACTAATCCCCCCTTGGTAAGGGGAAAAGGCCGGCGTGGAGATCTGCAACAGTATATATTATGATAAAAAGATGAACTGACTAGATTTCTACATCAAAGGTCAGAGGTCATGTCAGGTAAAAATGTGATACTTGAGAACAGCTGAAGGGACTTAATTCAAACTTGGTACAAGTTTGTATAAAGGTGTAATATTGTGGGTGGAGGCATATCGATCGACGTCGTGATGTCTAAGAGTGCTGTTCTAGTTTTAAATGTTTTATTATAGTTGAGGAAATGAGCCTGAAAAATTCATTTTGAAAATCATTTCATGTTAAAAGCAGGCATGCACTCGAAACAGGTAGGGAATGGGGTGGTGCATCGGGGGAGGGTGGATGCCAGCTGAGATTTTTCGAAAAGGGTCATTTTAAACCCTTTTTTTTGCTAAATCAGTATTTCCAAAGTGTTGAAAAAGAGAAGAGATGCTTGTAACAATATCCCATTTATTTGCCCAGCCATTTTACTCTACATGGGGTTTTTATACATCATTTTGTTGCTGATGATATTGCCTACAAAATGAATCTCAGTATTTTAAATATATATATAATTAAGGGGTTACCATGGTTACAGTGGGGGTCAAAGGTCAACCTATGGAAAAAATATATCATTTTCTCACTTTTTTTTTTGTTTGTATACTGAGTCGAGGCTCGTGGAAGAGCTGACATTTACTTCACAAACAAATCAACCAGACAAACAAAATATATAAAAAGAGGGGGCAGAAGACAAGAGAATGGGAAGCGCACAAACACTTGAGAGCACACAACATTTAAGAGCAGGGAGATGTGTGGGAGGGAGAGGTCTTGGGGGGAGGAGGCATGGGAAGGGGGGGGGGGGGTGGGAGAAGTATAAAACACAAGGACACCAAGGACTTCCAGGACAGAAGTTGGTATTTCAAAAAGTGGAATTGGGGTGAAATTATCGGGGATAGAAAAGATCAAGGTTTTGGATGGGGGAAGATAAGAGATGGTGGTGAACAGCTGTTTTAAAGACCTGGAGGGTGGAGTGGGATTGAAGAGAGTGAGGGAGTTTGTTCCAGAGGCGGGAGAAAAGAGGAATGAAGGAGTGAAGGTGAGCAGAGAGTCTTGATTTTGGCAGTTTAACCATAAGAGGGTTGCAGGCAGATCTTGTGCGACGTGCAGGAATATTTTGCGGGACAGAGCCCAGAGAGAGCTGGGGGGGCAAGGCCAGAGAGGAGTCGGTAGAAGACGGAAAAACCACCAACCTGCCTGCGGTGAGTGAGTGAGAGGCCCTTGGAGTTAGCTTCATCGCGGGAGATTCCAATGATTCTGAATGCTTTGCTTTCAACAGCGTGAAGACGAGCTAGGTGTGAGGCAGGAGCACCCGCCCAGAGGGGAGAGCAGTATTCCATTGAGCTGCGGATGAAAGCCTTGTACGTGGTGAGGAGCTCAGGTGTGCCAAGGAAGGACTTCGCACGATGGAGGATGCCCAGTCGGCGACTGGCTTTGGAGGCCAGATTTGAAATGTGGTTTTCCCAGGAAAGATCATGGCAGATAGTGAGACCCAAAAGTTTGAGTGACAGAACTTCTTGGAGAGGATTATTCAGAAAGTAGATGGGAGGGTTGTCCAGTCGGTCTTTTCGGAGAGACATCGTAAGAGTGTGAGATTTGTCAGGATTGAAAGACATGTTCCACTTGTTTGCCCAGTCTGTGATTTTGTCCAGGTCTGCAGAGAGTGAGGAGGCTGCAGACTGCCGATCTGAGGGATGAAGATTGGAGCGACAGAGAGTGGAGTCGGGCATTGAACAAAGCCAATACACATGTCGTCTGGTGGAGCCAAAACGAGTTCAGAGCAGGGTCTCGTCCACGTGGCGAAATCCCAGGCAAAAGAGTTGTGTCCTGTGCGCAGCGAAATCCCAGGAAAAGAGAGAGACAAATTGCAATCCGCGTGGGCTTTTACCAGATCCGCCACGCCCCTCAAAATGTTCCAGAGCCTCCCATTGGCTGAGGCTTGTCGCATCATGGCGACGTGTTCCCGCCCCCTCACTGGTCACGTGGGTCTGTCCTTCTGGCCATGCCTTTCTGCTTATTAAAAACATGGCTTCCCTTAACCACACAAGGGTTTGACGACCTGCCTCACTCAACGCATATTTAGTCTTTTTTTTACAATACAATGGGAAAGGGCCAATCTCTACATTCAATAAAACATAACCAACTAATGCAGGCTACATGTTGTCATGCAATTTAACTATAGGGGGTTTGCCTTTATGGCACAAACGCAACACTACCCCCTTCTCTCACCAAGACTCGACCCGAGTCGTCCACATGGAGCGGCTGGGGGTCAGCTGGCATTCATTTAAACATTACTTTTAGTGTGACACGTAGATGTGATTCCCCTAACATTTTAAACTCTCATCCCAGTGTGTGCGACTTTTTTTTTTTTACATTTAAATGTACATTTTTAAACCAAATATGTCCCTCCTAATGCGTTGAGAAACTACCTAACAGATTCACACCCACAATCCTATACTGTTTACGTGTTGCCGGAATTTTGAAACTAAACACAACCGGTGGGCAACATTTTTACATTTTACACAACACAATTTATTTAAAAAAAACTATGACCCAGCACCTGGACTTGAGGAATAACACTTGGAGAATTTGTTGCTGGGGTCACTTTTCTAATAGATAGGCAAAATGCCATATAAAACTAAATTTACTGGTTCTAATTGCTTTTATTTATCAATCCTCACATAGAAGAGCAGTTTTTAGTGAGGGAAGATTGATGTAATACCCCTCTGTGGGCAATTAGTGAAGGGTGAAAATTAACCTTTTCTTCAAAAATACATAGAAATTGTGAAAAAAAACCTCTGTTTTGTATTTACCGGTACATGGAATTGTTAAGGGTGATGTTATAGCATACAGTATGCATTGGAAAATGTCTCCAAACCACCATGGTCAAGATTCCTCGTATTGTTTGCCAACAACCTACGGATAACATAGTTTGAACCGGGGCTCCGACTACCTACACATCTTCATCGTCATCCTGTGAATTGGTGCATGATCCCCTGCAAGTGCAAGCACTAATGCAGGTCTTTTGTCCTGCACGGAAACAGCCGCATCTTTTTCCACAACCAGATGTGCAAAAGCAGCTCACAAGCTCCTTGCAAGCTTTTGGAAGAGGGCTCAGGGTCATCAAATTGGGAACGAGGTTTCCACTACTATCATTCTTCCATCCACTGGTTGTTGGATCAGGCAGATCTTGCACTGGGCTTAGTGACTCCTTCCAGACAAGGCATTGGTAGTTTGCTCGACGAATATGCATTTCCAGTGCATCCTTGGAGCGGGGAAGAGCATCGAGCGAACGCTTTCCTTGAAGGAACATTTCTCGGCGAACTTGATCAATTGCCGTAAGAGGGGTGGTTTTTAGGTACAGTTTGCACACAAACTTCTCAGCGTCTTGGATCAATTGGTCACTGATGTTTTTGGACCCCATCTTCTGGAGGCATGCTGACTCTTCAGTGAACACTTTCAACGCAGTCTTCTTCCCTATACCGGCGAACTGGCTGACTGTGTCACAACCTGTTAGTGCATGGAATGCAATAATTGTCTGAATTTGGTCTTCTGGTAGTGAGATCTGATGGATGGGGATGAAGGGACGTTTGGATTTCAATCCTGAACTGAACCACACCTCTGGAGATAGGTGATCTCGCAGGCCCAGTGCCACAACCAGGACATCTGTGTCTCGGCATTGAAGGACACATCTCTGGTAGCCCTGTCGTGTCGCATCCCTGGCATGCAGGATGAACCTGGTGTCCGCCTCTTCATGGTTTGCGCTCATGGAGTTGGTGCTCCTACCGGTAGAAATCCATACCCTCATCAAATCCTCAAACCCGCCGGCAACAACTAATTCATATGTTGGCTGTAGCCCCTTCTCCGCCATCTCTATGAGAGATCCAGTAAGAAATGCTGCCAAGTCAGCCTTGTTGGCAGAGAGGCTGAGGAATGAGTTGAAGTTGGAGGGGAGCTTCACGTCCTTTGAACTGATGACACGTCTGATTGGGCGGGTTTTGCCGGCTCTTTTTTCTCTTGTGCCAGACCTGATGGAGACCTCCTGATACCGATCGAACACAACATCAACCCTGGAGTACATGGGACCAAAGCGGTTTAAGACACTGGTACAGAATACATTGCTCAGATCTCCAAAAGTCTCTGATTTCTTAGGCTTGCCAATTGCTTGTATCAGTGCAGGGCCGTCAATGATCAAGCAGGTTTTTGCTGTACTCTTGGGAAGGTTTTTTGACACTTCTATGTCCTTGGTCAGCATTTCTTGAAGCTGGGACTTGTCGGTAGAATAGAGTTTCCCATTGGTGTCTGCTAGTGCACGTGGGACTGATGAAAGCTCATGCCTCAGGATGTTATTCAGGTCGACATCTCTCCCTCCCTGTGCTGCCACAAACAGTCTTTGGATTAGATTCCTGTCAGCTTTGATCTCTTTCTGTTTGCCAGCTCCACTTGGTTGAATGCTTACTTTGTACATCCTGCTTATTGATGGTGTTTTGTTCCGAGATGATGTAGCATGAAAGTCTGTTGACTTCTCAATAAGGCGAGTGGAGACAAATGTTTCAATGAGGGATGCTCCTGTTTCACCAGCCTTGAGGACTTCTTCTTTGATGGAGTCTCAAACAATACTAGGAATCTTGACCATGGTGGTTTGGAGACATTTTCCAATGCATACTGTATGCTATAACATCACACGTAACAATTCCATGTACCAGTAAATACAAAACAGAGGTTTTTTTCACAATTTCTATGTATTTTTGAAGAAAAGGTTAATTTTCACCCTTCACTAATTGCCCACAGAGGGGTATTACATCAATCTTCCCTCACTAAAAACTGCTCTTCTATGTGAGGATTGATAAATAAAAGCAATTAGAACCAGTAAATTCAGTTTTATATGGCATTTTGCCTCTCTATTAGAAAGTGTGAGAAAATTATATATTTTTTCCATAGGTTGACCTTTGACCCCCACTGTAACCATGGTCACCCCTTAATTATATATATATATTTAAAAATACTGAGATGCATTTTGTAGGCAATATCATCAGCAACAAAATGATGTATAAAAACCCCATGTAGAGTAAAATGGCTGGGCAAATAAATGGGATATTGTTACAAACATCTCTTCTCTTTTCCAACACTTCGGAAATACTGATTTAGCAAAAAAGGGGTTAGAATTGACCCTTTTCGGGAAAATCTCAGCTGGCATCCACCCTTTCCCAATGCACCACCCCATGCCCTAACTCTTCCCACTGGATGCCTGTCTCTAACATGAAATGATTTTCAAATCAATTTCGAAGCCACTTTTTCACTTTCGTTTCCTCTACTATTACTGTTTCTATAAGGCATCGTCCAGGCAGTGAGAATTTTGTTTTGGCAATGAGTGTTTTAGACTGTGATAATGCGCCAATCACTTCCAAACAAACTGAATCATCCACGAATTTGGATCTTACCCTATGTATGGTCAAACGATCTGTTATCAGTGGCATAGGTCAACCTTACCCTATGAATCCCACGAGAAATTTAGACCATACCTAGCTCGTAAAAATGAGCTGTCCTTACATTCTGGTTGCTTGCTGTGGGGCAACAGAGTTGTTGTACCACACAAAGGTCATGTAACCCAAAAGTGACCCAGGCAGCATAAACGTGGATCTCGGACTTGAGTGTTGTCCTGCCTTGCACACCTTAATCCCTGGAATACATCACACGAACCTACCTTAGTGCAAGAGAAATATCTTTGGATTTCTTCTGTCTCTTTGATAGCTATACTGTTGCGTTTTTGGAAAATGTATCCCAGTGGAGCGCATTCATGTACGCTTAGGAATCCCCAGACAGTTATTTCTAGTCTGTGTGAAGGTAGACCTTTGCACATTGTCTGGGTGTTTGGGTATGGGGAAATGCGTTGTTAGAATAGTCTATTCCCAGTGTGATGTCCCCCCATTTGCTGCTATATCTTTTTCTTTCAATCCACCATCAGTCCATTAGCCTGGTGTTGGCTTAGTGGTTAGGGTGCCGGCTTGGGATCCTAGGATCCTGGGTTCGTAATCCTGGTCGATCGCTGAGTTAATGCCTGGGGGGTTGACTCAGCCTGTCATCCTTCCGAGGTCGGCAAATTGAGTACCAGTTCACTGGTAATTCCCTGTGTGTCGCAAGAGACGACTAACAGGGTTGGTGGCAGGAAGGGCGTCCGGCCGTAAAACATTGCTTCAAAAAGGGGACCACGGTGCCCGAAAAAGGCCAACCCCTGCCTTGCAGGGAAAAATGGCCTCGGAAGGTGGTTCTTCTTCTTGTTCCACCATCAGTCCATTCCAGCAATCTATTTCTTTCAATAAAACATTTAATCAGGTTCACTCTGTTTTTTCGTTCAAAATCATGGTAGATGAGCAAACCTATACATTTTTGGAAACGTTATTACATCGAAAATCTGAAAATCAATGTTTACATTTGCGGTGATACCTGTATGGCCGCCATTTTGGATTTTCAAAATGGCCGCCATAAAAATACATATTTTGCTCTATTTCTGCCTCTAATTACCCTAAAAACTTTTTAAAATATACTAAGCCTATGTTTTCAGGTACAAGGAATCCATTGGTGACATAATCAGACTTCTGACTAACAGTTCTTTCTTTTTTCAGGAAATATGCATCCAGGGAGCAGCCATTGATACAAAAAAAATTCCGTTAACATATTTATTTTACATATTAACTATCTTGGTGGAGGTGTTTATGGTGGTTGTTCCTCTTGTGTATTTTCAGTGCATAACTCATCATGAGTGAAGATCCTGATGGAAGCAAGTTGTCTTTGGGCACGTCCAAGGAGTCTGTAGACTGGAAACTGTGCATCATTTGCCAAGAGAAAAACACTAACAAAGGGACAGTTGTTCTAAATCCCAGGACAGAATCCTACCAGAAGTTACTGGACATAGTGGCCGACAGAACCAGCCTACAGGATGGAGAATATGTTGCTATCCAAAGACGTCTCCAGGACTGCACAAAACAAACGATGCTCGAAGCGAAAACAACGTGGCATCGAAGCTGCTATTCTGACGCCACTAATCAGATATCCTTGCAGTGCGCCAGGGAACGCTTTGAACATTCCATGTCCACAGGAAGGTATGCTGTCAAAAGGTATAATAATAATAATAATAATTCATTTATTTTGTATAGCGCTTTTCCAGAAGCCCAAAGGCGCTTTGACAGAGTGGCAAACATAATGCATAACAATACATGAAAACAACAATTGCAAAAAGACAAGAATCAATAGGGAAATATTTAAAGCAAAAGGAGGGAGAAGGAGAAGAGATAGTCAGGGGTTAAATGCTGTGGGTTGAATGTTGAATGCAGTGTTGAACAGGTGGGTCTTTAGTGATGTTTTGAATGTGGTGAGTGAGGAGGAGTCTCTGATGGTGTGAGGTAGTGAGTTCCAGAGGGTGGGAGCAGCGATGGAGAAGGCCCTGTCCCCCCAGGATCTGAATTTGGTCCGGATGGAGGGGGTCAGGAGGTTGGTACCAGCAGAGCGGAGGTTGCGGGTGGGAGTGTGTCTGGAGAGGAGGTCAGCCAGGTAGGATGGGGCCAGGTTATGGAGGGCTTTGTATGTCAAGAGGAGGATTTTGTACTGGATTCTCTGGGGGATGGGGAGCCAGTGAAGCTTGTAAAGGACGGGGGTGATGTGGTCACGGGTCCGGGAATGGGTGAGTAGACGGGCAGCGGAGTTCTGAATGTATTGGAGTTTATTGGTGATTTTTGAGGGTGAACCATAGAGGAGGCTATTGCAGTAGTCCAGACGGGAGGTGATGAAGGCGTGGATGAGGGTTTCTGCAGCCGTGGAGGAGAGGGATGAGCGGAGACGGGCAATGTTTTTCAGGTGAAAGAAGGCTGACTTTGTGATCTGTTTAGTGTATTTGTCGAAGGAAAGGGTTTGGTCAAAGATGACGCCAAGATTCCGGATGTGAGGGGAGGTGGATACTGGGATACCGTCGATGTTGAGGGCAAAGTTATGGGTGGATTTTGTGAGCGTTTTTGGGCCAATGATGATTATTTCAGATTTATCACAGTTAAGCTTGAGGAAGTTGATTTGAAGCCAGGATTTTATTTCAGTGATGCAGTTTGTCAGGATAGAGTGGGTGTCGGTGGAGACGGACTTGGTGGAGATGAAAAGCTGGATGTCATCGGCGAAGCAGTGGAATTGGAGACCATGACGGCGGATTAAGTGACCGAGCGGGGACAGGTAAAGGATGAAGAGGAGGGGGCCAAGAACTGAACCTTGGGGGACACCTTGGGGGAGGGGAGCAGTGGGGGATTTGCAGTTATTGATGGAGATGAACTGGCATCTGTCAGAGAGGTATGATTTAATCCAAGAGAGGGCAGTGCCGGTAACGTTAAAGGTGGTATGTAACAGTGATTACATTCGACATGGCCTTGTACGAGAAGGCAGTGCAGTTGCTGGATGCAAGACTTGATCTGAAAGGAGCAGTTGTCCCCAGACTGGGTGAGTTACATACTGTGATGGCTGCACTGAGAGCTCGAGGAACCTCCATAGAAAACTCCGGGATAGATGATGCATGGATTGAGGCTGATGTATAAGGCTCTGCCACAACGAGACAGATCCTCAAGTGCGCCCACTACAAGAGAACCCTTCGGGCACACATCCATACTTACATGGCTCTATATGAACTTGTCCTGGAACAATTCTTCACAGAGAAGCCCAACCTTAAAGCCATCTCCTTGAAACCAGCAGATCAGGTCCACGAAGCTTGTGCAAAATCAGCAGCTGACAGAAGCACGAGTCCAGAAATCGTGACTATGGCCAAGGACGAGCTACTGCACACCCTCACCAACAAAGATGTCATTCAACAGCTGAAAACGTGGGAAGCACAGAAATCTTCAAACGCGATGTTCAAGTCCTTGATGAACTACATCCATCGAGTTGAAAACATCTTGTACTTTGTCGAGGCATCCAGGAGTTCAGATCTCGTTCTCCACCTGCAAGCAGGGGAGGCACTAAGCAAGCTATTCTTTGCCATGGATCGAATAAAATACAAGCGTCTCTGGCCACGGTACATCGCAGACATGCATGAGTTGAAGACAAGTCATCCAAGAACCTGGCGTGAACTTCAAGACGGGAACATATCTGTCACCAAGAGTGTCATCCCATTTGTCTCTATTGGAGCAGATCACGCATGCGAACAACTCAACAGGATGATGAAGATCCACTCTGGGTTAATTGGCATTTCCAATAATGCCAACGCTCATCAACGGTTCTTCTTGGCCACACCAGAGATGTCACGTCTTTCAGGAGAATTCAGTCCATCCAGTCCATCCGCATATGTGGAGATTATATTTATAAAATGACCGTGAACAAGTGTTCTTCATTGGATAAATATCCAATCCCGAGGATCGAAGACCTCTACGCTCGTCTCACTGGAGGCAAGACTTTTACTAAACTCGATCTCAAATCCGCCTATCTACAGGTCTGCTTGGACGAGAATTCGAAACAGTATCTTACCATCAACACACATCGTGGGTTTTACAGGTACCACCGACTCAGTTTTGGAGTAAAATTTGCACCTGGCATTTATCAACGTGTCATGGACAGTTTGTTTGCCGCCGAACGCAACATGGTTTGTTACCAGGATGATATTCTGGTTACTGGTCGTACGGATGCTGAACATCTACAAAACCTGGATCGAGTTCTGAAGAAGATTTCGGACTCCGGCCTACGTTTGCGTCGAGACAAGTGCAAGTTTATGGTGCCATCGGTCATGTACTTGGGTCATACGATTGATGCCGAGGGTCTACACCTGACAGATGAGCAAGTCCGAGCTATCAAGGATGCTCCTGCTCCACGAGACGTAACCGAATTGAAGTCATACCTCAGTTTGGTTCAGTTCTATGGTCATTACATCCCGAATGTGACTGACGTTTTGGGCCCCCTTTATCGGCTTTTGAGGAAAGGAGTCTCCTGGAGCTGTGGGTCCACTGAACAATCAGCATTCCAGACCTCCAATGATCTGCTCAAATAGTCCAATGTTCTCATTAATTTGATCCAGAGAAGGATCTTGTGCTGACATGCGATGCCTATCGGTATGGAGTGGGGAGTGTATTATCACACGTGATGCCTGATGGTACGGAAAGACCTGTTGCATTAATTTTGCTTTCAGAATGTTGTCCCCTGCAGAGAAGAACAATTCCCAACTTGACAAGGAAGGATTGGGAATCGTTTTCGGCACCAGCAAATTTCGCCATTACCTTCGTGGACATCATTTCACAATTCGCACTGATCACAAGCCGCTGATCAGTCTGTTTGGTCCAACTAAGGCGACACCTGACACACTACCGCCCAGGATCATCCGATGGTCCCTGTTTCTCGCTGCTTATGACTACTCCATATGTTATAAGCCTGGTTCATCTATCACAAATGCAGATGCCATGAGTCGGTTACCCCTTCCAGAATCCGTTGATGATTCGCCTACACCAGGATCCATTATCGCACTGATGGATCATCCGGAAGATTGTGCTGTCAATGCCGGCCAGATCCGCACTCATACTCGACGAGACCCCATTCTGTCCAGAACTGTCCAGGCTGTACAGCTTGGATGGCATTTGCTACCTGACGGTGACCCAGCTTTTGCGGCTTTTAAAGCACGTAAAAACGAACTCAGCGTGGAAAATGGTTGCCTACTCTGGGGATGTCGTGTCGTGATCCCGGAAAATCTGCGTTCCAGGGTCATGGATGAAATCCATGACTGTCACCCCGGGATTGTGAAGATGAAGTCACTCGCTAGAAACTATGTGTGGTGGCCAAATCCTGATGCTGATATCGAACATCATGTTCGACATTGTTACCCCTGCCAGAGCACCCGGAATACACCTGCGAAAGCGCCACTGCATCCCTGGGAATGGCCCAGCAAACCGGGGCATCGCCTACATCTCGATTATGCCAGGCCTATTAATGGCAGCATGATTCTAATAATTACAGACACGCACACAAAATGGATCGATGCCTATATGACATGTGGTACGACGTCAGCCATTGTCATCGAAAGACTCAGACGCTGTTTCGCCACTCATGGTCTGCCCAGGATGATCGTGAGTAATAACGGTTCGTGTTTTTCCAGTTCCGAGTTCGCCGAGTTCACACGTCGGAACGGCATCAAACATAATAGGCTATGAGCCAGACCCTCAAATTTTCGACATTATGCTCAATCAGAGGGAGGATGGCTAACAGTTATTTTTGGCAAGGCCAGGGACCCTAGTGCTGAAAAAAATGTGATAGCAGTGTGAAACTCTTAGCCGTATCTGTGTTATCATCACATTTGTCAGACCACCCCAATAACGCTTTCGGTAATTTTTCCGCCTAAGATTTAGGGGGTAGGGTTCGTTTTGGGGCTTTCAAATAATATCTCCTATATGTATCAGTTAGTGTTGTATACCAGGTGAAAGGTAATTGAATTATCTTTCACATGATGTATAGAAAGTGCCTGTGTGATATATAGTAACCTCTTTATGATCATTAAAACATAATTATTTCCGCCAACCCTCAAAAATTTATCACAAAATCCCCAATGAAAACAAAATTAGGCAAAAATTCAGTTTGGGATATTAAATGAATTTTTGAATTTGAGAAACACACAATATGATTAAAGTCAAATTTGGGCCTTAAATCTCATACACCTTGATAAAGATGAGAAAATCCAATATACAGTAGTTGCTGTAACCATGACCTAAAATCCATAAATGTATATCTTTCCGCTCTTATGATATATTGATTTACATTTTACGATTTTTGACCGACAGCATGTATATAGTTTGTATACCATTATTGGTCTAAAAATAGTATATATAATATTGGGATGTCAGCCATATATAGGCCAAAAAGTACTGAAATTGGTGTCAGAAATGTCTAATTCTAAAAATATGAAGGCATTATGACCAAACTGTATGTGGTGTTCTTGAATATACCACAGACGTATGATGCATGTGATGATTAACCTACTCCATGTATATGTATGTATCCTGATGTACCCTAACTTGGCGAGATAATTTACATCATATTCATGCAAACGTTTTTAGTCTTGTAGTGTTGTATGGTTCTCTTATATTACCAGCTATACATAAAGTAAACCAAAGGAAAACAATGTACTTTCTATTTAAGCAACATATATTTATAGACATCATACCATAAAGTACACGAGTTATCAATTCAGCGTACACCATATTTGTTACACATATGTAAATGATCTTTCTCCATACAGTTCTACAATTCAGAAGTTATCCTCATCATCGTCGTCGTCTTCTTCATCGTCTTCTGCCGAACTGTCATCACTCTCACCATACACTCTCTGGTTGTCACATGTGGTGAGTTTGCACATGTCTGTGCACTTCAAACCACTGGCCATGCAGACACACATGGGTAGTGTGCATCTTTTCGAACAGGTGCATGCCAGTAAATCCAGAACCGCCTGTGGTGCGGGCTGTCCTTGCATCCAGTCGACTGCCAGCTGCACGCGACCATCCTGGGTATCCCAGTGCCATCCTTTCCCGATTGGACTCGGTACTGCTGGATCCATCTTGAGACTCCTCTTCCAAATAGCGGCTTGATAGTTGGCTCGCTGTGCATGTTTGGTTAAGCAGTCTTTGCACGGAGGTAGCTGGTGACTGTCGATCTCTCCCCTCTTGGCACAGAACAGGTGATATCTCAAGTCATTCACCTTCACTGTCCCCGACTTCGGTGCGTACATGAGACAAGTGAAGTTCTCCAATTTATCCATCAGTTCCTCACTGACGTCCCAGTCCTCTCCCAGCTGTGTACATGCATCCTGCACATCTTTGTTGGTTCTGATGAGTTTTAGTGCAGTCAGTTTTCCTCGTCCAGCGAACGTGCTGACTGTGTCGCATCCGGTATAGGCATGCATTCCAATTAGGGCCTGACATACATTTGTGCCGACTGACTTTCCTATTTTCCCTATGTCTAGGATTTTAGCCCTTGCTTTGGTGCCACATTTCTGAAACAACTTGGCATGAATCTTGGTATGAAATGCCAAGCCAATGACAAGTACGTCGGTGTCATCTGAGCTAATAAGCACAGACTGGTATCCATGTGCGGCAGCATGGGCAGCATGCAAGAACAGACGACCATCTGCTTCCTCGTGTGTGCTTTCCAGGGCCACTACTTCTTGGCTAGCATCAGATGTGATCTGATAACACTTGTCATCGCATGTTACAAAGAGAACCTTTCCCTGTAGGCGTCTGATGTACTCTGGTTTCTTCCACTCTTCGACCAGGAACATGATAAGACTTGACTTGTTCCCAACATAGCTGAGAAACTTGCGCCATTGCCTTACAATTTGAGATGCCGTGATGTTTTTCAGCTCAAGTCCAAGTTCTTCCCCCCTGGTTAACCGTTCGCTGTTTTTGATGGAAGTCTCCTTGTAGGTGTCAAAGACGACATCGATCCTCTGGCTACTGCATCCATCCTTCAGGGCCATGGATAGGACAATCATGGCCACTTCGGCAAATGTAGTTTGATCACCTGCCACCTTCTGTATAAGGAGCATCCCGTCAATAATTGTTGCCGAATTGTCGGGTATCCTTTCAGCCGGGGTCACAGTCCTCTGCAAGGCCGTGGCTAGGGCAGCTTTGTTGGTTTTCCATAGAAGGCCTTCGGGTGTCGCCAGGGCCCATGGCAAGGGACCTAGAGGATGAGATAGCACCTCTGCCATGTGAAGATCTCGGCCCTGTGCCATCACGATAATTCTACCAAATAGAGCTCTGTCTGCTTGAAGAATTACTGCCCTGCCATTGCTTCTGCATTCCTTCTTCTTAGTGAGGTTGCTGAAAGTCTTCAGCTTGTTCAGTTGCAAAGGGTCGTGGAATTTCTTGATTGGTGGGTTGCTCTCAAGTCGCTCAATCTTGAAGTTTGTGTAGCACTTGTGTCCGACTTCCCATGCTTTCTCCAGATCCTTGGCAATATTTGGAGGGGCTGCGCGTGCGGTGGAAATACTGATGAGAGCTGGCCATAGTGAATGGGTTCACCCAACTCTGGATCAGAGTTATCAGTGATGATACAGCGTCCTCATCTTTCTTGATCCGTGTTTGCTGCAGATCCGCGTGTTGTACGTGTGTGTTGCTCACATTCACCATTTCCCTCATCTGGCGGAGAAACGCACTCCTGTGTTCGGATGTGACATAGTAGCGCTTCACTGCTCCAGATTTCAAGTTGAACCTGGTAGTGCCACCTGGTGTCTGTGTGTCTTTGTTGACAGTGACCTCAGTAGTTTGGTCAACTGGAATGCGTCCAAACGGATTGCTTTTTGACATTTGAACTGAGAAGTACCCATCCGAGAACGCTTGGAAGATGCCAGGGTGCTGCGTTGGAAGGTTTGTCATTTGTGCGTAGTATGCTGATAAATACCGTGCATAGTTGATTTTGTCGTATGCGAAGCACCAAGGAATCATGGCTTGGATAGCAGATAGATGTAATGGCCAATTACCTTCTCGGGAAGCGCGAAGTAGAGCAAGCAAGACCGTTTCAACGATATCCACGTACGACATCCAGAATGACGACAATTCACCATTATCATGACGAAGGTGATGCAGGAATTGCTTCCAAACAGCCTGAACTTCTTCACACGATTGATCTTCCAACAGGTTGTTCCACTGGCTCTCATCTTGTCCCAATTCAGCAACTTCTGCTAACAACGTAGTGACCGTCTGTGTTGCCTCTGGTCGCATCTTTTCCAACCAAGGGAGAAATTCAATCCACGCAAGCCTCATGAATGCTTCGTAGATGCTCTTATGTACATGGACTGCTCGGTTGTACATCTTCCCCTCCATAACCCGATTGAGTGAGCCTTCTGCGACGATTCCTGTTTCGATGCAAAAGTCTCTAAGACCAGCATCTTGGAAACGAGCACCAAGAATCGACATCACATTGCAGATTGTGTGGAACGTGCCGAGGCGAAGTACGATGTTAGCATATGTGTCTGTGTGTTTCCAGACGATCTCGGCAGCCTTAGCATACAGGGCCTGATCCATGACGACGACGATGTCCTGCAAGTGTAGGATCTGTCGGACGCTTTCAGACTGCTTCAAGATTTCTGCGACTGTGGACATCTCTGTAGCTGGTGCATTTATTGTAGCCATATATCTAACAATATCCTGAGAGACGCTGATAGATGCCCTGACGGTGATGTTGAATCCTGTCCAACTTGGTGTTTTTTGTGTTACTGGGTCCACCTGACGGGCAATGACCCAAAGAAGATTCTTGATTTGAGCAACTTCCATAGCCATCTTGTTTTCCGCTGCAGCTGTTGATAATGTTTGTAGTGGATGAGGCCCAACACGTTCACCTGCAATGTAGACAGGCAGTGTTTCTTCTGTTATGCAGACTGTTCTTTGCTTGAGCTTCTCGATCTTCGGAAGTGGCTCCTTTGGAAGGTGTGGTCCATACATTTTGGCCTGCACTGCAATACCATTGACTCGATGTGTTGTTCCTTTCCCGGTCAGCGTCTCTTCCAGTCTATCAATGTTATCCCATGCCAAGTTTGTGAATACATACGGCTGGATGCTGCTTGGTAGGACTGTTTGCTCATTTAAGTTTGCTGCAAGTTTTTGAAGACATAGTGCAGTGTCATTTTCCTCCAGTTGAGTGTAGGATATTGCATGTCCAAGATGGTTCAATGTGCGAATTAGTTCTACGTTCCCTGTGAGAGTCTTAACTGCATATGGGAGCAACATGTATTTCGGAGGCTTTTGTTGTCCACAGCTCACTGCATAGATAATGTCCTGGCTGAAAGATTGCATCAGCATGATGACCCTGTTTGATGGAAGCTCGTTTTCCGGATCTCCAGTCAAGAGGCCAAGCATAAAGCGCTGGAGATAGACGGGAACGACGAAAGAGTCATTGTCGACGTCGGCTGGATGATAGGGCCATGGAGTTGGTTTGTTATCCTTCCTTATCATCGATCTGATGTGTGTCGATGTCTGATCAATGACTTTGGACATGTTTGATGATTTCCCTTTCCAAATGCTCAGTTGTTGTTTAAGTGTTTGTATTTCTTTGACAGCATCTTGTAGTGTTACATTATCAGGTACGACAATCAGTTTTCCACTGTTGTCTTGAAAGATGTGAACGCTATTTCCAAGATCAGTTTCCAGTTTCCGTGCGAGGTTTTTTCTTGTAGCAGTTCTTATCCCATGCAACCCTCTTGATGTCATTATCGATTGTAGGTGCTCTACCAGCGTTGTCATCCTAACAATTTCCTTATTCGGGATTATATGGTTCCGGATGTATACTAGCAACTCATTGTATGCTTCTTCTTCAGTGTAGTCAGATTCGTTTGTGGCGGCCGTGTTTCTGTCATGTGCATATTTAGTGCTTGGTCTCGTGTAACTTCTGTAGCAAGAGAAATGGTATCGTGCTTCAGCTGCCACAATGTCGCTACTTGTGGCAGCCATGATTTTCGTGTCACATTTACACACGGCGCTGTTTCGCAGTGTTTCATCTGCTCTCAGATCAACAGCCTTGCTCAACTTTTCACGGGATGACGTTCCCTTGCACCACTTGGTCTTTCCACAGAATATACAATCCGGTTCATAGATGCGTGATTCCGAAGATGCCCTTCTGGCTTGTCTCTTGCTCGCTGAACATGTTGCAGCAGCATCGTCGGTTAAATTGGATTCAGCTTTTCGTTTCAGTGCTTCCAGATCTCGCTTCATGGTGAACACGCTCCTGCACTGCCTGTGGTAGAATACTCGGGGAATCTTCTTCTCTGGCAGCGACTGAGCAAGGTCGAGAATGGGTGCATGGTTCCGTATTTTGGCCGCATCCAGCAATGTAGTCCACGAATCGAATGTTTGAGGGCTTATGAGCGGATCTTCTGGTTTGACATCTAACGATAGCTTATGAATGATACAAACGTCCTTGTGAACTTTCTGAGTGATCGCAATCTCCATTGCAAGTATTTGTTCAATTGTCTATCTGCGGTACACTCTGTTTCACCACCACCAATATCACCACCACCGTCTCACCTGGAAAGACACATAATATCGAATGAGACCACCACCACCACCACTACTACAAATTAGCATCAGTTGCTATAGTTGCTTAAAAATGTATTCTGCACCAACAAATCTACAAAGAGAAATACATTAGATGTCGTGCACCGCTGTCATGGTTGCAAATCACCGAAAATATAATGAAAATATTGACATTGATGACAACATTCGTATTAGCATGTCTACACATATTGCATTGAATTTCATAGCACATCATGATCATATGTGTGAGGATATTGACTCTAATTATACTGTATGTGTCTCAAATCGAAACATACCTTTTACATACCTTTTGATTTTTGCCTATTTTTGTTCCTAAAATTGGGGATTTTGTGATGAAGTTTTGAGAGTTGGTGGAAATAATTATGTTTTAATAATCATTATAAAGAGGTTACTATAGATCACACAGGCACTTTCTACACATCATTTGAAAGGTAATTCAATAACCTTTTACCTGATATACCACACTAGCTGATATATACACGTGATATTATTTGAGAGCCAAAAAACTAACCCCACCCCCTAAATCTTAAGCGGGGAAAATGACCCGAAAAGCGATAAATGGGTGATCTGACAAATGTGATGATAACACAGATACGGCTAAGAGTTTCACACTGCTATCACATTTTTTTCAGCACTAGGGACCTTGGCCTTGCCAAAAATAACTGTTAGCCATCCTCCCTCTGATTGAGCATGGTCGACCCCTCGGCTCATAGCCTATAAGTTTGTCAGCCCACATCACCAGGCTTCAAATGGCTTGGCCGAACAATCCGTGGGAATCATCAAATCCGGATTGCAGAAACTTCATGAGGGAAACCTGGAAACAAAGCTGTCTCGTCTCCTGTTCAAATACCGCATCACGCCACAATCAACAACAGGAGCTGCTCCGTCTGAGTTATTGATGAAACGACACCTGAGATCGACACTTGACAATCTCAAACCAGACATATCGTCAAATGTTTATCAGAGCCAGCTTCATCAAAATTTGGTGCACGATAAGTCGTCCAACAGTCGCTGTATCAACATCGGAGATCCAGTGTTTACACGAAATTTTGGTGCAGGTGCAACGTGGCTACCGGGGGATATCATCGAGAAGCCAGGTCCACTGTCCTGCGTGATTCGCCTGCAGTTCGGCCGTGAAATTCGTCGACATCAGGACCACATAACCTACCGTCACTGTGAGTCGATAGAGCCTGCAGCATCGTCACAGTCAGAACAACAGTTTGACCCACCACTGCCGGAGATCGTCGTGGCCGCTCAAGCCGGCTCGGATGCCCCAAAAACCTCTGCGAATGCTACACCCTTCGTGGAGCCCAAAGGAATCACCTCGGACTCTGTATCCACTGGTACACCGCAACGCTCAATTTGTGAGAGAAAAGCACCTGACCGTTTGAATCTTTGAAGATGTTTTTTCACGTTGACACACACAGGGACAGAATTATCCCCATGTCCACTTGCTTTTGTTTGCACACATATTTTCACGTGTTTTTGGAAATGTTGCTTTTGGAATGTCAATTTTGGAAATCTAGCACGTATTGCTCTTGGTAATTTTGGACTTAAAGGGGAGGATGTCATGTATGATGGTGCAAATATTCCCCGTTTTATCCCGACACCATGACCGCGGGTTTATTTCCATTTCCGGAAGTTACGGCCCAGCTCGGATGGCGCTGGGGTGAATCGGGCCTGTATCTGCAGAGTCAATAAATGTGCAACAACCGATCCTAGTCTGTCGAGATACATTACAGTCACCTCATTTCGCTCAGAGCAATGGAAAGGCTGAGAATGCAGTGAAGATTGCAAAGTCACTTCTGAGGAAGGCAACGGCAGCAAATTCTGATCCCTACTTGAGCATGCCTGCCTTCTGCAACACACCGACAAAATAAATGTGGAGCAGTCCTGTACAAAGACTGATGAACAGACGAACCAGGACCTTACTTCCAATTTCGAAAAGCTCCTAAAACAAGAGGTGCAGAAAGACGTGGGAGGTCAACTTCTATCAACTAAAAGCAGACAGGCATACTACTATAACAGAGGTGCCAAAGACCTACCGCCACTGAGAGTTGGAGACACAGTGAGGGTGAGGCGAACATTGGATAGACATCAGACATGGCAGAAAACAGTAGTAACTGGGAAATCCTCACAACCACGATCATATGAAGTGATGACCGAGGAGGGTGCAGGAGAAACAAAGAAGTACAGGAGAACCAGAAGACATCTGAGAAAGACGGATGAAACGGCTCATCAGATGGACGCAGATGTTGGGATATCAGAGGTTTTGCCACAGGCCCAGCAGAATGAACAACATGGCAGATCGACAGGAGGCCTCCAGAGGACAACAGCCGGTAACATCGAGATCGGGGAGAGAAGTTCATCAACCCAAGTACCTCATGGATTACGTGCAAGAGTAAAGAATACTGTGTCGTGGGTTTGTGGGAAAGTGTAGTAATCCATACTGGAAGCTTACTGGAGGCTTAATCCATACTGTAGTAATGTGTAGTGTATCATTTTGTTGTATCCACTGAAAAATCCAAAGGGAACAATTGGGGCAGAAGTATGTTGTTGTCGGGGTGGAGTAGTGAATATGAACTTATTATTTGGTAAATGCATATGGCTCTCAGTACAGTGAACATATTGGAACAAATTACACTGGTCAACAAAATTTTAAAAGGTTTATGGTTCCAGTATATTTTGAGGTGATTAGAACCAACATGAACCTGTAGATTTCGATTATGATATCCAAGTTTCACTCGCACATCCAGTTTTTGAGAACCAGTATACCATAGGAATATCAGCTACAGCCAAAATTCGTCTTGTACTCACTAATCAGGACTTTGTAACGAGACTATCTGAGCTGGAGAGCGTTGCTTGGGATAGCTTTGTGGCTCTTGCTAACAATTACCTTGGAAATTTTCGAGCACCAAATTATGAAGAGCTTGTGGACAAGATGTTGAAGGGTTACCAGGTGCTCGGTGCTCGAATAATAATAATAATAATAATTCATTTATTTTGTATAGCGCTTTTCATGAAGCCCAAAGGCACTTTGACAGAGTGCAAAACATAATGCATAACAAAACATGAAAACAACAATTGCAAAAAGACAAGAATCAATAGGGAAATATTTAAAGCAAAAGGAGGGAGAAGGAGAAGTGATAGTCAGGGGTTAAATGCTGTGGGTTGAATGTTGAATGCAGTGCTGAACAGGTGGGTCTTGAGTGATGTTTTGAATGTGGTGAGTGAGGAGGAGTCTCTGATGGTGTGAGGTAGTGAGTTCCAGAGGGTGGGAGCAGCGATGGAGAAGGCCCTGTCCCCCCAGGATCTGAATTTGGTCCGGATGGGGGGGGGGGGTCAGGAGGTTGGTACCAGCAGAGCGGAGGTTGCGGGTGGGAGTGTGTCTGGAGAGGAGGTCAGCCAGGTAGGATGGGGCCAGGTTATGGAGGGCTTTGTAGGTCAAGAGGAGGATTTTGTACTGGATTCTCTGGGAGATGGGGAGCCAGTGAAGCTTGTAAAGGACGGGGGTGATGTGGTCACGGGTCCGGGAATGGGTGAGTAGATGGGCAGCAGAGTTCTGAATGTATTGGAGTTTATTGGTGATTGTTGAGGGTGAACCATAGAGGAGGCTATTGCAGTAGTCCAGACGGGAGGTGATGAAGGCGTGGATGAGGGTTTCTGCAGCCGTGGAGGAGAGGGATGAGCGGAGACGGGCGATGTTTTTCAGGTGAAAGAAGGCTGACTTTGTGATCTGTTTAGTGTATTTGTCGAAGGAGAGGGTTTGGTCAAAGATGACACCAAGATTCCGGATGAGAGGGGAGGTGGATACTGAGATACCATCGATGTTGAGGGCAAAGTTATGGGTGGATTTTGTGAGCGTTTTTGGGCCAATGATGATTATTTCAGATTTATCACAGTTAAGTTTGAGGAAGTTGATTTGAAGCCAGGATTTTATTTCAGAGATGCAGTTTGTCAGGATAGAGTGGGTGTCGGTGGAGACGGACTTGGTGGAGATGAAAAGCTGGATGTCATCGGCGAAGCAGTGGAATTGGAGACCATGACGGCGGATTAAGTGACCGAGGGGGGACAGGTAAAGGATGAAGAGGAGGGGGCCAAGAACTGAACCTTGGGGGACACCTTGGGGGAGGGGAGCAGTGGGGGATTTGCAGTTATTGATGGAGATGAACTGGCGTCTGTCAGAGAGGTATGATTTAATCCAAGAGAGGGCAGTGCCGGTAACGTTAAAGGTGGATTCAAGTCGGGTGAGGAGGATGGTGTGATCGATGGTGTCAAAGGCAGCGCTGAGGTCGAGGAGGACGAGAATGTTGAGGTTGCCAGCGTCAGAGGAGAGGAGAAGGTCGTTGGTGATTTTGAGGAGAGCAGTTTCAGTACTGTGGTTGGAGCGGAATCCGGATTGGAATGTTTCATACAGGTTATTGGCAGAGAGGTGATGTTTGAGTTGAGTGGCTACAGTGCGTTCCAAAACTTTCGACAGAAAGGGTAGGTTGGAGATGGGTCTGAAGTTGTTTAGGGTGTCAGGGTTTAGACCAGGTTTTTTTAGAATGGGGGTAACAGCAGCAATTTTGAGGGATGGTGGGACGATGCCTGTAGACAGGGAGGAGTTTATTGTTGCAATGATAAGTGGAGAGAGAGCAGGGAGGGAGGCCTTGACAAAGCTGGAGGGGATGGGGTCAAGAGTGCAGGTGGCAGTTTTCATTCCTATGAGGAGTTCAGAGAGGTCAGTAGAGGAGACCGGGGAGAATTGAGACAGGGGAAGGCAGGATAAGGGGGGGCAGGTGGTTGGAGGGGGAGCGGGTGCGGCGGTGGTCAAGCTGTTGTAGATGTTGTCAATTTTGCGTTGGAAGAAAGAAAGGAAGGAGATGCAGTTGTCTACTGTGAATGACTGGGTGGTGGTGTCCAGGGGGCGGAGGAGTTTGTTTATTGTCGAGAAGAGTGCTTTTGGGTTTCCAGAGCCAGAGTGGATAATTTGAGAGTAGTAGGCGGAGCGGGCGTGGGAGAGGGCATCTTTGTAGTGTTGTAGGTGGTCCTTCTAGGCTTGGGAGTGAACTGTGAGACCTGTTTTATTGCGGAGTCTTTCAAGTTGGCGAGCACGAGTTTTCATCAGGCGGGGTTCAGGGGTAAACCAGGGAGCAGAATGGGTGAAAGAAACTGTTTTGGTTTTTACAGGCGCAAGCTGGTCAAGGCAGGAGGAGAGAGTGTGGTTGTAGTAGTCAGTGAGGTCGGAAGGGGTGTGGAGGTCAATGAAGGGAGAAGTGGACATTTTTTCAGAGAGGGTGGATGAGAATGAGGTAGGTGAAAGAGCGTTTAGCTTACGGAAGTTGATAGTGCGATAATGTCTTGGTGTTGGGGTGGGGATGTTGATGGTCATAGTGATGGCTAAGTGGTCAGAGAGGGTGAGGTCGGAGCCAGAGAGATGGTGCAAAATTAATCCAGTGGAGCAGACAAGGTCCAAAATGTGACCACGGATATGCGTAGGAAAGTTGACATGTTGAGTGAGGTTAAAGCAGGTGAGTAAATCAGTGAAGTCAGTGGTCATTGTGGAGTCAGTGGAGTCCATGTGGATATTGAAATCACCAAGGAGGAGGATTGAGGGGGAGAGGGAACATAGCTGGGTCAGAAAGTAGGAGAAGTCAGACAGGAATAATGGGTGTGGTTTGGGAGGGCGGTAGACGACAGCCATGACTGACTGCGTGCGACCAGAGAGTTTAAAAGCCAGGTGTTCAAAGGATGAGGATGAGGCGATGGGGATGAGGCTGGTCCTGATGTCTTGACGGTGGATAACGGCAATTCCACCACCTCGGCCCTCCGAGCGTGGTTTATTGACGTAGGAATATCCATTGGGTGTGGTGAGGTTGAGCGTGTAGTAGTCCAGTGGTTGTTGCCAGGTTTCGGTGAGACAGAGAAAGTCCAGTTTGTTATCCAGGATGTAGTCGTTGAGGATGAGGCATTTGTTGTTGAGGGACCGGGTGTTGAACAGGGTGAGCTTGATGTTGTTTTGAACAGCGGGGATGAATTCAGGTGATTTAGCCAGGGTTCGCAGGCAGGAGGTGCGATTTTGTGCGTTGCCGTGACTAGGTGCGCTAGGACGATGAGTGGGAGTGCGCTGAGCCGACCAGAGGACGGGGATGGAGTGACCTGATTGTACATATACAAACTTATGACCGGAGCCACGGTGAATGTACCTGGGTCGTCGGAGTAGTCCATTTGATTTGATGGCAGAGATGCATGATGGGGTGGAGCGGGTATTGAGCAGAAGGAGCCTTGCGGCAGAGTACCGCAGAGCCATGCCAGGCAGGAGCGGAGAGGCGAGCACGAGGCCAAGGTTGACAAGGTGAAACAATGGTCCCAACGCACGAGAGCAGGCCCAAGGAAACGAAGGAGCCAGGTAGGTGAAGCCAGGAGCAGAGTCGGGACCAAGCAGAGGGCAGACAGGAGCAAAGAGACGATCACGAGGCCAAGGTTGATCACGGCAAAGCGGGAAATGCAGCGGCAATCAACCGCCGCCGCTACAAATCAAGATCACGGCGGGAAATCCGCCGCCACACTGCTGCGGACACAACCCACGAGAGCGTGCCCGAGGAAACAGCGAGCAGGCGAAGGAGCCGGGTAGGCGAAGCAGGGAGCAGAGCCGGGACTATGCGGAGGGCAGACTCAATGGCCAAAAAATCCGCACGACCACCAAAAAAGCAAGCCACAGACAGTGGCCCAGTCGAAGAAGCGGCGAGCATGTGACGCCTGCGTCCTCTTCAGACCGGACCGGAAGCGGAAGCCCAGCGAATGTCACTCAAGATACATTTCTTCCATTCTCATCTGGACTTCTTTCCACAACATCTTGGCGATGTCAGTGATGAACATGGAGAAAGGTTTCACCAGGAAATTGCCATCATGGAGACTCGATATCAAGGCCGATTCAATCCAAACATGATGGGCGACTACTGTTGGACTTTACAGCGTGAAAGTGATTGCTCCTACAAACGAAAAAGTAAAGTTCAGAAGCACTTTTAATGTGATGTGAATAAAAACTTAAAGTTCATATTATTTTTTGTGATATTTTATAAACGTCATATTATTTTTGGAGATTTACATTTTTTATGTGATGTAAATAAAAACTTTAAGTTCATATTATTTTTTGTGACAATAAATAGACTTATTGAGACTTAATCAAGAAATTTGCATGCCCTAAAGATTTTTTCCACACTTATGATGTACTACGTCAAGGTTACGTGATAGCAAAATTTTAAGGTCAGATTCGGATTCGTGGGCACCAAATTAGTTAGAAACAGTTGAAAATAAGTCAGAACCAATTTGGCTGTCGACCAGTTATGAAAGGAGGGATGTAAGAGGGATAGCGCCAGGGGGCGACAGAGAGCGACAGTGGGTGTCGGGGAGGAGCGAGCTCCACCTTGTCGAGGAACGCGGACCGAGGAATAAAGGTTGCTCCATGTATGTGAACCCGAACAACTTGAGTCCATAAGTCTTCTATCCAGCAAGACAAGGAATATTACAGCTTTTGCTGCCAATACATGCCCTTTCCCGTTTGATTTTGCTTTTGTGAGTAAAGGCTTGTTAATAATGCGCTTGATAATTGCCTGCTTGTGTGTCTGTGTCACTCTCATTGATCCAGAGCTATTCACTATCGTGATAACTGACACCTCCGATCATGGTCTTAGAGTGGCTTTTAAAATTACCTTTAGGTGTTTAAAATAAAAAAAATTATTGCTATTAATTACATTTTTTGTGTGGGGGGAAAAGGGTGTGCTTCCATCTTCTGGACGTCCTACAAATGTAAATGAACACTTGGTTTACTCTGCGAGCTTTGCACATCACGTCCAGTGAATGTTACGTCCCTGTGCCTTGTATTTACTGTGATTTTTTAAACCCCTTCTGTATACCGATCTTGAGGCTCAGTTTGCAGCCACCGTCTAAAATTGCAATGTAAGAGACATAATTACTCTTCTTTTGGGTCTTTGTAGTCCTCAGAGTCTTTTGGGTCCTCTGGGTCTTTTGGGAGCTCAGGGTCTTTTGCATCCCTGGGATATTTTGGGTCTTTTGCATCCTCTGGGTCATTTGGGTCCTCGGGGTCTTTTGGGTCTTCTGGTTCCTCGGGGTCCTTTGGGTCATTTGCGACTTTTGGGTCCTCTCGATCTTTGGGGTCCTCAGGTCTTTTTTGACCTCTGGGTCTTTGGGGTATTTAAGGGTCTTTGGGGTATTTTGGGTCATTGGGTCCTCAGGGTCTTTTGGGTCTTCACTGTCTTTTGTGTTTTTGGGTCTTCTGGTTCCTCAGGGTTTTTTAGGTCATTTTAGTATTTTGGGTCTTTCAGGGTCTTTTGGATCCTTCGCGTCTTTTGGGTGATTTGAGTCTTTGGACAAAGAAGGCGGAGAATAAAGTTGAATCGTTCGTTCGTTTGCAGCACAAGGCTGTGGGGTCGCATCATTTGGTTGAGGGCGAGGATGTGTCGCAGATCGAATGCCCTCTGTAGGTTAGGGCAGGAATTTGTAATTTGTTCATGGTGCGGCGATAGCTTGAGTACTCTTCGCGAAGGACACCATGGGATCTTGAAGTCCACCAAAGAATGCTGGCAGACGGGATTCCTGTTTAACGGCACACACACATTGCTGAATCAGGCTGCCTGTGAAACTCGAGGACGACAGTTATTAGCTGGGATTGGGATTCACCCCATGATAGTCAGCTTGGAGGTGTGCGCGTACCTCCAGAAGAAACAAGAATAAAATAAAAGAACACAGTTTCTGCTGTCGTTGGTGGGGTAAGGGAAGAGGATGGAGGAGGTGGGGTTGTCATTGCTAAAGGGGCTTGGGAGGCGTTATTGTGAGGGCATTTATATTCAAATATCATTGAATATTTTAAATACAAAATCATCTCATGGGCAATGTTGTCATGATTTTTTAATACCTTGTGATTAAAATGAGTGCAATTGTCGATAATAATTCAATTTGCTTTTTTAAGAAAAACTTTTCATATTGCACCATGAAAGCACATCATAATTTGGTAGATTCATACACACGTGTGGATGTGAAGCAGGTAATTTTAAGATATTAACATTTTTAAAATCACAAACCTGTGCTGAATATAATCCTGAGTACACTGCATGCAACTGCTGACGGCAGAAAATAGTTGGGCAGATATGCTAAAAAGATGTTCACCTCTGGCAGGAAGCATAAAAATAGGTATATAAGGGTTTCAAGGTATGCTGAATTGAAATAGATGTGGAGACATTTGACTTTTGACATTTGACAGCCATTCGACGTGATCAAGGGCTCTGTATGTTTGTTACCAAATTTCATGCTTATACTATGTTGCATATTACATCTTTTTGTAAATTAAAGAAGTCTTTCCATATCTGTCTGTTGTCAACTTTCTGAACAGAATACATACGTATATTACTGCCCACACATCTAACTTCCAAAAAGAGAAAAAAAGTATTTGTCTTTTTCCCATTTTCGACTACCAGTAGCATAACACATAACACTACATGTTCCCAGAGAAACACTTTCTATATTACTTGTTTGGGACTGTTATTCCATTTAGCATGGATTGGAAGAAATATACATGCAGGACTGCAGGTGTATTTTGAAATTTATTAAATTGTGGCACATTTAAAGAAATCGAATTTTTTTCTCATTTCGCAGTGCAGTTGATGCCAGCAGTTATGGTTGAGAGTCCATGTAGAGTGAGATAACCAACACAATGTGATAAGTAATACACCATATTAGAGGTATTTATATACCCATTCCAGTGATGTATGCTGCTAAATGATCATTGAAGCCACAATGAGATGGCAGGCCATGAACCAACTGCACCCTCCTACCGTGAATAGCGCGAAATTGGCAAAAAATGCAAAAACCCCGTCCCCCAAAACCTCATTTTTGAGAACGTTACGTTGATCCTATCAAATGTCTCCACATCTATTTCAATTCAGCATACCTTAAAACCCTTATATACCAATTTTTATGCTTCCTGCCAGAGGTGAACATCTTTCTGATATTTTGTCACATATCCGCCCAACTAAAATGTCTGTTATTGAAGTTGGTATGCCAAAGGTTATCTGAATCCATAAGGCATTGCGTTGGCTCAACTTGTACACCCACATCCTGTGAAGGAAGAGCTGCAAGAGACTGTCGTGATAAAGGAAGCTCGTTTCATGGCCGTGTGGACGGAGTCACTGTGATGTTTCCTGGCTGCTCGCAGGGCCCTGGAATTGGCAAGAACCTGGGCACGACAAACCTAATGACCATGCCAAGAGCAAAGATCCCCAAAGCTTCCAGGAAAAACAGACCACGGTAAAACAGCAGTCTTTTCAAGGAAAGCATTGGAGGTCCCTCTTCCAGATGTTCGTTGTCCACTTTTCTCTTAATTTGTACCATTTCCAATATCCCATGTGCTTGGATCTTCACAGCAAGTGGGTCATCACCATTGCCAATGGTTGATATTCCATTCTGCACTATTTCCTTGTGAATTTGGTTATCCCTTTGGTCCTCGGGTACCGCTGTCACTTCTGGTTGTTCCTCCACACCTGCAGGGACAAAAGGATTTCAAATCGGGTTTTCGACTGAGTTTCTCATACTCGCACAAATAAAATGTGGTGGAAAGCCAAGCTTCAATGAACATGCATATGAGAAGATAGATTGTGGTTATATTAAAACGAGAGTGGAAGTGGGCAGGAGGCATGCATTTTGGGAGTTTAATTGGGAGTGGTTCCTGGAACAGCCGGTGCATCTTGCAGGCGATGAGGAGAGTCGGACAGCTGAGAGAACAGAGGAAGCAAGATCTTAAAATGTACATGAATTTATACAAGAAATACATATTTTTGAGACGTCTCAAACTTGAGTAGCCTCGGTAAAAATATTGTTTAAGGCCTCTACTTTGAAGTGACATATTGATTTACTTTCATTCACACGAGAAACACCCGCTCCTTTCAGGACCAGCTTGAGTGAATATTGGGGGAGGTGGGGCAAATATATATTGTGCCGTGACTAATAATCCCCCCTGCTGCAGCAGGGATCAGTAAACCACTTGCACTATGGCACGTGTCCAGGCGAAAATTGTAAGTCGGCTCAAGATGGGTGGGAGGATTCTTTTTCTTTTTCCCCATGACCTAACCCTGGGTATTACCAACACGTTTGGAAAATTTGGTGGAGATCGGCCCAGCCATTGTTTTTTTAATGATTTTCAGATGTACATACATACATGCATACATCATACAGAGAATGGCCTAATTTGATATAACTGCAGGATATCGGTGAGTCCAATTTGGATCCAGAAACACAATAATTATGGTTAACCATTTTGAAATTTCCACTCTTTCGTTTAAATGTTGGAAATTATATTTAAACGAGAACAATGCGACTGTGTCGCCAATATGCCTCCGCATTGTCCCACAACGGGAAGATGCCATCACTCTGCATATGTATGGGTCGGGGATCACGTTTGTGAGGTTTCGTGTTGATTGGATAAGGTTCGTTTTTCTATCCAAGATGGCTGCCAAACCACGTGACATATGACATCATCATTTTCAAACTATATGCAACAGTACTGTTAGATGATATTTGCAAAATTTTGCATTTTTAGGGTGAGTGGTTTCAGAGATATAATTATTTAATATTTTCCTTCAATCCAATATTACTGCCAAACCATGTGAGATATGATGTCATAAATTTAATATTTCAATACAAATGGGTCATAGATCATGTGCATGCAATTTCAGATTTTTAGGATAAGGAATTCGATTGAAACATTTTTGCCTGGTATACCACTTCACCTATGATGTCATCATTATCATGATTTTGTTCCCCATTGGGAGTGCTTGACAATGTGCCAAGTTTCAAATTTTTCCATTCAGCAGTTTCCGAGAAATACTTTTTTAATTATTTGCCTTTAATTCAAGATGGCTGCCATACCACGTGACCTATGACGTCACAATTATCAAAAAAAATTCTGCATGGGTGTCACTCCTACCCAGAAAAACGAGGTTTAGCCCGTACGGACGGACGGACGTACGGACAGAAGGACAACCCAAAAACATAATGCCTTCGGCGACTTTGTCAGCCGAGGCATAAAAACTATTTGAGGGAATAGATGTCATGTTAGCAACGGCATGTTAAAAGTGCCCCAGTTAGTGCAAGCAAGTCACCGAAAACGCACAGACAGCTAGTGCGCGAAAGGCCTCTTTAGCATTTTATGTCATTTTGAATGTCCCGTATTATGTCCATCAAGCATGTGTCGTACCTCTCCCACAACAACAGAGCACATAGACACATATTTATAGAACAAAACGTCACAGTAACCACACGGAAATGAAAGACCACTTACTTTACTCCAAAGGCATTGTTGTATCTTTGGTGGAATGAGTGTGAAGAGTTTAAAATACACCCCCCCCCCCTCATTCCTAAATAAAAAAACATGAGTGGGAAAGGGATTGGGGGGTGGAGGAAACTAAGGTGAGACAGAGTAAATCACGTTATTCCATTAGAATGATATAATACTGTCGTGTGACAACCCTTGGTGATCACCTTAGGGTAGCACGGAAAACCAAACGAGTTTTACTCTCAGGCACCCGGTTCAAAATATGTGGCGGAGGTACTACATGCGGGGGGGAGGGGAGGGAGGGGAAGGAAGGGGGAAAGGGGAGTAGGAGGAGGAGGAGGAGGATGCTGAAGATCACTTACCTGCACGGATCTCACCGGCAGTCCTCAAACCTGCAAAAAATAACTTAACCGAAAACAGATTTAAAATGTACAAAAAAAAACAGGTTTATTCAAAGAAATTCCGGTACAAAATAAAACAAGGCAAAACTAAATTTTCTTCATGGAACGCTCCTGCAACAGACACAAACATGGACACAGGGAAAGATAACGATATACAAAATAACTGTGTGTGGTTATTTTGTGCACTTAGCTCTGATCACTGGTGGGGGGTCTCGTCAAGAATCGTCGGCCCTGAGTACGCAATCCGGACCCGGCTCTGTTCTTGGCAGGAAGAAGGCCACAGTCCGCTCATTGCTAGGCCTCACCGAGCGTCCTCTCACTCCTGGCCTCGTCGAGTGTGAAGCGAACAGGAGTTGTCGTGCAGCTCCTCGTTCCCAGCTCTTGGTTCGCAACTCGGCCTCCTCACAATCCCCAGGAGTTGTCACGCAGCTCCTTGCTCCCAGTTCGCAACTCGGCCTCCTCACAATCCCCAGCAAGGTCTCGGCACACTGTCGCCCTCACCGAGGTCCAGAACGTGAAGAAAGGGGGAGAATCATCGGAGAATGGAGGAAATTCAACCGTCTCCACCAAAGTCCGGACCCAATAGAGAAAATGTCTGCCACGCTCGTATTTTGTCCGCGCCGCTCTGACGTCATACGTCCTCCTCACCAATCAGCCAGTCCCATATTTTCAATCCTCTCTGTCACTCAATGCCCCGACCAATCACGGCTCTCTAGGGCATGGCCTTGGGCCTGCCTGTCCTTGCGGTGATGTAGCGGCTGTGGCGCCAGTGGGATTGTTCATGCCTGGCTTCCGGTGGTTTTATTATTAATTAGTGAAGTTAATGGGCGATTTTAACGAGTGTCTAATACGGTGCCATAAGGGACATAGGGATAAATTACAGAGAAAACAACATACAAGGAATTAATTAACATAATCCCTGAGCTAAATAACATGTCATCAGTGCCTCCATTATAGTCCAAGCCATTTAGCATTTGACGGGGAAAAAACTGCAACACTACCGATCTCATTAGTATTGATTACCCTCAAGGTACCTTTATAACATACTAAAAGTATAAAGGTCTAAAAATATGGGGTGACTCTCAAATAATGCAATCAAGTTTTCTCCATTTAGCCCCATGTTAAAAGACGTACATATGCCGCATGCTATGATTATTGTCGCTCTCTGAACTTCTATTGCTTATTTTATACACTGGACCTAATCACTAGCACGATATAATAAATAAAGGATATCATACTGTACAATATTGTATATATAAGTGAAGTTTTTACTGTTTTAGTGTCTTATTTAACCACACCCCATTTTACAAAGACTGCTCACTCCACAGCAAGCGACGGTACATCATTATTTGTTTGTGAACCATATATATCTTAGTTTTTAATCCCATAAATGACATGTATTTAGTATGTTTAGGTCTATTGGCAATAACATACAGTAATAGTATATTCAACTTTTCTATATTTGCAGGTAATCCAACCCTGAAGAATGGCGGCCAATTCGTGTGTGTTCTGCAATGAATCCACCAACAACGATAATCCAGTAGTGACACTTCGTGAAAAGGGAAGTCGGACTATTAATGTTGTTAGTGACCAGCGCAGTGACCCAATACAGACTGTTCCAGGTCAAGTTGTTCATCAAGAATGCCGACGTGTATACTGCAATCCAATAAAGGTAGCACAGAGTATCAGAGATACACACAGACCAGGCCCAAGTGTATCGCTCCGATCAGCAGAGGAAGCCTTCAACTTCAAAGCAGATTGCCTCTTCTGTGGTACAAAGGTGAACTTTGATAACAGGAAACAACAAGGAGATGTCCACTCTATCACATTTACAGAATGTAAAGATAGTCTTCTGCAAAAGTGCTCAACAAGGAACGATGCATGGGCCGATACTGTTCGGGCTCGACTGCTCATTGTGTGTGACCTTCCAGCGGCAGATGCCGTGTATCACCAGGTATGCAGTTCAAATTTCCGGACAGGGAAACTGATCCCTCTGAATTTTGTACATAATGAAACAGTACAGAAGAAACAGAAATTGGGTAGACGATACAAATCACCACACGAAGGCGGTCGTCCTGCTCTGGATGACAGATGTCAGGCGTTTATAAAGGTGACTGAATTCCTTGAGGAAAATGACGACGAACAAAACACAATCTCTGATCTGGTGGACAAAATGGCCGAGTATCTTGCTGACTCAAATGCCGAGTCCTATTCTCAAAGATATATGAAAGACAGACTGATTGAACACTTTGGCGACAGAGTCATTGTCACAACAGTTAATGGCAAATCGAATGTTGCAACGATGAGGCAAACAGCTGACAGTGTACTTTTGGAGTTTCATGCAAACCAGTCTAAGGATCCTATGATTCAGAAGAAAATAATCCTGGAAGCTGCCGCTAAATTCATACTGGATGACATAAAGCAAGTGGAAACAGGGAATGAAACATACCCAACATCGGAAGACTTTGAGTTCAAAGACGCCAGCCTCAACTTTCTTCCTGATACTCTGAAGATTTTTCTTGGAAAGATCTTGAAGGCAAAAGATGTAGAGCTGAAGATAGCTTCAATTGGTCAGGCTATAATGCAAGCTGCACGACCACGTGTCCTGATTGCTCCACTGCAAATTGCACTAGGGGTGCAGCTGCAGCACCATTTCGCCTCTCGTTTCCTTATTGATTCACTGCATGCACATGGGTACTGCAGCTCATACAAGGAAGTCACACGTTTCAACCAAAATGCAGCTGTATACCAGGGTATGGACATACCCAACCACAAGGGAGAATTTGTTCAATATGCAGCTGACAACGTCGACCACAACATTAGAACCTTAGACGGACACAACACCTTCCATGGCATGGGGATAATAGCCATGATTACCCCTGGAACAACACAAGGACATCCGATTCCTAGAGCTCAGGTCACTGCCAGCGACATAGAAACAACTGGAAGAATCCAGATACAGTACCATAGAGCTGATGACCAGGCATTTGCAACCTTGACTTATGGGAGCGTGCCTATCATGAGAGCCCATGATCCCACAGCCAACCTTGATGTACTGTGGAAGACGTCACTGCTGTTCAAAATACCAAGACCTGCATGGTCCGGGATGATGCAACTCCTACATCGTGGTGTCCAGCATTCAAAATCGTCTGTCCTGTTTCTCCCAATGATTGATTTGAGCTCGAGCGACACTACATGCATCTACTCCACTCTCAACTACATTGCGCAACATGCTAAACAACATGATGTACCTGCCATCATCACCTTTGATCAGCCACTATGGTGGAAGGCATTGTCGATCATTCTCTCGGAGCCAGATGGAAGCCCCATGCGACGTATTGTGGTAAGGCTAGGTGCCTTTCATATGGAAATGAGCTTCCTTGGCAGCATAGGGCACCTCATGGGTGGTTCTGGGTTGAAGGAGCTGCTAGAACTCATATACGCACCAAATGCAGTGGATCACATCCTAACAGGAAAAGCAATTTCCAGGGCTGTACGGGCACACATCCTCCTGGATGCTGTCCTGAATGCACTCCTCCTGTCTGATCCTCTTGGAGGAACACAATACAGAACTGCAGAAGACTTGCCAGTTCGGGATGAAGATGCAATGAGTGGCTTGGCCGATGATGATGTGATTCATCCAGATGTGAGTAAAGCAAGGACCCTGTATGATGCGTTGATGAAAGGCACACGATCTTCCAACGATGTAGCAAGTGATCCAATCCTTGACAAGTTCAGCAAAGTCTTTCAAACACAGACAGAATCATTGACCAAAGACCGAACAGCGAAACTGTGGTTACAGTATATGGATATGGAGAAGATCTTAAGAAAATTCATCAAAGCCGAGCGTATGGGAAACTGGTCCCTGCACCTCGAAGCTGTATCTGATATGTTACCATATGTAGCAGCCTCAGGTCATTCACTCTATGCTAAGTCTGCCAGGATTTACCTGCAAATAATGCACAGCTTAGAACAGGACTATCCAGATGTGCACCGTAAGTTTACTCAGGGCTTCCATGTCGCCCGAAGAAGTAGTAGAGCTTGGGCTGGAATTTCCTCAGACCTGATGATTGAGCAAGTACTCATGAGAAGTATGAAGACCAGCGGGGGGTTAACAAGAGGAAGAGGAATGACAGAGCAACAACGGTTAACGTGGCTTTTGTCCATGCCGGCTTGTTCGGAGACGAACAGATCGATGCAAGAGCTCACTGGAGTGAAGTACAGCACAGGTGAACAGAACAAAGAGATGGGCAAAACCAGGCAGCATCGCGACATGCAAGATACAAGTACACTACAGGTCGCTCTAGTTGACAGAAATCCTTTCAAGTGTCATCCATCCCTCAGGAACATAATGACTGGTGTCAACGCTGGCAGTAAGGTTGATGTCGACAATGCCAAGCTCATTGGAGACAAGATCATGCACTCCATGACAAATCAGTCAGTTGTCCACTACACGTTCAAGCGCAAAGACCAAGCCACCACATTTCTGAAGGCCAGATCATCTGTGCGAGTTGGTAAAGACCAGGTACAGATAGACCCAGAACTGCTATTCCAGCGTCTCATCATCATCTCAAAATCTGCTGAAGATAAGGAAGAGATGTTTCACTTTGAGTTATGCCCTCATCCATCTGCGCTGTTTGATGAAAAGCTGATGCTACGTGAAGCCCAGAAGTCCGTACTCGGAGATGCTATCTGGTCTAAACTTGAACCAGGTACCATAGAGTCAATCAGCGAAATCCAGTATGTCTTGGATGGTGGAAGTCTGCTGCGCCGTATACCATGGCCACGTGGTTCACCAACATATCGAGAGATCTGCATGCTCCACTGTGACTATGTTACAAGAAAGTACGGAAAGGCCATCGTAATATTTGATGGATATCTTGGTCAATCAACCAAGCACATGACCCACCAGAGGCGAGCAGCAGGTAGAGGTGGACCAGAAGTGACTTTCACTGATGACATGAAGTTGACCATGAAGAAAGACATCTTCCTGGGAAACCTCAACAACAAACAGAACTTCATCAACATGTTGAGCAGATACCTCCGGCTTTCTGGATGCCAGACCCATCATTCCCAGGAAGATGCTGACTTGCTAATCATCCAGACTGCTGAATCATCTGCTGAAGATAAGGAAGAGATGTTTCGCTTTGAAAGTTCGGCAGTTCGTTCGGCGAACATGAGGAACACAGCCCTTATAGGAGAAGACACAGATCTGATCGTCCTACTCTGCTTCTACGCAAACCTAGAAGCACACGACTTGTTTATGTATAGTCAGGCAAAATCCACTACAAAACCAAACCACATCTGGAATGTGAAGTCCATGAAACGTCAGCTAGGTGCAGCTGTGTGTGAAAGCATCCTATTCATACACGCAGTATTGGGATGTGACACGACGTCTCGACTGTACGGCCTTGGCAAAGGAGCGTCACTGAAGAAATTCATGATGAGCACACTCTTCCAAACTCAATCCCAACAGTTCTTGGCTGAGGATGCATCACCAGATGTGGTCGAGGCTGCAGGAGAGATAGCACTCGTGTGTCTCTACAAGGGTAAACCTGATGAAAGTTTGGATTCCCTCAGGTACAAGCGGTTTTGTGAACAGGTCGCAGTCAAGACTTCGAAGATACTCCCACAGACCTTACCGCCCACATCTGCTGCAGCGAGATATCACAGCAGACGGGTGTATCTGCAAATACAGCAGTGGAAAGGAAACAACAGCCTACAACCAGTGGATTGGGGCTGGAGAATGAGCGACGGCAATCTTGTTCCTGTTATGACCGACCTCCCTCCAGCACCTCAGGATTTGTTGAATGTTATCCGGTGCAACTGTTCGACCGATTGTGGTTCCGCACGGTGTACATGCCGCAAGACCAACTTGGAGTGTTCTCCTGCTTGTGGTCAGTGCCGTGGATCTGGCTGCACCAACTCCGTCCTGGACAGTTTCAGCGACGACGATGACGAGGAAAATGATGATTAGGTAGTGGACTGTTGTTATAGATTGTTACATGCAGATGAATTAGTTAATTGTGGACATTTTTTTTACTTTGAAGCGAATCCTTGACTTCCGACAGTATTTTATGAGTCAGTATTATTAGTTTCTCTATATGTGATTTTATTATGAGTTTGTGATTTTAATCAACAAAATGTGCCATAATTCTGAAACAGTCATGACAAGTGATTCATGTATTTGTATATCAGTGATCAGTATTTAGCTATTGGGAATTTTGTTTACGTGCTTATTTTTTTGTTCCGTACGGGCCGTACTGGGGCTGTAACATGCTGTAATTCCTGATATTAAAAGTACTAGGGCATTGCCCGTACTATATCTATATCTAAAATTATATCCCCCCCCTCTATTTACATGAAATGGTTTGGTCCAAAGCGAACGGCTTCCGGAGTTTGGTAAAGAAATCGCCATCGCGTGCACAAACGCGCAGGAAAGCGAATGAATCGCAAATTCGTTTTTATTAGTTTTAAAACATAGTTTAACGCCAACATAGTTTGCAAACGTGAAATAAATGAATACGCTCTCAAATGTGCCATCCGAGGCAGAGTGTGTCCGCCACGTTCGGCACACGCGATAGTTCGCTGCTCTCTGATTGGTTGAATCGTTTTTTGGACATAGCTCGGTAAGTAATTGTCCGATTAATATGAAACCTTGAAAAGGCACATCCTCGGGTCCCCAGCAATATACCTGGCAAGTTAAAAGTATATCGGACCCGTGGTTGTCGAGAAACAGCGGTCACAGACAAACGTACAAACGTACAGAGATTACTGGAATTATAGATAGATAATTATATACCATGTGCTCGGAATGTATCGCAAAATGTGAACAAATCGTACCGCAAAAGGATGAAAAGGGGGGTCCATGTACCAGTGATTTTGACAGACACCCCATATTTTTAGAGCTTTAGACTTTTGATATGTTATCTGGTATATATTACTGCATACAATTTCGCACTGATATATAGTGTTGCAGTTTTTTCCTATCTGGCCCCATATTTGGGCTAAATGGCTTGGACTATTATGACATCATAATTTGACAATTACAAAATTTCATCCGATCATGATGAAATTTCTTGAGCATAATCTAGGGATAAATTGGTGTAGAAAAAAATAATGATGACGTCATTGGTCACATGGTTTGGCTGCCATTTTTATTTTAACATAAAAGCCTTAAAACCACTGAAAACACATCCTGGCGAGGGTCTGCAATCTGATTGCTCTTTCTTGTTGTTGTGTTGTGACTAAAGTTTTTTCAAGGCATGAAAAAAATCGGAGTCAAAGGATGTCTACCAGGGGTCAAAGTGGATCCAGGTTTGACCCCCCAAAATAGAATTTACTTTTTCCTCTGAAACGACACACTATTTTGATGAAACTTCACCAAAACCTCCATCACCCGTGATGTACCAAAGTTTGTTCACGGCATAAAAAATCTTCCCCTTTGGGGGTCTACGGGGCGCAGGTCAAAGTGAGTCCAGGTTTTACCCCCAAAATAGATATTTTCTTCCTTCTCTGAAACTACACACATGATTTCGATGAAACTTCACCAAAACCTTCACCACCCGTGATGTACCGAGTTTGCTCACGGTATTAAAAAAAATCTGCCCCTTTGGGGAACTATGGTTTTGCCCCTAGACAAATCGGTGTTTGCTTTTTTCTCAAATACTACACCCGCAATTCCAATGAAACTTAACCACAACCTTCATCACCCGTGATGTACCAACGTTTGTTCACGGCATTAAAAAATCTTCCCCTTTGGGGATCTACGGGGGGTTACCCCCCAAAATAGGTACTTGCGTTCTTCTCAGAAACTACACATGCAATTCTGATGAAACTTGACCATAACCTAATCACCTGTGTTGTACCAAAGTTTGTTCCTGGCATTTAAAAAAATTGGGGTCTAAGGTGGTCTATTGGGAAGCTTTCCCCCCAAAATAGGTATTTGCTTTTTTCTCAGAACCCACATACACAATTTTGATGAAACTTCACCACAACCTTCATCATCCGTGATGTACCAATGTTTGTTCAAGGCATTGGAAAAATTGGGGTCTGAGGATGTACAAGGGATGTACATTGGAGCATGGAATCAAGGTATTGGAAAGGGTGTTGGAGAGGAGGATAAGGAAGAAAGTGAAGATCGACGAAATGCAGTTTGGATTTATGCCAGGAAGAGGAACGACAGACGTGCTTTTTATTGTAAGGCAGTTGCAGGAGAAGTACATGGAGAAGAGGAAGAAGTTGTTTCTTGGGTTTGTTGATCTGGAGAAAGCATTCGATAGGGTTCCACGTGAAGTAGTGACATGGGCATTGAGGAAGTTAGGAGTGGAGGAATGGTTGATCAGAGTAGTGATGGCAATGTACAAAAGAGCGCACACAGCTGTAAGGACGAAGGACGGGAACAGTGGTGAGTTTGAGGTGAAGGTGGGAGTGCATCAGGGGTCGGTACTAAGTCCACTACTATTTGTAGCTGTGATGGAGGTGCTGGCTCAGAACGTAAAGGAGGGTTTACCGTGGGAGTTGTTGTATGCAGATGACCTGGTGTTGATTGCGGAAAGTATGGATGGACTGAAGGAAAAGATGAACAAGTGGAAGGAATGTATGGAGACAAAAGGTCTGAAGGTGAATATCAGAAAAACGAAGGTGATGGCAAGTGGTAAAGCATGTGGTGAGGTGGAAAGAACTGGGAAGTGGCCGTGTGCTGTGTGCAGGAAGGGTGTCGGAGTGAACTCCATTCAAGGTACAATGTGCGCTGAGTGGGTTCATCAAAAATGTAGTGGTCTGAGAGGGTCATTAACCAGTGTGGCAGCTACATTCAAATGTAAGGTGTGCACAGAGGGAGCTGCAGATGGGGGAAATGTTGAGTTGGATCTTGGAGACGGCGTGAAGTTCGGAAGGTGTGAAAACATTTTGCTACCTAGGAAACATACTGAATGGAGAAGGTGGATCAGACTCAGCAACTGTTGCAAGAGTGAGATGTGCATGGAAGAAGTTTCGTTAACTGAGTGGCGTGCTGATGAGGAAGGGAGTGTCATTGAAGCTGAAGAGAAAGGTGTATGCTGCATTTGTGAGAAGTGTTATGATTTATGGGAGCGAGACATGGGTAATGAACGTAGAGCAGCAACGAAGGCTGGAAAGGGTGGAAATGCAAATGGTTCGGTGGATGTGTGGAGTATCGTTGAGAGAGGACAAATGATGAATTGCGAAAGATGATGTGAATAGAGCCTGTGATTGATGCTGTGAAGAGAAACAGGTTGAGATGGTTTGGTCATGTGTTGAGGAAAGATGAAAGTGACTGGTTGAGAAGAGTGATGGAAATGAATGTAGAAGGAAGTGGAGGATGGGGAAGACCGAGAAAGTCTTGGCTAAAGATGGTGGAAGAAGAAATGCGGGCAAGGGGGTTAACAAGGGGAGATGCAGAAAATAGGGCAAAATGGAGAATATTGTCATGTGGACCGCAAGGCTAACACCCGCTCTAGCAGGGAAAATGGCATTAAAATGCATGTTGTTGTTGTTGAGGATGTACACAGGGTGGGAGGTTTTTTTTTTTAGGGTTTTTTTTGTTTGTTTGTTTAAAGTCTTATGGTTATGTTAGTATGCTTCTACATGCTGCCCTGTCTTCTAGCAAGCATTGAAATTGGTTTAAATACCTTTAGTCCGTGCAGTATAATGTTTATTCTTCCAGGTGAGCGCCAGGGGTATTACCCTTATGTTTAGTTTCCTTTTAGATATCAAAGTGCAATTTAACAAGTGAGCTGTGAATACAACATGGGTGTGAGGTGCAAAATGGTATCTGTTACTTGTGTGGTTCATGCATTTTTGAGCTGTTAATCTTTGAGCAGTACCTGATTCGGTGCAATTTGAATCGGACAATGTTGTGCCTCGGTTCCTGCTCTCTGTTTCCTCGTATTGGTTTTGAGTGCATGTTGTGCCTGCATTGACCTGTGCCTAAAAACAAACGACAATTTTCAACAGCAGTGCAACAAGGGAAGACAGACAAAGTAATCTATTTTTATTGGTCTCATTATTTGTTTGGAGTTTAGAGGTTTAGCTAGGGTTACCATATTTTATTTTTTGAAAAGAGGACACAGAGGACAAAAATAAAAATAAACAAGGAGACGTCATGCGGAGCACGAGATACTTGCAAAATCCACCCCCCACCCCCCAAGAAAAAAATTCCATTGATACAGCAAATTGTCCATTTCATCAAGATTAAAATTGACAATCTTGATTAAAGCTCGGATCAATAGGAAGAAAAGTGACGATTTTTCAGATGAAAAATGATGATTTTGGAAAGTTGACCTTGAGTTGACCTTTGACCTTTTGACCTCAAAAATAGTTAGTTTCCCTATTTAGTGACTCAATGTGCAAATGCTGTTCAATTTTCAATTCAATCGGATGAAAATTGTGGATTTTTGAAACTTGGCCTATGTTGACCTTTTGGCCGACGTTGACCTCAAAAATATTTGGTGGTTGAATTCAGTGACCAGATATGCAAGTCCTCTTCACATTTCAAGTCAATTGGATGAAAATTGAGGATTTTAGAATTTTGGCCGAAGTTTTGGCCGAAGGAAAGAAAACCTGTTTCGGTCATAGCTTACAATAATCGTGAATGTAAACATTTCATCGTCCATCTTCAATCGTCAGGAAATCCATTGTCCTGCCAATTGTACAATGTTTGTAAAATGTATCACGAGGAAGGATGTCTGTGTTTCGGCTGAAGGAAGGATCTTTGTGGACTTGTCTTTCACGTGGATTGAACGTTTGCACTTTTTGCGGTCAAGTAATTTCAGCGAAAGTTAAGTCCAGTGAATAAATATTCCTTCAAGCACATTTAAGCAAAACAAAGTTTAAATGCGTTTTATTGTATACATCCTGGTGGCTCATGGGAGAGCTGGAACAGAGAACGGATCAGGACGCAACATAAAGGAACAACAGAAGGAGAAGGGAATGACCCAACAGCAGGGCCGTGGGACAAAATAGACGAAGACGGACAAACAAGGAATTGCGGGTAACGTTGATGGTTATTGGAGAACCCAAAGGGTGGACCAGGTGGACACAGAAGCAAACTTTTGGGAGGGGGTGAGCAGTGGTTTAATGGGTGGAGAAAAGATCATGGTTTTGGATGGGAGATGATCTGAGATGGTGGTGAACAGCTGTCTTTTGAAGACCTGGGGGGGTGGGGGGGGGGAGGGAGAATGAGATTGAAGAGAGTCTGGAAGTTGGTTCCACAGGCAGGAATAGAGAGAAAGAAATGAGTGAAGGTGAGAGGTGATCCTGGATTTAGGTAGTTTCACGAGAAGGGGGTTGAGCAATGTGTGAGGCAGGGGTGCCAGAGGGAGAGCAGCATTCCATGAAGCTGTGGACGAAAGCCTTACAGAGGTGGATAGGAGTTCAAGCCTTCCAAGGAAGGGCTTTTCACGACGGAGAATGCCCAGTCAGCGATTGGCTTTGAAAGCCAAGTTTGAAATCTTTGAAGGCCAACTTCGCTCTTTCATTCCTCTTTTCTCCCGCGTCTGGAACAACATCCCACACTTTCTTCAATCCCTCTCCTTCCTCCAGATCTTTAAAACAGCTGTTCACCACCATCTGCTATCTTCCCCCATCCAAACCCTTGATCTTTTCTACCCCCGTTAAAACACCCCAAATCCGCCTCTGTCAATACCCAACTTCTTTCCTGAAATTCCTAGTAGTGTTTATTTGCTTTATACTGTGTAGCCTTCCCTCCTCCCCAGCCCTCCCCTTTCCACAGATCTACCGATGTCCCTGTTCTCTACTGTTGTTGTGCTTGTGTGCTTCCCTCTCTCTCCCCCTCTTGTCTCCCCTCCCTTCATTGTATATTTTATGTGTCTGTGCATATTTTCAATGTTTCAACCCTGGTGTTGGGCTAGCGGCTAGGGTGCCAGCTTAGGATCCTAGGATCGTGGGTTCGCAATCCCGGACGATCGCTGAATTAACGCCAGGGGGGTTGACTCAGCCTGTCATCCTTCCGAGGTCGGCTAATTGAGTACCAGTTCACTGGTAATTCCCTGCTTGTCGTAAAAGGCGACAAAAAGGGTTGGCGGCAGGAAGGACATCCGGCCGTAAAACATTGCTTCAAAAAGGGGACCGAAAAACAACAACAATCACGGTCCCCGAAAAAGGCCAACCCCCGCTTGCGGGGAAAAAATGGCTTCTAAAGGTGTTTTCTTTTTGTGCATGTTTTCAATGTGTTAGGTCTTACACGAGCCTCGATTCTGTATACAAAAAAAAGTAGCTTGCCCAAGAGAGATCATGGTTGAGAGTGAGACCCAAGAGTTTGAATGACTTATTCTTCTTCTTCAACTTCTTCAAGACAGTTGCTGAGAAAGGAGTTGGGAGGGTTTGCCATACGGTCCTTTTGGAGAGTGAGTGTGAGATTTGTCTGGATTGAAAGATTGAAAGGTTAAATCTATAATTTGATCCGTACCCAAACGTTTTGGAGAGAGAGAGCTCCATTCACTTTGGCAGGACTGGGGAGGGGGCTAGCTTATATATAGTGGGTGGGGGTAATATGGACCTCACTGAAGTACCCATGATGCACTGCATCAAACCTCGTCTCCATATCATGGGATAAACAAGTATGGCCGACCAGCAAGTGAACAACTGCAGTTGATTCAAACTCTTTAATGACGCTAAGTGCAAACTTCCAAAAGTTTTCATCTCAAATTTTACAATTCATAAGCATGCAGTACTGTGTATGTACAGTCACGTGAAAAAGTAAGTACACCCCATGTAAAGTTTTGACTTTATCAACATATTTCAACATACAGCTATTTGATCTTCATTTCAACAATACTGACAGATAAAGGTGATATAATATAACAAATATCATGAAACATTTACATTTTGTAATCCATTGTATAATTTAAATAAACATAAATGCAAATTTCGCATGTGGAAAAAGTAAGTACACCCCGACATTTATCACTACTTCAAATACCTAAAATTAGAATCAGGTGCACCAGCTCAGGTGCAAATGATTAGAACATCATGGAGAGGATCTTGGAGGAACCTGTCTTATTCAAACCTCAGACATTTAGTTTGGTTTCCTCTTTGTTGTTGAAGTGTGCGATGTCACCATGCCTAGATCAAAAGAGCTCTCTGAGGCCTTCAGGAAGAAGGTTATCAATGCCTACGACTCTGGGAAGGGATTTAAAAAGATCTCCAAACAATTTGAAATCAATCATGCGACTGTCCAGAAGATCATCTACAAGTGGAGAAGATTCCAAACAACTGCCAACTTGTTCAGGCCAGGCCGCCCCAGCAAGTTCAGCCCGAGAGCAGACCGCAAGATGCTGAAAGAAGTCTCCAAGAACCCCAGAACGTCATCACGGGACCTACAGGTAGCTCTTGCCACTGTTGATGTCAAAGTGCACGAGTCTACCATTAGAAAGAGGCTGCACAAATTTGATTTACATGAGAGGTGTGCCAGGAGGAAACCTTTTCTGTCCATAAAGAACATCAGGGCAAGACTAAAGTTTGCCAATGAACACCTAGGCAAAGACCAGCACTTCTGGAACAATGTGCTATGGACAGATGAGTCAAAGGTAGAGCTATTTGGCCACAGTACCAGAAGACATGTTTGGCAAAAACCAAAAAAGACAGCATTTGACCACAAAAAACTGATACCAACTGTAAAGCATGATGGTGGAAATATTATGGTTTGGGGCAGCTTTGCTGCATCAAGGCCTGGGCAGCTCACCATCATAGCATTCACTATGAATTCTTTGTTGTACCAGAGGGTGCTTGAGGATAATGTGAAGCCATCTGTCAGAAAGTTGAAGCTCAACTGAAGGTGGACCTTGCAACATGACAATGACCCTAAACATACAAAAAAAGAAAGAAATGGAGGGTTCTGGAATGGCCAAGTCAAAGCCCGGATCTAAATCCCATCGAGATGTTGTGGGGGGATTTTTAAACGAGCTGTGCATGCAAGAAACCCCTCAAACATCGCACAGCTGAAAGAATTCTGCATGGGGCAGTGGGCAAAAATTTCTCCCAGTCCATGTCAGAGACTGGTAGACAGTTATAAGAAACGCCTACTTGAGGTTGTTTCTGCCAAAGGGGGCAATACCACATGTTAGAGCCAAGGGTGTACTTACTTTTTTCACATGCGGAATTTGCATTTTTGTTTATTTAAATTATACAATGGACTACAAAATGTAAATGTTTCATGATATTTGTTATTTTATATCACCTTTATCTATCAATATTGTTGAAATGAAGATCAAATAGCTGTATGTTGAAATATGTTGAAAAAGTCAAAACTTTACATGGGGTGTACTTACTTTTTCATGTGACTGTATGTACTGGACATGCTGACATGATCGAGAGGCATGGTGTAGGGAATATGGACCCTTTGGTAGTGTCTAATATGGACCCATTTCCATATTCCCCACGGTCGATGTCCATATTCCCCACGGTCGATGTCCATATTCCCCACACAGGAAGCTAATAGAATAAGTCCACAAAACAGCATGTTCACTACACGGGAGGGTTTGTTAACAGCCGATACTTGACGGCTCGGTCCAAGGTGTTTTTGTGGTCTGACAAGACTAAGAAGATGTGTTGTGATTTGGCTTTCAGATGGTGCGAACATACAAAAAGAAAGGTGTACGTGGTTTGTGGGCAGAGGAGGATATGCAGCGGGCAGTCGATGCAGTCAGACAAGGTCAACCTCTGAAGACTGTCGCACGAGAATATCATGTTCCACGTAATACGCTACGACGTCATGCAGGAAGAGATGCACCAGTGATGGTGAATTTTCTTGGGTCCAATGCAGTGAATGCAAGCAATGGGCCCACGAAAACGAAAATGACGATGAGGGTACAGGTGCTTTCGTCTGTGACGAGTGTCGCTAAGGTTGTTGTTCACAGAAAAATCGGAAAATAACATTTGTCCCAGGGAACATTTGTCGAAAAGAAACTGGACTTACCACATTGAGGTAATATGGACCTGCGGTCCATATCACCCCAATGGGGGGGTCCATATTCCAAACAACGTGGGGAATATGGACACTGATGGCATATTTTTATTTGTCCCCTCAATCATATGTCTTTGATTTTATTCAACCCAAACTGCACGGGGATGTAGTCTGTCTGGTTGTCCAAAGAAACCATTATTTGGAAATTTTCCTTGTCTATTTGTGTAGCCTCTATCAGGACTTTGGCTTAGGGGGTCCATATTACCCCCAACTACCCTATCGATGTGCAGTTATCTACACTTGTAGTAATCATGACGCCTCCCTGCTGTCTCCCCCCCTCCCCATTCCCTGATTATTTGAATTAATGTGGTTTAGAAAGAGCAGACATGATGGGTTTAATTGCCTGCTTCTTTGTCAAAGTCCTTGATTGTAATTATTTGTATGTATGGACTGTATTATCATTTGTGGTTTGTCATCATTTGTGATTGTGCTTTGCGAGACAACAGTCATTATCCGTTTATATGACTCGTATATTGTGGCTATGTATAGTGGTATAGTGGTATATAGTGGTATAGTGGTATATAGTGGCATGTAGTATGACTAGTATAGTTTATATAGTGGGCTCGTTGGTCTATTGTACCTAATTTTCATGGGTCTTCACCACCTTGCAGCATACCCGCCTGCCAGATTCGGGGAACTTTTGGGTCTTCTGGATATTATAGGTTATCGGGGACTTTTAGGTCTATTTGGGTGTTTTGGGTCTTTTGGTTCTTTAGGGTCTTTTAGATCCTTGGGTTATTTTGGGTCCTCTGGAATTTTTGGGTGTTTTGGGTGCACGGGGACTTTTTGGGGCCTTGGGGACTTGGGATCTTAGGGGACCCATATTCTGGATCATGGTTTTGAACCATGGAACCATAAGCCCTGGAACCATAAGACCTGGAACCAAAGTCTGGAACCATAAGACCCCGAAGGATCTTAGGGGTCTTAAAGGTTCATCAAAGGTCGAAGCGGTGTCAGAAGTTTGAAGAGTTAAAAGGCAAATTTCAATAAAACGTAATTAATTAATAGACGTACATAATCAATAGACACAAAAACTGACACACACACACACACACACACACACACACACACACACACACACACACACACACACACACACACACACACACACACACACACACACACACACACACACACACACACACACACACACACACACACACACACACACACACACACACACACACACACACACACACCATCCATCCATTCATAGTAGACTAGCAGAAGTACCCGGCATTGCCGGGCGGGGGAGGGAAGGGGGAAGGAGAGGGGAGGGGAACGGGGGGGGAGGGGAGGAGAGGGGGGGGGGGAGAAGAGGGGGGAGGGGGAGGGGGAGGGGAGGGGTGAGAGGGAGGGGGAGGGGAGGGGGAGGGGAGGGGGGAGGAGGAGGGGGGAGGGGGAGGAGAGGGGGGAGGGGGAGGGGGAGGGATGGGAGGGGGAGAGGAGTGGGAGGGTGGGAGGGAGTGGGAGGGTGGAGGGGAGGGGGAGGGGGAGGGGGAGGGGGAGGGGGGAGGGGGGTGGGGAGGGGGAGGGGGAGTGGGGGAGGGGAGGGGGAGTGGGGGAGGGGGAGGGGGTGGGGAAGGGGTAGGGCAGAAAGGAAGGGGTAGGGGGTATATAGTGGCATGTAGTATGACTAGTATAGTTTATATAGTGGGCCCGTTGGTCTATTGTACCTAATTTTCATGGGTCTTCACCACCTTGCAGCATACCCGCCTGCCAGATTCGGGGAACTTTTGGGTCTTCTGGATATTATAGGTTATCGGGGACTTTTAGGTCTATTTGGGTGTTTTGGGTCTTTTGGTTCTTCAGGGTCTTTTAGATCCTTGGGTTATTTTGGGTCCTCTGGAATTTTTGGGTGTTTTGGGTGCACGGGGACTTTTTGGGGCCTTGGGGACTTGGGATCTTAGGGGACCCATATTCTGGATCATGGTTTTGAACATGGGAGGGGCATGGGGGAAAGGAGGGGGAGGGGAGGGGGATGGGGAAGGGGTAGGGCGGAAAGGAAGGGGTAGGGGGAAAGGGAGGGGGCATGGGGGAAAGGGAGGGGGAGGGGAGGGGAAGGGGAGGGGGAGGGGCATGGGGGCATGGGGGAAAGGGAGGGGGAGGGGAGGGAGGGGCATGGGGGAAATGGGAGGGGGAGGGGCTGGGGAAGGGGTACACAAAGGAGGGGCATGGGGGAAAGGGAGGGGGAGGGGAGGGGGATGGGGAAGGGGTAGGGTGGAAAGGAAGGGGTAGGGGGGAAAGGGAGGGGCATGGGGGGAAAGGGAGGGGGAGGGGGAGGGGAGGGGAGGGGAAAGGGGAGGGGGGTAGGGGAGAGGGTATGGTGGAGGGGGAAGGGAGGGGGGAGGGGGAGCGGGGGAAAGGGAGGGGGAGCGGGAGGGAGGGGGAGGAGGGAAGGGGAGGGGAGGGATATAGATGGTTACTGGCAATTGATCACATCCACAAATGATGTAATCCACACAATTTATGTACTTTACATAACGTTAATAGGAATACATGGCCGTGTAGATGGGAAATACAGTTTGTTTGAAATAAATCACAAATATCAGATGAAAGTGAAAAAAAACCGATGTGGTGTGAATGGCAATGTTCCTCGCTGAAATGTGAAAAAACTGAATTACGTGCGAATGCATAACTGTGAGATTATGGCGGCAAAGTTGGAACATCACGTGATCGCCCTGAGCGAATCAGCGCGCTGCTCTGCGACCAGCTCAGATGCCGTGTATTATATTCCTCGCTGAAATGCGCTGAGGTAAAAATATGGTAAAAAAATATTATGAAATATTTTTTTTTAGGTCGGCCATGTTCTTCCCAGGCTCAATGGGCATGTCTATGCCAAATATGAAGGACGTGAGCCTCTCCGTTTAGGAGTCTATCGGTAACATTACACACACACACACACACACACACACACACACACACACACACACACACACACACACACACACACACACACACACACACACACACACACACACACACACACACACACACACACACACACACACACACACCTCATCCATATATATTTTTTCTTTATATTATATTTTTTCTTTTAATATATTTTCGGGGGGGAGGGGAATATATTTTCTTTTATATTTGTGACACTTCGTCTATTGATTTCTCAGATATTGCTGTGACTTATTTGCACTGCAATCCTGGTGTTGGATCAACGGTTAAGGTGGCTGGCTTAAGATAGTAGGGTCTTGATTTCAAGCCCCTGTCATTTCGTTGAATGACCAAGCCTATCAATCCTTCTGAGGTCGTCAAAATGAGTACAACGTCACTGCAAGCAGGGGAACTGCATCAAAAGCGCAGCGATGCCCCCAGCAATGATGCAACCAGCACCACAGGCTGCACACGAAATAATAATTGGCACTGCGAAATACATCTTTAAGGACTGTTTGTTCCTGCTCCCAGTTTGCACACTTTCGAGTGCATATGATTTGCCTTTCACAAGGGACCAAAAGGTTATCGGAAAGGAAGGAACGACATCAATATACCTGCTCAGCCTTGCTCTCCCAGTTAACTCTTAGGACTGAAAAGAGCATGAAAACGCATTGCATGAAGATTGAGATAAAAAGTCCGATCCACATCCCTGCAACAAGAGAGAGAAATAGGTTAATACCTGCTGCTCGTTAGAACAGGATGAGAACAAACAAAGTTACGTGTCCAAAGGTCGAGTTCACACAAGCATTAGAGGGCGATATTAATTACATTTTCACTGTCTCTGTCATTCTGTTTGTTTTGCTTTACCTTGAGTATTACTTACACCTTATTTTCTATGTCCACGTTGGGAAGAACATTCAGTTCTTCACAAGTGGTGTCACTGTCTCCCATGCTGGTTATGTCCCATCACCCACCCTTTACTTTCCCTTTGTATGGTGTACTGCATACATACAGGGTGTCCCATAAGTCTGGAACCATAGGGCAAAAAAAGATATTCCTCTGGGACGGGGTCCAGACCTATGGGATGGTTCCAGAATATGGAAGAACCCAGACGACCCAGGGACGGTTCCAGAATATATATGTATTTATATATGTGTATAGAAATATATACATAGTATATATATATATATACGTAGTACAGTATATATATATATATACGTATATATATAATTATGTACTGTATATATATTGTCCTGTGGATGGCTCTATGAAGACAGAGCGTCCACGGATAGCTAATCGAGCTTACTTTGAGGCGTTTCCAATTGATGGCGGACAATACACGAGCAGGGGGGTTTGGGGAGGATGCCGACTTACCTTCACGGCCCCGCACGCAGGCGTCTTCAACCTCAAAATCAATTCAACCCGAGACGGATGTAAAATGTACAAAAGGAATATTTATTAACGGAACCTGAGAACAAAGGATGCGACAGTAAAAAAATAAACCCCTATATCGGGACATGCCCACACGGACTTCGACGACACACAGATGCGGAGGATAACTAAAGAAACAATTGTGTGCGCATAGTGTGGCTTATCTGTCTGGAATCGTCAGGTCCGTTCAGGCTCCGGTGTCGGCGGGAAGTAGGCCTTGGTGCGCCCTCGTCCACTAGGCCTCAATAAGGCCCCCTTCGCACACTGCTGGACCAACCAAGCCACTCGCTCGCCCCAGTCTCGCCCGCTCCAATGGCAAGCCTTGCTCGCACATGAATGCCAGGGGGAGAATCGATGGCGTTCCAACGTTTTTCCAATGTCCGTTGTAAAGCAGGCAATTTGCGGATCGCAAGGGAAGAGGTCCAAATGGAGAGAAAGGTGAGAGAGGTCCAGGCAGGATGGAATCCAACAACGAGAAGCTCGAAATGTCGGCCAGCCAGTGGTTTTACTGGCCGTCTCGTGACGTCAGCTCCCTTCCCCTTCAACCACCGTGTCGCCCCTTGACCTCTCCAATCTTCCGATCGCGTCCGTTCCCTCTCATTGGCCGAGCGCCTTTTGCCCTTCGTGTCATGCCATCAGTCCGTGGCCAATCGGTGTGGCACGTCCTTCACCTTCCGTCCTCTCCAATCGGCGCTCTGCTCTTTACTTGCCCCTCCCCCCCCTGTCAATCACGAGTCCTTCTGGGCATGGCTATTGCCTGGCTGGTCGATGTGTGTTTGCCATGGCACCGTAGTGCGTGGTTGCTTCCTGTTGGTTGTTCCGGTCAGTCATTGTGAGAGGGGAATTAATTAATGTGGTGCGCTATTGGGGCTAGCTAATGTATGTGATGTGTTGCCATAAGGGACACTGAAATGATCACAGAGGGGACGACACCCCAGGGAATTAGCATAAACCCTAGAACTACTTAACATGACCCACCCCCTCATGGCGGGGACACAGATACGCAGCTTACTCCGACAAACCGGGCTAGACAGGTCCCTGACTTACTTACATCGAGATGGTTCTTCTTCTTCGCAACATCGGAGCACGTACCTATGCATATCTACCTAAATCTATATAGGCCTACCCAAAATTCATAATATATACACATGTATACTATATATATATATATATATATATATATATATATATATATATATATATATATATATATACTGTATATATATATATATATATATATATATATATATATATATATATATATATATATATATATATATATATATATATATATATATAATTATATATATATATCTATAATTATATATATATTATTATATATTGTTGTGGTTTTGAGTTTTGGTAACAGTTGTATAATAAAGGTTAAATTTCCCCCTCATAGATAGTCACACAAGCAACATGTAGCCTCGCGATAGTGCAGTTATCTCTTAGTATTTGTGAGCTTAGTCCTTTTCCGATGTTAGTTCTGCATTGAGTAGAGTAAGGAGAATAGGTCCTACTCCTACTTCCATTGCCTGATCCCACCTCCATGGCCTCATGCCTCTTTGTGATGCCTTTGGTTCTTTTGGCGCGAAATAACACCAGGCAGGCATAGGAGGGTAGGGGCGGACCGAATGAGGGCGGCAGAGGAGCTGACGGTAAGCGCGAGCCGCCAATCAGGGCTCAGAGGGTGTGGCGGCAGCACTGCGTCACAGGATGTGGTTAGAAGGTTCGAGAAGGTTCGGGACGTATCAATATAAGCGGTTGCGCAAAGCCCCCAGGAGGACTCGTGAGCAGTTGGATTGGAGAGCGCGTGAGGAGTTGGCACCTAGGAGTTCAAGCAGCAATTGAGGTACGAGGACTGAGTTGGCATTGAGTGGAGAAAGACGCGCATGAACCAGGATATGCGCTCGTATGAAGTGACGCTCGGTTGAGCTTGAAGCCGAGCCGCCTATAGTGCATTGAGTTACGCAAGTGATAACGTGCTGTGTAACCGCCAGCCACGCTGAGAGATGCGTACTTTTCCTTCCTACCTCATCGGCTGCCTTTTGTTCGGGAGATGCGCTATGAGGATCCTTCCACCGCCTGCTTGCCTTCTTCGCGGGATGTGCTGGGACCGTGGAGAGCTGGACGGGGCCGTTCCTGGATGACCACGTCGGCGCGTTTGGCCTGAACATCAACCTGCCTGCAATTCCCTGTGTGAGTGCGACGGGCCCGAGTCTGGGTGTTAAGAATAAGACTATTTAAGTGCTGCACTGTGTCTCTGCGTCTACCGATCATTGTACAAACTTGGGAATAATAATTATTAAATCCTGTTATTTCTTCATTCGATCGTTCTTGTGATTTCCTCATTGACTAAGCGTGATACAAATAGTATCGCTCGGATCGGGTTCCACTACTAGAAAACTGCACGGACCACGTGGTACTCAATCCGCTTGGTGTACCCAAATCACACGTGGCTCGTGCGAAGCCTTCTTTCCCGTTTCCGTGGCGGCACAGGGATTTAGGTACGAGCGAGACTTAGTCCCGAAATCCGACTTTGCGTTTGCCCGGAAGAGGCGTTTCAAGTCTCTCGGGTCCACCAAGCCCAGAAAGAATAAGGGGCTTAATCCCCCCTTGGTAAGGGGAAGAAGGGCGGTGGAAAATCGTAACAATATATATATATATACAGTGCGTATCAAAAAAAAGGTAATCCGAATTGAAGGAGTTAATATGCAAAGGTTATTTATTTTGACAATTTACATGTGGTTTACTAATTAAAAGGAGATCCTCAGCTTTCCATTGATACCTTCCATGCATCATTGCTGTCACACATGTACGAGTACATGTTCATTGAAAATGACAAGTTCAAATCGCATTTTTACAAGTTTGGCTAATCGATGCAAGTCAGGATAATTGGTGCAAAATTAACGTCAGATGTGAACTTTTCTCAGGAATGATTGGTCTTTATGCGCCCACACCTTCAACATGTCCACCTCCCCTTTCAACACAAAGCTCACAGCGCCGGAGCATGCCCTGAACTGCTCGTCTCACCATAGCCGGATCATTGCGCAAAGCATCCACTTCATGTCGAATATGGCCCTGCAATTCGTCAAGATCACGGGGAGGAGTTACGAACACCTTGTTCTTTAAATGTCCCCAAAGGAAATAATCACATGGTGTGAGGTCAGGTGATCTTGGCGGCCATTCCACTGCATGGTTGAGGGCGATGACTCCGTCTCCAAAGAGTTCCCTCAGTCGATCTCGGACAGCGATAAGACGATGTGCTGGGGCGCCGTCTTGGCACCAGAGATATCTGAAGACACCACGAACCTGTCGCTCAAAGTTCTCCTCCAGCTGCGGTAAAACTTCATCATTGATCATCTGCAGATACCTGTTACCATTGACATTCCTTTGAAAGAAAAATGGTCCGAGCACCTGACCACTTCCACAAAGTCCCAGCCAAAGAGGCCACTTTTGTCAATTCATGTTGGTGTCAAAATTAAATTCCGGGGGTTGTCCTGTCGGTGCATATTCAAGAACATTATGGGTATTGACCTTGTCGTCCATGGCGAAAGCAGCTTCGTCGCTGATAACGAGATACTGCAGGAAATTGACATCTGCTTCGCAACGTGCTATCAACCATCTGGCAAGCACCAGCCTCCTGGAAAAATCCACCGGCGTAAGTTGATGCCAGATGTGAATCCGATATGGATGTTGGTGGAGGTCCAGTCGTGTGATTCGGTTGAATGTTGCCAAAGGCAATCCCGTCCCATTTCATCTTGCGCTGATATCCCTAGGATGCTCCAAAACCTGCTGCCTTACTGCTGCAATGTTCTTTTCTGATCACCCAGTGCGCCTCCTACCAGAATTCTCCTTGTTGCGGTTGAGGCTAGTGACATGCTCTTGGTATTTTCTAACATTCGCCCAGATGGCTTTGGCTGCTGGAGGCTCCCGTTCTGGGAAACGTTCCCTGAACGCATCACGAGTTCGCTGCAAACTTCCAGTTTGGTGAAAGGTTGTAACCACGAAGGTCCGCTCTTCAGTCGTAAGTTGAACCATCTTTTCAATGACTCAGACTCTCTCTAACCCCATACACTATAGGCCCATCTTAAATACCCATCTTTAAAAAAGGATGATGCAACCGACGATTACCAGACCAGCTTAACAATTTTACATAATCAACTTGGCAGTCGACAAGTAATGCGTCCATTTAAAACCGTCTTGCACCGATTAGCCAAACTTGTAAAAATGCGATTTGAACTTGTCATTTTCAATGAACATGTACTCGGTCATGTGTGACAGCAATGATGCATGAAAGGCATCAATGGAAAGTTGAGGATCTCCTCATAATTGCGAAACCACATGTAAATTGTCAAACGAAATAACCTTTGCATATTAACCCTTTGATTTCGGATTACCTTTTTTTTGATACGCACTATATATATATATATATATATATATATATATATATATATATATATATATGTACATATATACAACACAACGACAACAACATGCATTTTAAGGCCATTTTCCCTGCTAGAGCGGGGGTTAGCCTTGCGGTCCCCATGACAATCTTCTCCATTTTGCCCTATTTTCTGCATCTCAGCTTGTTAGCCCCCTTGCCCGCATCTCTTCTTCTTCCACCATCTTTAGCCAAGTCTTTCTCGGTCTTCCCCGTCTTCTACTTCCTTCTACATTCATTTCCATCACTCTTCTCAACCAGTCACTTTCATCCTTCCTCAACACATGACCAAACCATCTCAACCTGTTCCTCTTCACAGCATCAATCACAGGCTCTATTCCCATCATCTTTCGCAATTCATTCATGTATATATATATATATGTATATATATATATATATATATATATATATACAGTCGTGGCCAAAAATATTGGCGCCCTTGTACTTTTTTCAAATAATGCACAATTCCTTCCAGAAAATTGTTTGAAATAAAAAAATATTTTGGTATCCACATTTGTATTTCTTTGGTTTGCAGTGGAACAAAACAAAAAAAGCTGAAAAAAGGACTAAATCTTTGCGTATTCCACACAGAAATCCTAAAATGGCCCAGACAATATTATTGGCACCTTTTAGAAGTTGTTAAAAAATAATTAGATTTCAAGCAGGTGATTCTCCTTTGCTTTGGAATTGAACTCACCTATGGTGAGTTTCAGGTGCCTGCAATATAAAAATCACTCATTCAACCAGTTTGAATGGCGAAAAGGAGTCATTCTGATGTTTTGTGTCACTGTGTGTACCGCAATGAGCATGGAGAAAAGAAAGAAAACCAGAGAATTGTTTGAGGCGGTCAGACACAAGATTGTAGCCAAGCATGGACAATCTCAAGGCGACAAGTCCATCTCCAGAGACATTGATGCTGTTGTGTCCTCCGTATGCAATGTTATCAGGAAGTTTAAGGCCCATGGCACTGCAGCCAACCTCCCTGGACGTGGCCGCAAGAGAAAACTTGATCAAAGATTGCAGCGAAGGATTGCTTGAATGGTGGAGAAAGCACCTCGATCAACTGCCAAACAGATTCAAGCTGACCTTCAGACACAAAGTACGACAGTTTGAACTCACACCATCCGTCGCCAACTCAATGAAAGGGTTGGTATGGCAGCAGACCCAGGAGAACTCATTGTTGAGAAAGCCCGAATGGAGTTTTCCAAAACACACCTTTGCCTTCCCACACCCCCTGGGAAGGAAACAAACCTTCCTCCCACCACACCCAACACGCAACCCCATTGGCGGCAATGGTGAGGAAAACCGGCTTGGGGGAGAAAACCCCCCTGGGGAGGGGGGCATAATGAATGCGCTGCAACCTTCATTGTGTAACCCTTCGTCATCCTGTCAAGTTTGGTTGAGATTGGATAAGTAATGATGGAATGTATCGCGGTCAAAAAATCATCAGACAGACAGACATCTGCAGGTGGTGTTTAGTATGATCGGGCATATCTTAAGCTCAATATCAGCCACAACATTACTTAAAGAGCATGGATGATACAAAAACAACACTTACCTCAATCTTCTCAGGAAACACTCTCCAACCAACACAGGCAAACGGTCTAAACCCAGCTCACGTTCCCTGTTGTTGGGTGAACAATCCAATGCTTGGCGAATATGCTTCGATACAAGAATCGGTAATTTCTTAACAAAACCCGATTTCACTCCAGATGTTGACATTATTTAATCCTCAAGATCTGATCCTCAAATCCCAACCCAGATTTTGATTATATACTTCAGTTAGTTCGTGAGAGTAGATCGTGTTTCCAAGGCAATGCAAATTTGAATAGGCCCAATTAAAATGGCGGCTTAAACCCCTGCGATGTGAAGTTGGGCTGACCAAGGATAAAGCCTTTCACGAAGGTACGCCTTTAATTATCTTCAAAAGGGGTGTTTAAATTTACCCAAAACCCACTTTTCATTCATGCACTCCTTTGGAGTTCCCTTCGTATGCATGCTACTAAGTTCCATGGTTTTGGAATTATGGAGGATGGACCCGCACGTACGTACGTACGTACGCACGCACACACACGCACACACACACACACACACACACACACACACACACACACACACACACACACAACATTCTCTTTTATTATTATGGATAGGTGGATATATTAATTAGGGGACGAATTCAGTTCCATAATATGACATCCAGGTTTATAAAATTTATCCATTAACGACAATGACATCGATTAGCCAGAATATGGTTCATCCATAACACCCTTGGTCCCATACCATTTCGGATAAAAGAGTTTCTACTGCGTCGTGCTTTTGATGAAACAGTGATTAAATACTCCTATTCCAGAATTAATTTAAGCAAAACTGTTAAAAGGCAGATCTGTGCTCTTAAGTAGGATGTGCAAAAAGAAAAGTTTTCACAAACTTCATGAACAAAAAGAATGAAACACAAGTTCAAATCATTAACTGGGCAATCAGTTCAGCCATTTGTTTGGCTCCATTCAAACATCTTACCAAAAACGTGCAGGTCTGTGAGAAACATAAGGGAGATTCCTATGGGAATCCCAATGAAATAATAGCCAATCAGACAACACAGGGCTCCAATTTTCTGAAGAGCGCATCCTCGCAAGATGCCACCAGCAACTACCTGGAAAAAAAAATTGAGAAATGAGAACAACAAGTGCCATCCTCAAGAGGGCTCAACGTGCTATTTCCCGACTCTTCTCAAAACAACAAATCCAACTACCCCTCACCCCCCTTCCCAAAACCTTCACCCCGCTCCTACCCTTATGTACTCCCCATGTGGCCTACAATATCCTTGGAAAGTTTTGGTCACGACCAACTAAAGTGGTTAATTTGACGAGAAGCCCAGCTCCATGCGGGAGCCGCCAGGGGGTGTTAATGTTATTGTTACCTTGAAAATTACGAGTACACTCGCTCACTTCGGGAGCGGAAAAAACATGGTCATTCCCCTTTGGGGTATGTAGATTACAGTCGCCTATGGTCGGATCTCAAGAACATTGGACGTGTGTTCATTTACCAAGTTTCTTGTGGAGAGATCACCAAGTGGTTCAAGCATTTGAGCAAGCACTCCATTCAAAACTGTTAAGGAACGGCTGGTTTGGCTGGCGCTAGCTAGCTGCTTGGTAAAGGAGCACAACCCGAGCTTTTCCCTTTCGGTTTCGTATGAAACAGCAGGAGCGAGTTTCAGAAGTTCGCTATGAAAATGCCACGGTAGCGGCAAAAAGAGCCATGTTATTAACCCAATAATTGTGGGTTATATAGAGTACAGTAGATCTTCGCTCAGTTCTGTAAGTAAACCTTACTTCACGGATGTCGGGATTCCTCCAAATTTCTTAATTTAGTGTTAGGCAGAGCATTAGCGACTGTTTAAAAAGCTAAGCTTAAGTGTTTGTGGTTTATAATGTTTTTACTTCCTGTAGAAGCCGTTGCTCCCACGGAAATGCCATTCTAACTATAAGCTATTTATACACGTTATCACTACAGGAAAAACGCCTTGGGGAAGTGGGACATTATTAGTATTAATATTGTTTTGTAATAACATTCACAACAAAACAACAACAACATGCATTTTAAGGCCATTTTTCCTGCTAGAGCAGGGGTTAGCCTTGCGGTCCCCATGACAATCTTCTCCATCTTGCCCTATTTTCTGCATCTCTCCTTGTTAACCCCCTTGCCCGCATTTCTTCTTCCACCATCTTTAGCCAAGTCTTTCTCAGTCTTCCCCGTCCTCTACTTCCTTCTACATTCATTTCCATCACTCTTCTCAACCAGTCACTTTCATCCTTCCTCAACACATGACCAAACCATCTCAACCTGTTCCTCTTCACAGCATCAATCACAGGCTCTATTCCCATTATTTTTCGCAATTCATCATTTGTCTTCCTCTCTCTCAACGATACTCCGCACATCCATCGAACCATTCGCATTTCCACCCTTTCCAACCTTCGTTGCTGCTCCACGTTCATTACCCATGTCTCGCTCCCATAAATCATAACACTTCTCACACATGCAGCATAAACCTTTCCCTTCAGCTTCAACGACACGCCCCTCCTCATCAGCACACCACTCAGTTCTCGAAACTTCTTCCATGCACATCTCACTCTAGCAACCGTTGCCGAGTCTGATCCACCTTCTCCATTCAGCATGTCTCGAAGGTAGCAAAATGTTTTCACACCTTCCAGCTTCACGCCTTCTCCAAGATCCAACTCAACATTTCCTCCATCTGCAGCTCCCTCTGTGCACACCTTACATATGAATGTAGCTGCCACACTGGTAAATGACCCTCTCAGACCACTACATTTTTGATGAACCCACTCAGCGCACATTGTGCATTGAATGGAGTTCACTCCGACACCCTTCCTGCACACAGCACTGGGCCACTTCCCAGTTCTTTCCACCTCAACACATGCTTTACCACTTGCCAACACCTTCGACTTTCCGATATTCACCTTCAGAACCTTTTGTCTCCATACATTCCTTCCACTTGTTCAGCTTTTCCTTCAGCCATCCATACTTTCCGCAATCAACACCAGATCATCTGCATACAACAACTCCCACGGTAAACCCTCCTTTACGTTCTGAGCCAGCACCTCCATCACAGCTACAAATAGTAGTGGACTTAGTACCGACCCCTGATGCACTCCCACCTTCACCTCAAACTCACCACTGTTCCCGTCCTTCGTCCTTACAGCTGTGTGCGCTCTTTTGTACATTGCCATCACTACTCTGATCAACCATTCCTCCACTCCTAACTTCCTCATTGCCCATGTCAATACTTTGCGTGGAACCCTAGCGAATGCTTTCTCCAGATCAACAAACCCAAGAAACAACTTCTTCCTCTTCTCCATGTACTTCTCCTGCAACTGCCTCACAATAAAAAGCGCGTCTGTCGTCCTGGCATAAATCCAAACTGCATTTCGTCGATCTTCACTTTCTTCCTTATCCTCCTCTCCAGCACCCTTTCCAATACCTTCATTCCATGCTCCAATAACCTTATCGCTCGGTACGAGCCACACTCCAGAGGGTCACCTTTCCCCTTGTATAGAGGGACGAGGGTACTCAGTTCCCAATCCACTGGAATGCGGCCTTCTTTCACAGCCAGATTACAGATCTCTGTCATTCTCTTCACACCCCAACTTCCTGCTGCCTTCAACATATCTCCCACAACTCCCGTCGGCCCTCCCGCTTTTCTACTCTTCATTGCTTTTATCGCTTCCTCAACTTCCTTCTCAGTTATCTTCTCTGCCGGTCCTAAAACTGGGTTACTCTCTATGTTGCCATCCCATTCATTCTCTGTATTCAACAGCAATTCCATATATCTTTTCCATCTTCCTTTAATTCCATCTGGGTCCACAACGATTTGGCCCACTTCATCCTTCAAGCAACTCACCCCCATCACATCACACCTCTCTTTCGCTATCTGCTTTGCAATCCTAAATACTGCTCTCTGACCCTCTTCCGAATCCAAGCGTTCTCCGAACATTTTCCTACATGCCTCCTGCGCCTTTGCTACCTCTTTCTTTGCAGCCTTCTTGGCTGCCTTATAACTTTCATGCTCTGCTGTTTCTGCTCCCGTACCCTTCGCCTTCTGCCACTCCTTGAACTTCTTCCTCTTCTCGTCAATCCTCTTTCCAACTTCATCATCCCACCACCATGTTTCCGAGTGCTTCGGTGGTCCTTTTGTCCATCCACCTACCTCACCAACGGCTCCCAACAGACTCGCTTTCATTGACATCCAACCACTTTCAAGCTCAACCACATCATCCTCTACTCTACTCAGCCTCTCTTTTAATGCCTCCCTTACTGTCACCTCTTTCAACCTCCACACCTTCATTCTCGGTTGGTACTTCACCCACCGAGCTCTCCTCGCACCTTTCACCCTTTTGTCGCAGACAACCAAGTGGTGCTGTGAAACAGCCTCCTCCCCCGGGATCACCTTTGTGTCCTGGAGGTGCCCCCATCTCGCCTACGCACCATCAAGTAGTCAACGGTTGTCGTCGACCCACCTGATGTGTATGTAACAAGCTTATTATCCTCTCTCTGGAACTGAGTATTACAAATCAACAAATCAGCTCCATCAGCAACTCCAAAATCCTTTCACCTTCTCCATTTCTCACACCATGTCCGTAACCCCCATGAACTCCCTCAAAACCAACCATACTCCTTCCCACATGTCCATTTAGGTCTCCTCCTACCACAACAACTTCCTCATCTTTCACGTTTTCCATCAGCTTATCCATCGCACACCAGAACTTGTCCTTCTCTTCATTGCTCCGACCAACCTGCGGAGCATATCCCGAGATGACGTTCACCAAGAGCTTTCCAATCATCATTTTCACCATCATCAACCTATCACTCACTCTAGTCACACTCACCACACTGTCTACAAACTCCTCAGAAAACAGGACACCTACACCATTCACGCCCTCCAGGCACCCTTGCCACACAAACTTGTATTTCTGTCCCTGTTTACCCTTCACCATTCTCACACCACTTCCCTTCCATCTCGCCTCTTGCACACAACATATATCCACTCTTTTTCTGACCAATACTTCCACCACTTCTCCTGATCTCCCTGTCATTGTCCCTACATTCCATGTCCCAAACCTCAGAAACCGATCTCCACTTCGGGCTGTACCCTGCCCATATGTTATTGTAATTGTCATGGTTCTCTTTTTGAGGCAATGTTTTTTTTATGGCCGGATGCCCTTCCTGACGCCAACCCTCTTAGTCGTCTCTTACGACACGCAGGGATATGGTGTGCCTATTCTAATCCAGGGTACGCACTGGGAAACGTTTAAAACATGGAAATTCTGGGGGGGGGGGGGGGGTTGGGGGGGGCATCACGGCTGCGGGGGCCCCGTCAGACCAACGCCACGTTTGCCCGGTCAGCCCCAGGGCGGCCCGGTCAGCACCACACCCTTGGAAAGGACTTCGATGCACGTCGGCCCGGTCGGCACAGAGCCTGGCGCGAAGTCCAAGGACATCAGCACGTCATCCGAAAACAGCTCCGATTGGTGCGAACGACTAGGTCAATGGCGCGAACCAGGTCCCGAAACGCCCTGGCTCGCTTGGCCCCGATGAAGGCCTCACTGAGTGTTCTCCAAACAGGGGCAGAATCGCCCAATCGCCCAAAAACCTATCACGGACGGACGGACAGACATCCTGAAAACATAATGCCTCCAGCGAACATGCCTTCG
>NC_136274.1:18322124-18432124 GCF_964187855.1 Myxine glutinosa
TAGAAATATATACATAGTATATATATATATATACGTAGTACAGTATATATATATATATACGTATATATATAATTATGTACTGTATATATATTGTCCTGTGGATGGCTCTATGAAGACAGAGCGTCCACGGATAGCTAATCGAGCTTACTTTGAGGCGTCTCCAATTGATGGCGGACAATACACGAGCAGGGGGTTTGGGGAGGATGCCGACTTACCTTCATGGCCCCGCACGCAGGCGTCTTCAACCTCAAAATCAATTCAACCCGAGACGGATGTAAAATGTACAAAAGGAATATTTATTAACGGAACCTGAGAACAAAGGATACGACAGTAAAAAAATAAACCCCTATATCGGGACATGCCCACACGGACTTCGACGACACACAGATGCGGAGGATAACTAAAGAAACAATTGTGTGCGCATAGTGTCAAGTGTGGCTTATCTGTCTGGAATCGTCAGGTCCGTTCAGGCTCCGGTGTCGGCGGGAAGTAGGCCTTGGTGCGCCCTCGTCCACTAGGCCTCAATAAGGCCCCCTTCGCACACTGCTGGACCAACCAAGCCACTCGCTCGCCCCAGTCTCGCCCGCTCCAATGGCAAGCCTTGCTCGCACATGAATGCCAGGGGGAGAATCGATGGCGTTCCAACGTTTTTCCAATGTCCGTTGTAAAGCAGGCAATTTGCGGATCGCAAGGGAAGAGGTCCAAATGGAGAGAAAGGTGAGAGAGGTCCAGGCAGGATGGATGGATTCCAAGTTCCAACAACGAGAAGCTCGAAATGTCGGCCAGCCAGTGGTTTTACTGGCCGTCTCGTGACGTCAGCTCCCTTCCCCTTCAACCACCGTGTCGCCCCTTGACCTCTCCAATCTTCCGATCGCGTCCGTTCCCTCTCATTGGCCGAGCGCCTTTTGCCCTTCGTGTCATGCCATCAGTCCGTGGCCAATCGGTGTGGCACGTCCTTCACCTTCCGTCCTCTCCAATCGGCGCTCTGCTCTTTACTTGCCCCTCCCCCCCCTGTCAATCACGAGTCCTTCTGGGCATGGCTATTGCCTGGCTGGTCGATGTGTGTTTGCCATGGCACCGTAGTGCGTGGTTGCTTCCTGTTGGTTGTTCCGGTCAGTCATTGTGAGAGGGGAATTAATTAATGTGGTGCGCTATTGGGGCTAGCTAATGTATGTGATGTGTTGCCATAAGGGACACTGAAATGATCACAGAGGGGACGACACCCCAGGGAATTAGCATAAACCCTAGAACTACTTAACATGACCCACCCCCTCATGGCGGGGACACAGATACGCAGATTACTCCGACAAACCGGGCTAGACAGGTCCCTGACTTACTTACATCGAGATGGTTCTTCTTCTTCGCAACATCGGAGCACGTACCTATGCATATCTACCTAAATCTATATAGGCCTACCCAAAATTCATAATATATACACATGTATACATATATATATATATATATATATACATATATATATATATATATATATATATATATATATATATATATATATATATATATATATATATATATATATATATATATATAGTATATATATATATATATATAATTATATATATATATCTATAATTATATATATATTATTATATATTGTTGTGGTTTTGAGTTTTGGTAACAGTTGTATAATAAAGGTTAAATTTCCCCCTCATAGATAGTCACACAAGCAACATGTAGCCTCGCGATAGTGCAGTTATCTCTTAGTATTTGTGAGCTTAGTCCTTTTCCGATGTTAGTTCTGCATTGAGTAGAGTAAGGAGAATAGGTCCTACTCCTACTTCCATTGCCTGATCCCACCTCCATGGCCTCATGCCTCTTTGTGATGCCTTTGGTTCTTTTGGCGCGAAATAACACCAGGCAGGCATAGGAGGGTAGGGGCGGACCGAATGAGGGCGGCAGAGGAGCTGACGGTAAGCGCGAGCCGCCAATCAGGGCTCAGAGGGTGTGGCGGCAGCACTGCGTCACAGGATGTGGTTAGAAGGTTCGAGAAGGTTCGGGACGTATCAATATAAGCGGTTGCGCAAAGCCCCCAGGAGGACTCGTGAGCAGTTGGATTGGAGAGCGCGTGAGGAGTTGGCACCTAGGAGTTCAAGCAGCAATTGAGGTACGAGGACTGAGTTGGCATTGAGTGGAGAAAGACGCGCATGAACCAGGATATGCGCTCGTATGAAGTGACGCTCGGTTGAGCTTGAAGCCGAGCCGCCTATAGTGCATTGAGTTACGCAAGTGATAACGTGCTGTGTAACCGCCAGCCACGCTGAGATGCGTACTTTTCCTTCCTACCTCATCGGCTGCCTTTTGTTCGGGAGATGCGCTATGAGGATCCTTCCACCGCCTGCTTGCCTTCTTCGCGGGACGTGCTGGGACCGTGGAGAGCTGGACGGGGCCGTTCCTGGATGACCACGTCGGCGCGTTTGGCCTGAACATCAACCTGCCTGCAATTCCCTGTGTGAGTGCGACGGGCCCGAGTCTGGGTGTTAAGAATAAGACTTTTTAAGTGCTGCACTGTGTCTCTGCGTCTACCGATCATTGTACAAACTTGGGAATAATAATTATTAAATCCTGTTATTTCTTCATTCGATCGTTCTTGTGATTTCCTCATTGACTAAGCGTGATACAAATAGTATCGCTCGGATCGGGTTCCACTACTAGAAAACTGCACGGACCACGTGGTACTCAATCCGCTTGGTGTACCCAAATCACACGTGGCTCGTGCGAAGCCTTCTTTCCCGTTTCCGTGGCGGCACAGGGATTTAGGTACGAGCGAGACTTAGTCCCGAAATCCGACTTTGCGTTTGCCCGGAAGAGGCGTTTCAAGTCTCTCGGGTCCACCAAGCCCAGAAAGAATAAGGGGCTTAATCCCCCCTTGGTAAGGGGAAGAAGGGCGGTGGAAAATCGTAACAATATATATATATATACAGTGCGTATCAAAAAAAAGGTAATCCGAATTGAAGGAGTTAATATGCAAAGGTTATTTATTTTGACAATTTACATGTGGTTTACTAATTAAAAGGAGATCCTCAGCTTTCCATTGATACCTTCCATGCATCATTGCTGTCACACATGTACGAGTACATGTTCATTGAAAATGACAAGTTCAAATCGCATTTTTACAAGTTTGGCTAATCGATGCAAGTCAGGATAATTGGTGCAAAATTAACGTCAGATGTGAACTTTTCTCAGGAATGATTGGTCTTTATGCGCCCACACCTTCAACATGTCCACCTCCCCTTTCAACACAAAGCTCACAGCGCCGGAGCATGCCCTGAACTGCTCGTCTCACCATAGCCGGATCATTGCGCAAAGCATCCACTTCATGTCGAATATGGCCCTGCAATTCGTCAAGATCACGGGGAGGAGTTACGAACACCTTGTTCTTTAAATGTCCCCAAAGGAAATAATCACATGGTGTGAGGTCAGGTGATCTTGGCGGCCATTCCACTGCATGGTTGAGGGCGATGACTCCGTCTCCAAAGAGTTCCCTCAGTCGATCTCGGACAGCGATAAGACGATGTGCTGGGGCGCCGTCTTGGCACCAGAGATATCTGAAGACACCACGAACCTGTCGCTCAAAGTTCTCCTCCAGCTGTGGTAAAACTTCATCATTGATCATCTGCAGATACCTGTTACCATTGACATTCCTTTGAAAGAAAAATGGTCCGAGCACCTGACCACTTCCACAAAGTCCCAGCCAAAGAGGCCACTTTTGTCAATTCATGTTGGTGTCAAAATTAAATTCCGGGGGTTGTCCTGTCGGTGCATATTCAAGAACATTATGGGTATTGACCTTGTCGTCCATGGCGAAAGCAGCTTCGTCGCTGATAACGAGATACTGCAGGAAATTGACATCTGCTTCGCAACGTGCTATCAACCATCTGGCAAGCACCAGCCTCCTGGAAAAATCCACCGGCGTAAGTTGATGCCAGATGTGAATCCGATATGGATGTTGGTGGAGGTCCAGTCGTGTGATTCGGTTGAATGTTGCCAAAGGCAATCCCGTCCCATTTCATCTTGCGCTGATATCCCTAGGATGCTCCAAAACCTGCTGCCTTACTGCTGCAATGTTCTTTTCTGATCACCCAGTGCGCCTCCTACCAGAATTCTCCTTGTTGCGGTTGAGGCTAGTGACATGCTCTTGGTATTTTCTAACATTCGCCCAGATGGCTTTGGCTGCTGGAGGCTCCCGTTCTGGGAAACGTTCCCTGAACGCATCACGAGTTCGCTGCAAACTTCCAGTTTGGTGAAAGGTTGTAACCACGAAGGTCCGCTCTTCAGTCGTAAGTTGAACCATCTTTTCAATGACTCAGACTCTCTCTAACCCCATACACTATAGGCCCATCTTAAATACCCATCTTTAAAAAAGGATGATGCAACCGACGATTACCAGACCAGCTTAACAATTTTACATAATCAACTTGGCAGTCGACAAGTAATGCGTCCATTTAAAACCGTCTTGCACCGATTAGCCAAACTTGTAAAAATGCGATTTGAACTTGTCATTTTCAATGAACATGTACTCGGTCATGTGTGACAGCAATGATGCATGAAAGGCATCAATGGAAAGTTGAGGATCTCCTCATAATTGCGAAACCACATGTAAATTGTCAAACGAAATAACCTTTGCATATTAACCCTTTGATTTCGGATTACCTTTTTTTTGATACGCACTATATATATATATATATATATATATATATATATATATATATATATATATATATATATATATATATATATATATATATATATATATATATGTACATATATACAACACAACGACAACAACATGCATTTTAAGGCCATTTTTCCTGCTAGAGCAGGGGTTAGCCTTGCGGTCCCCATGACAATCTTCTCCATCTTGCCCTATTTTCTGCATCTCTCCATGTTAACCCCCTTGCCCGCATCTCTTCTTCCACCATCTTTAGCCAAGTCTTTCTCAGTCTTCCCCGTCCTCTACTTCCTTCTACATTCATTTCCATCACTCTTCTCAACCAGTCACTTTCATCCTTCCTCAACACATGACCAAACCATCTCAACCTGTTCCTCTTCACAGCATCAATCACAGGCTCTATTCCCATTATTTTTCGCAATTCATCATTTGTCTTCCTCTCTCTCAACGATACTCCGCACATCCATCGAACCATTCGCATTTCCACCCTTTCCAACCTTCGTTGCTGCTCCACGTTCATTACCCATGTCTCGCTCCCATAAATCATAACACTTCTCACACATGCAGCATAAACCTTTCCCTTCAGCTTCAACGACACGCCCCTCCTCATCAGCACACCACTCAGTTCTCGAAACTTCTTCCATGCACATCTCACTCTAGCAACCGTTGCCGAGTCTGATCCACCTTCTCCATTCAGCATGTCTCGAAGGTAGCAAAATGTTTTCACACCTTCCAGCTTCACGCCTTCTCCAAGATCCAACTCAACATTTCCTCCATCTGCAGCTCCCTCTGTGCACACCTTACATATGAATGTAGCTGCCACACTGGTAAATGACCCTCTCAGACCACTACATTTTTGATGAACCCACTCAGCGCACATTGTGCATTGAATGGAGTTCACTCCGACACCCTTCCTGCACACAGCACTGGGCCACTTCCCAGTTCTTTCCACCTCAACACATGCTTTACCACTTGCCAACACCTTCGACTTTCCGATATTCACCTTCAGAACCTTTTGTCTCCATACATTCCTTCCACTTGTTCAGCTTTTCCTTCAGCCATCCATACTTTCCGCAATCAACACCAGATCATCTGCATACAACAACTCCCACGGTAAACCCTCCTTTACGTTCTGAGCCAGCACCTCCATCACAGCTACAAATAGTAGTGGACTTAGTACCGACCCCTGATGCACTCCCACCTTCACCTCAAACTCACCACTGTTCCCGTCCTTCGTCCTTACAGCTGTGTGCGCTCTTTTGTACATTGCCATCACTACTCTGATCAACCATTCCTCCACTCCTAACTTCCTCATTGCCCATGTCAATACTTTGCGTGGAACCCTAGCGAATGCTTTCTCCAGATCAACAAACCCAAGAAACAACTTCTTCCTCTTCTCCATGTACTTCTCCTGCAACTGCCTCACAATAAAAAGCGCGTCTGTCGTCCTGGCATAAATCCAAACTGCATTTCGTCGATCTTCACTTTCTTCCTTATCCTCCTCTCCAGCACCCTTTCCAATACCTTCATTCCATGCTCCAATAACCTTATCGCTCGGTACGAGCCACACTCTAGAGGGTCACCTTTCCCCTTGTATAGAGGGACGAGGGTACTCAGTTCCCAATCCACTGGAATGCGGCCTTCTTTCACAGCCAGATTACAGATCTCTGTCATTCTCTTCACACCCCAACTTCCTGCTGCCTTCAACATATCTCCCACAACTCCCGTCGGCCCTCCCGCTTTTCTACTCTTCATTGCTTTTATCGCTTCCTCAACTTCCTTCTCAGTTATCTTCTCTGCCGGTCCTAAAACTGGGTTACTCTCTATGTTGCCATCCCATTCATTCTCTGTATTCAACAGCAATTCCATATATCTTTTCCATCTTCCTTTAATTCCATCTGGGTCCACAACGATTTGGCCCACTTCATCCTTCAAGCAACTCACCCCCATCACATCACACCTCTCTTTCGCTATCTGCTTTGCAATCCTAAATACTGCTCTCTGACCCTCTTCCGAATCCAAGCGTTCTCCGAACATTTTCCTACATGCCTCCTGCGCCTTTGCTACCTCTTTCTTTGCAGCCTTCTTGGCTGCCTTATAACTTTCATGCTCTGCTGTTTCTGCTCCCGTACCCTTCGCCTTCTGCCACTCCTTGAACTTCTTCCTCTTCTCGTCAATCCTCTTTCCAACTTCATCATCCCACCACCATGTTTCCGAGTGCTTCGGTGGTCCTTTTGTCCATCCACCTACCTCACCAACGGCTCCCAACAGACTCGCTTTCATTGACATCCAACCACTTTCAAGCTCAACCACATCATCCTCTACTCTACTCAGCCTCTCTTTTAATGCCTCCCTTACTGTCACCTCTTTCAACCTCCACACCTTCATTCTCGGTTGGTACTTCACCCACCGAGCTCTCCTCGCACCTTTCACCCTTTTGTCGCAGACAACCAAGTGGTGCTGTGAAACAGCCTCCTCCCCCGGGATCACCTTTGTGTCCTGGAGGTGCCCCCATCTCGCCTACGCACCATCAAGTAGTCAACGGTTGTCGTCGACCCACCTGATGTGTATGTAACAAGCTTATTATCCTCTCTCTGGAACTGAGTATTACAAATCAACAAATCAGCTCCATCAGCAACTCCAAAATCCTTTCACCTTCTCCATTTCTCACACCATGTCCGTAACCCCCATGAACTCCCTCAAAACCAACCATACTCCTTCCCACATGTCCATTTAGGTCTCCTCCTACCACAACAACTTCCTCATCTTTCACGTTTTCCATCAGCTTATCCATCGCACACCAGAACTTGTCCTTCTCTTCATTGCTCCGACCAACCTGCGGAGCATATCCCGAGATGACGTTCACCAAGAGCTTTCCAATCATCATTTTCACCATCATCAACCTATCACTCACTCTAGTCACACTCACCACACTGTCTACAAACTCCTCAGAAAACAGGACACCTACACCATTCACGCCCTCCAGGCACCCTTGCCACACAAACTTGTATTTCTGTCCCTGTTTACCCTTCACCATTCTCACACCACTTCCCTTCCATCTCGCCTCTTGCACACAACATATATCCACTCTTCTTCTGACCAATACTTCCACCACTTCTCCTGATCTCCCTGTCATTGTCCCTACATTCCATGTCCCAAACCTCAGAAACCGATCTCCACTTCGGGCTGTACCCTGCCCATTTGTTATTGTAATTGTCATGGTTCTCTTTTTGAGGCAATGTTTTTTTTATGGCCGGATGCCCTTCCTGACGCCAACCCTCTTAGTCGTCTCTTATGACACGCAGGGATATGGTGTGCCTATTCTAATCCAGGGTACGCACTGGGAAACGTTTAAAACATGGAAATTCTGGGGGGGGGGGGGGGATTGGGGGGGGCATCACGGCTGCGGGGGCCCCGTCAGACCAACGCCACGTTTGCCCGGTCAGCCCCAGGGCGGCCCGGTCAGCACCACACCCTTGGAAAGGACTTCGATGCACGTCGGCCCGGTCGGCACAGAGCCTGGCGCGAAGTCCAAGGACATCAGCACGTCATCCGAAAACAGCTCCGATTGGTGCGAACGACTAGGTCAATGGCGCGAACCAGGTCCCGAAACGCCCTGGCTCGCTTGGCCCCGATGAAGGCCTCACTGAGTGTTCTCCAAACAGGGGCAGAATCGCCCAAGCCGCGCTGGATTTCGGCGGCGGAAAGCTGCCACAAAGCGACGATATTCGGTCGGGCTGTAATGCGAACACCACGGCGGCCCGGTCAGCATCACACCCTTGGAAAGGACTTCGATGACAGGGATTGCAGATGGTCTGGTGTTCTCCAGCGCGTCCAAGGGTGGTTCTCGTCCGGCTCTCCACGGTCCCCGGCACATCCGCGAAGATGGTGATCGGCGAAGACCATTAATGTAATAACATTAACAACATGCGATTATCATTAATTTTGTTATTAAAAGCGTCTTTAGGAAAACGCCACGATAAAGCTAATTTAACATTGACATACACCTCAACACACAACGCCATTGACGGCAATGTCAGGGAAAGCCCACTCGGGAGAGAAAACTCCCTTGGGGATTGGGGCAAATGACCTTCATGATGTAACCCTTCGGGCAAATGACCTTCATTATGTAACCCTTCGTCATCCTTTCAAGTTTAGTTGAGATTGGATAAGTAGGTAACGGCGGAATGTATTGGCGTCAAAAATTCATCAGACAGACAGACAGACAAGAAATGGTGTATTTTAGTATGACTAGTAACATAGCAGAGTACCCACCCTCTGGGCAATCTTGTTCCACACATGCAACATATTCTTCTGACACCTCCCTTTATTTGGGCGGTGAAGAGGCAACAGACTGCCTCGATCGCTCCCAAAAATAAAATTAACTCAGTTTACGCATAGTAAACGAAAACCTGTATACTGCTAAAGTGCATATATTATACATTGTGGTTGTATACAGTCACATGAAAAAGTAAGTACACCCCATGTAAAGTTTTGACTTTTTCAACATATTTCAACATACAGCTATTTGATCTTCATTTCAACAATATTGATAGATAAAGGTGATGTAATATAACAAATATCATGAAACATTTACATTTTGTAGTCCATTGTATAATTTAAATAAACATAAATGCAAATTCCGCATGTGGAAAAAGTAAGTACACCCTTGGCTCTAATAGGTGGTATTGCCCCCTTTGGCAGGAACAACCTCAAGTAGGCGTTTCTTATAACTGTCTACCAGTCTCTGACTTCGACTGGGAGAAATTTTTGCCCAGTCCTCCATGCAGAATTCTTTCAGCTGTGCGATGTTTGAAGGGTTTCTTGCATGCACAGCTTGTTTCAAATCCCCCCACAACATCTCGATGGGATTTAGATCCGGGCTTTGACTTGGCCATTCCAGAACCCTCCATTTCTTTCTTTTCAGCCATTCCTTGGTGGATTTACTGGTATGTTTAGGGTCATTGTCATGTAGCAAGGTCCACCTTCGGTTGAGCTTCAACTTTCCGACAGATGGCCTCACGTTATCCTCAAGCACCCTCTGGTACAATGAATAATTCATAGTGGATTCTATGATGGTGAGCTGCCCCGGCCCTGATGCAGCAAAGCTGCCCAAAACCATAATATTTCCACCACCATGCTTTACAGTTGGTATCAGGTTCTTGTGGTCAAATGCTGTCTTTGGTTTTTGCCAAACATGTCTTCTGGTACTGTGGCCAAATAGCTCTACCTTTGACTCATCTGTCCAGAGCACATTGTTCCAGAAGTGCTGGTCTTTGCCTAGGTGTTCATTGGCAAACTTTAGTCTTGCCCTGATGTTCTTTCTGGACAGCAAAGGTTTCCTCCTGGCACACCTCCCATGTAGATCAAATTTGTGCAGCCTCTTTCTAATGGTAGACTCGTGCACTTTGACATCAACGGTGGCAAGAGCTACCTGTCGGTCCCGTGATGACATTCTGGGGTTCTTAGAGACTTCTTTCAGCATCTTGCGGTCTGCTCTCGCGCTGAACTTGCTGGGGCGGCCTGGCCTGAACAAGTTGGTAGTTGTTTGGAATCTTCTCCACTTGTACATGATCTTCCGGACAGTCGAATGATTGATTTCAAATTGTTTGGAGATCTTTTTAAATCCCTTCCCAGACTGACTCGTAGGCATCTATAACCTTCTTTCTGAAGGCCTCAGAGAGCTCTTTTGATCTAGGCATGGTGATGCCACACATTTCAACAACAAAGAGCAAACTAAACGAAATGTCTGAGGTTTAAATAAGACAGATTCCTCCAAGATCCTCTCTAATGATGTTCTAATCATTTGCACCTGAGCTGGTGCACCTGATACTAATTTTAGGTATTTGAAGTAGTGATAAATGTAGGGGTGTACTTACTTTTTCCACATGCAAAATTTGCATTTATGTTTATTTAAATTATACAATGGACGCCAAAATGTAAATGTTTCATGATATTTGTTATATTATATCACCTTTATCTATCAATATTGTTGAAATGAAGATCAAATAGCTGTATGTAGAAATATGTTGAAAAAGTCAAAACTTCACATGGGGTGTACTTACTTTTTCACGTGACTGTAGCCCAGATAATTCAAATTGCATCCACCCTCCCCCAAAGGAAGAAAATGCCAAGATGGACGAATTGAAGGAATCAAATGAAGCTTGCACATGCACAACTTCAGGGTGCCCTCATTGATACTTGAAAGTTTCAGCTTCCTTGGTCAAACCCTCTAGGAGGAGGAGATCATACATACATACATACCTACATACACATACATACATACACACATACATACATACATGCATACATACTGTTGCGGTTTAGGAAGTCGTCGTGGTGTCACATTCAATACATAAGGGATTCGCTCCTTAGATATTTCCACAGTAATTGTCTCTAGTTAAGGTTACCTTTTCCCTTGCATGAGGAACAGGGAAATTTGTTGTGATGTGACCATCAGTCGTAATTCCCTCCATAATCCTGCTCATCACCGATTCCCTCCGTAATCCTACTCATCACCGATTCCCTCAGTAATCCCGCTCATCACCGATTCCCTCCGTAATCCCGCTCATCACCGATTCCCTCCATAATCCCGCTCATCACCGAATCCCCCCGTAATCCCGCTCATCACCGATTCCCTCCATAATCCCGGTCATCACCGATTCCCTCCGTAATCCCGCTCATCACCGATTCCCTCCGTAATCCCGCTCATCACCGATTCCCTCCGTAATCCCGCTCATCACTGATTCCTTCCGTAATCCCGCTCATCACTGATTCCCTCTGTAATCCCACTCATCACCGATTCCCTCCGTAATCCTGCTCATCACTGATTCCCTCCGTAATCCCGCTCATCACTGATTCCCTCCGTAATCCCGCTCATCACAGATTCCCTCTGCAATCTCACTGGTCACCGATTCCCTCCGTGATCCCTTTTTTCGTCAATATCTTCTCATCCCTTTCTCCATTAAACGTTTCCTTCCCCACAGTTCCTACAGCATAACCATGCACAAAATACAACATGTTTTACAGTACACCAATTACCGTACAAAACACACATTCAAAGCCAAGATTAGCACTGCCATCCCCATCCTCGAGTTCTCTGTTGCTACGAAAATACTAGCACTGCACATAACGGCAAGGAACACGACGTCATTCTGCGACAAAGAAGAGCCAATGGGAAAGAAACACGAATGGGTCAAAGGGTATTGGGGTACCCGTTGCTCCCCGAAGTCCCGCTCCGCTTAAGGCCCATAAAAGCCCTAACACTCCTGTGGGCGCCATTGACTCGCGCACCAACGGAAGGGAACGTCGACAAGAACTGCCTGCCTTCCTACCTGTCTGTGTTGAGCCAGATAATGGAGTGAGACGAGTTGCACTAGGCAAATGGCAGCACGAGATCTTTGGGGCGCAGTGGCTACATACTGACACACACGACCTTTCCTACATTCTCAAATTCATCTATCTGAGACGCACAAGAGAGCACTAAAAGAGCAATTAGGGATTACTCTCTTGACTGGTCTGGACGAGGGACTGATATGCTTGTCACACTTTTCCTCCAGCATCTATGCTGCATTGGCTACACTACCTTCCTTCACTACCCTTCTCTACCCTACACTTTGGGACCAATGTATGCCAACCAGCTTGTGTCTGGTGAGCGAGAGGCTGCAACCACGCCTAAACTTATTTCCCTTTTTACCCCTTTCTTTCTCTCTAATTTCGCTGGAATGAGCGAGGCGCGTATGCCTTGTGTTTACATGAGTTAATAATGTGTAAGGGGTTCTCTCGTGCTTCGGGGTTAAGTTCTGTTATTTGTGTCACTGCATTCTCTCCATGCTTTTGCTCGGCCATACATAATAAATTGATACAGGGTGAGAAGTCTGGAGCGTGGTTCCCCTTCTAAGATGGGTAAAATTACCGGTTAAGTAATGTGAGCCCTGGAGAAGGGAACCTGACAGAATTATCCTCATCAGACGGTTTACGTGGTTCCTCAGCAACTGGTCGGGTCTATCCGTGGCTTGTCGGCTTCAGGGTTGGAGGTCGAGTAGCTCGTCCAAGCCACCCACTCGTGATCCGAGCTACTCCCGCACCCGTAACAATACATACATACATACATACATACATACATACATACATACATATATACATACATACATACATACATGCATACACTTGCTCCATTGTATATATAGATTACCCTTCCCACATTTCCAAATACTCCCTTAAATCTCAAAATATATTCAAGCTAATAACTTAATCTTTCATCAATACCCCCATGGGTACACTATCGCTACCAAGTTTAGTGGTGATTACTTAAGTTAAGTGATTTGTGATTACTTAAGATTACTTAAGCCTGCCCCCCATTCCAAATCCCGCTCATTTCTGAACATTTTCTGAACATCTTCTGAACATTTTCTAAAAAGCGAATAACTTTTTTTTCACCATAAATCCCCATTGGGGACCCCATTATGCAAGCCGTTTGGTAGCAATCCAGCCTATGGGGCTGATAGACCCCAATATAGAGAACTCCGTTTCCTTACCCCCACACTTTCCCCCCAAAATTACGACACCCTATTTTACTCACCAATATCACCCATTGTGTGATAAATTTGGTTGCGATCACTGAAGCCGTTGCAAAGATCTCCCCCTTCACCGCCATCCCAACCCCCCTAAATTCACCACCTCACTACCAATTCACCACCTCCGTAACAAAATATAACTTCCATCCACCTTTGGTGACGGAGGGAAATATATATATATATATATATATTTTGTATACTGAATCGAGGCTCGTGAAAGAGCTAACATTTATTTCACAAACAAATCAACCAGACAAACAAAATATACAAAAAGAGGGAGCGGAAGACAAGAGAGGGGGAAGCACACAACCACAACATTTGAGAGCAGGGAGAAGTGTGGGAGGGAGAGGGCTTGGGGGGAGGAGGTGTGGGAAGGGGGGGGGGGGAGGTATAAAACACAAGGGGACCGAAATTAGCGGGGGTAGAAAAGATCAAGGTTTTGGATGGGGGAAGATAAGAGATGGTGGTGAACAGCTGTTTTAAAGACCTGGAGAGTGGAGTGGGATTGAAGAGAGTGAGGGAGTTTGTTCCAGAGGCGGGAGAAAAGAGGAATGAAGGAGTGAAGGTGAGCAGAAAGTCTTGATTTTGGCAGTTTAACCATAAGAGGGTTGCAGGCAGATCTTGTGCGACCTGAAGGAATATTTGGGGGACAGAGCCCAGAGAGAGCTGGGGGGCAAGGCCAGAGAGGAGTCGGTAGAAGACAGAAAGACCACCAACCTGCCTGCGGTGAGTGAGTGAAAGGCCCTTGGAGTTAGCTTCATCGCTGGAGATTCCAATGATTCTGAACGCTTTGGTTTCAACAGCGTGAAGACGAGCTAGGTGTGAGGCAGGAGCACCAGACCAGAGGGGAGAGCAGTATTCCATAGAGCTGCGGATGAAAGCCTTGTATGTGGTGAGGAGCTCAGGTGTGCCAAGGAAGGACTTCGCACGACGCAGGATGCCCAGTCGGCGACTGGCTTTGGAGGCCAGATTTGAAATGTGGTTTTCCCAGGAAAGATCATGGCAAATAGTGAGACCCAAAAGCTGGAGTGACAGAACTTCTTGGAGAGGATTATTCAGAAAGTGGATGGGAGGGTTGTCCAGTCAGTCTTTTCAGAGAGACATCGTAAGAGTGTGAGATTTATCAGGATTGAAAGACATGTTCCATTTGTTTGCCCAGTCTGTGATTTTGTCCAGGTCTGCAGAGAGTGAGGAGGCTGCAGACTGCAGATCTGAGGAATGAGGAATGGAGCGACAGAGAGTAGAGTCATCAGCAAAGAGATAGAGAGGATTTTCAAGAGAGTCAGAGAGATCATTGATGAAGACCAGAAAAAGCACAGGCCCCAGAACACTACCTTGGGGAACTCCAGCCTGAACAGGAGGAGGAGATGAGAGAAACCCATTCAGGGCCACACGTTGACTACGACCAGAGAGGAAGTCCGCCAGCCATGCGTGGAGATTTCCATGGATACCAAAGGAGGAGAGTTTGGTGAGCAGAGCAGGGTGCCAGACCGTATTGAAGGCATGTGAAATGTCAAGGGAGACAGCTCTAATTTCCTGTTTGGCGTTGAGGACCTCCATCCATTGTTGAGAAAGCAGAAGCAGCATGTCCAGAGTAGAGTGACCAGGTCTGAAACCAAATTGATGATCAGAGATCAAGCCATTGGAGAAGAGGAAAGATTTCATATCTGAAGCAATGATGGATTCCATGACTTTGCTGATAATTGGGAGAAGGCTGATTGGTCTGTAGTTGCTAGGATCTGTTTTTGCACCTTTTTTGTGCAAAGTGGTGATGTTGGCTGATTTCCAAGCAGATGGCAGATGACCTTGAGCAAAAGAGAGGGTGAAGAGAACAGAAAGAGGGAGTGAAAGAGCGGAAGAACATGATTTTAGGACCCGTGGGCTGATGCCGTCAGGACCAGATGCAGAATCAGAGTCGAGGGTTGACAGAAACTTTTCCACCTTGTCAGGAGGAAAGGACACAGAGTCCAGGAGCAGCTGGGTACGACTGGGTACGGTGGGTACAGAGAGGGATGGGTTTGGGACACAAGATTTAGAGGCAAACACAGAGTTGAGGCATTCAGCTTTTTCACGTGCAGAGTCAGCCGTTAAGCCATTTGAGGTGAGGGAGGGGATGGAGGGGGAACAAACACCAGAAACAGATTTGACCAGACGCCACCAGGATTTGGAAGAGGGAGACAGATAAGAGAGTTCGGTCTTGAGAATGGTGAGATATTGTTTCCTGGCTCTCCTGAGGGTGGACACACAATTGTTTCAGGCTTTGTGAAAGGAAATGAGATTTCCTTCCGTTGGATTTGCTTTCCAGGAGACGAAAGCAAGTTGTTTCAGGGCAACAGCCTCACCACAAGATTCCGTGTACCATGGATGGGAGGAAGGGTATGACAACTGAAGGCGAGATGGGATAAATCTGTGCATGAGAGAGAGCAATTTACTCTGAAAGAATTCCCAGGATGAGTTGATGTCAGAGGCGGTCGAGATGGGAGACCAGTCCAGATGATTGATGGCTGCTTGAAGACCGTGCCAGTTGGCCTGAGTGAAATGCCAGACTCGTCGACGCTGAGGAGGCTCTCTGAGAATGGTCAGAGAGATGTCCACTTTGACAAGCACATGATCAGATGAGCCGATTGGAGCAGAAGAAGAGCAGCAGACATTTTCAGGGAAGTTAGTCATAACCAAGTCCAGAAGAGAAGATGCTCCATTGACTGAGATCCGGGTCGGGAAATTGACAGATTGTGTCAGTCCCAGTGAGTCACAGAAGTCCTTTGCTGAAGAGCCATGGCTGGTGAGAGAGGTACCCACACCCAGCCAACTGGCATGATGACAATTGAAATCACCACATATGAGGAAGAGAGAGTTGGGATGGGTAGATAGAAGTTGGTCCATATTTTCAGACAGCGAGATGTAGATGGAGTCATCACTGTTTGGTGGACGGTACAACACACATATGAACAAAAGGTGGGAGCGAAGGGGAAGCCGTAGCCAAAGGTATTCCTGGGGGTGAGGTGGAGAGAGGGCAGTGGGGGGCGAGTGAGGAAGAGAGTTTTTTATAAAGATAGCAACCCCACCTCCAGGACGAGGCTCAGGTCTATCATACCGGAGGAGGGAGTAACCTGGTAGAGATACCAAGGCATCAGAGACATCATGAAGGAGGAAAGTTTCTGTTAAGCAGATCACATCTGGTTTGTCAGAAGCAACCTGTATGGAGAGATCAGTCAAGTTTGAGCGAAGGCCCCGGATGTTTGAGGTCCATACCGTTAATGAAGAGGAAGGGGGAGCATCGGGTACAGAACAGGGGGGGGGGAGGGATAGGGTAAGATGTCGAAGAGGAGGAAGAGGTAGGGAGAGCTGTTGAAGGTGTGTCAGAGATTTCAGAGATTTCAGAATAGCTTGGAGAAAGGGAAGAATGGGGCGGACAAACGGTTTGATGGAGATTGGGTGAGGCACAGTGAGGTGTTATTTGAGGAGGGGGAAGAGCGAGGCAGAAGGTTGGGGGAGATGAAGGTGAAAGTTGGAAGGGGGAAGAAGCAGGGAGGATGCTTTGAGGAGGAGGGGTGAGAGGGGAGTCTAGGAGGGGAGGAGCGAGGGAGAGTCTCGGAGGGGAGGCGTGTGGAGGGAGTTTAGGAGGGAGGGTTGGGAAGGGGCAAGGGGGGAGATTTGAAAGGGATGGGTGATGGGGAGGATTTGGAGGGGAGGGGTGATGGGGAAGTTTTGGAGGGAAGGGGGGATGGGGAAGATTTGGAGGGGAGGGGTGAGATTGGATTTTGAAAAGTGTACGATTCATGGGAAACAAACATTTTTTGCAAAATGACTTTGAGACCTTCGAGTCAAAAATACGTTTGAGGACGCTGAAGGAGGGGTGGAGTTCTGGAGAGTTTAGGGGATGTAGAAAAGAGTAACTGTAAGAGATGGTATTATTTTATTTTTTTGGAATGAATAGATTTGGTGAGCAAGACGAAAGCATCCTTTTGTAGGAGAAGAAGAAAAAGGTGTTATAATATTTGAGAGAAAATAGTTGTTCAGGGGAGAGATTATACATTTCTAACCTCGTGATCGCGTGATCGCGAACAACGTGAACGAAGAACGAATGAACAAATAAGAACAACAAATAAACGAATGAGACCTGAGAAGGAAATATTTTTTTGGGTTTTTTTTTTTTTGAGTAGAGTTATTAAACAAGGAGGTATGGGGTGAACGACTGGGACGAAACATAGAACGAAAATAATTGCAGCGCATTCGACGAACCGCTGAGAGAAAAACAAAACCACAAGGTCGGAGACAGTATGGTAGCCTAAGCCTACGAGTACTAGGCCTCAGAATACTCGATACGCATTTACCGACGATTGTGTATACATGTACGAAAAATTAGCACCGAAAATTTTCCTAAAGATACGCTATAGGTACACACACCGAAAGATAGATACAGTCTCGACAAAAACACAATTGTGAAAGATTACTTAGCTTCTTAAGCGTGAGCGCACGGAACAGCTTCGAAAAGACGTGACCTCGCCGTGATCTCGCGAGATCTCAAGTTACGGTTATATTTTGTTACGGATATATTTTGTTACAGTTATATTGTTACGGATCTCAGAGACGGCACTCCGCTTAGCAAGGGGGGGTTAATCCCCTTGGCCTGTTAAGCCGGCCGTCTCTGGTCCTGGTACTTGTAACGCTCTTTTGCAGGGTGGGATTGATCAGGGTTATTGGTCAAGGTGTTCTCCCGAATACCTGCACCAATCCCTCCGCAAAACAGGGAGACAAGCACCGCTCGAACCGTGGACAAGATGGTATTTTCCGAGTGGTTTAGCAGTCCGCGGTCCGAGCCGTTATCAATTGACTAAACCCGATTCCGAGCGTTGGCCAAATCGTGCCACAGGTACTCAATCGGGAAAAGACTAAAGCGATCGGGGAAGAATGAAACCAAAAGGGTAAGAAATACCAGACATTTATTAAATATTTACAACAAACCAAAGGAAATGCAACAAAAGTAATATACAGGACGAAGAAGAAGAAGATACACAGGGCAAGCCTTAAAACAGTCTTAATTATCAATGCCCAGACAGAAGAAACACAGACTCGCACGAAAGGGGATTGTAGCTGGTAGGGTGGAAGGTCCAGGTGGATGGTCCAGGCGATGGGGTCCAGGCTCCGGTCCCGCGGGCAAAAACCCGGCAGGCAGCTTCGCGCATATCGTTCAACCACGAGCGGACCTTACGTATCACGGGGGGACTGGGATGCTCCATACGTAATAAATGAATGGCTTTGCCAAACGCACCCTCTACAAGGTTCTCTTATAACGCCTTTGCAATGAGCGCCGCTGTAGAGTTATTTCGCCACTGCCGTGTGCACGCGAGTCCTGTTCAAGAGCGCCACTGTATGGTTCTTGTGCCAGAGACGTCCCCCGCGCAGTTCTTCCAAGAGGAGCCTGTCGAAAGAAGTCCGTCCAAGGGCTCTTCGCGTGCTCTTTTTATAATGCGAGCCAAGATCACTACGCGCTCCTCCAAAACCACGCCCGCCACCGAGCTCATCTCAGCCCTGGTTGGCTCGCCGAAAGGGCCACGCCTCAGTTTCGGCGCTCCGCCCCCCTTCTTCTCCGGCTTAACCACGTGCGTAATGGCGGCGAACGCTGCTGGCAATGAAGTACCACAATTTGGAGAGGGAGAGCAAAATGGACCGAATGGGGGCCTATCTTATTTGATTAATGCAACGCAGATTCAACTATTGGGAACAGGTCCTTAACTGAAACACATAATAATGAAATAACTACGAAGAGGCCTATGGTTCGCTATGTGTTGTTCATGGACTAACTAGGGTGTGATTTTTTAAACAGCCAATTGAGGGGGATATTTACAGGAGAAACATTTATAAGGGATACATTTACGAAAATTTACAAGTGAAGGTTCTAAAAACCGTAACAATATTATCACTTATGCCTGAGATAATGAATGTGGCACATATTTTATCTCATACTGAAGATGTTTTTTCGCATCTTTTTCATTAATGTACACTCCAAATGAAAAACCTCAGGACAAAGATTCGTGTTATCTGCCCCAACCTAGCTAGCTGTCACGTGCATGAATCTTACTTTTTCCTCCAGGGCCTCAATGTCATGGTTCACTATATGGACCTGCAATCCTTTTCCATTCGAGCATTTTTTGTTTCTTCATCCTATTTGCGCCTGCTCTTTCATCATGCATTCTCACTATGTTGACCTACTCCCATCTGTTGCCAGCTTTCTATATGAGCCTCGATCTATATCTGTACAATTAAGGGCAGCACCAGGCTGTCTTCCAACGTCTTCCAGAAGACGGACCGATTTTGTCTGCTGTCTGGCCTCGCTTGCTGTACCAGCATGTATGAGTTGTGCAACAGCCTGGGGTTTGAGTGTGTGGTTGCTGTGTGTGTGGCACCATATAAAGGTGTGCTTTCGTTATTTGTTATGGTGTATTTCTGTTCAGTGTTTCTTTCTGGGTCCTCTCTTGTAATGAATTATTCATGTCGTTGAGAGAGTTTGTTAGGCCTTGTGATTCTGCCACTTTCCCATGCTGACAGTTTTGGTAAAGTGAATACCCTTGGAGGATTAAATTAGTAATCATGCTGAGTTTGGCAACAATATGGGTGACAGACATGGATTCATGCAAATTATTGATGACTCAGTAATTCTTGGAGCTTGCATCCAGCATTATCAGCACATACATTCATGTGGGTCGTGTCAATGCGACCAAACAGTTTCTTGATAATAATAATGTTTATCTGATGACTGAATTTACCGATACTCCATCAAACAAATGGAATGCAGCACAGAGCGGTAGGATGAAAGCCACCATTTTCACCACATCCCTGGGGGGTGACAACAAATTATCATAGGCCCAGATTTATCAACATATCGTGCAAAAGCAGTACGGTAATTTGTATACTTACAGGTCATTGCTAAACAAATATCCCAGCACGTCCTTCAGTGACACCAATATGAGGGCATTGAAGGCTGCCAGGAAAACTGAAATTACAAAAAGATGAAGTTACATCTTCAGTCAACAATGGTACTCGGACAATCCGACAACTTTGGATGAATTGGGGTATAGGAGTACAAGGCATGTCATTATTCAATGCGGATCCTAAAGATTTTAGCTCTTACACGAGCCTCGATTCTTTATACAAAAAAACAAAAAACAAATCCGAAATCTGTGAAATCTGTGAGCAGGATATCTCAAAAACAGTATGGACATATTCAGACGAAACATGGTGGTCAGGTTGGGTGTGCGACAACGATGAATTGATGAGATTTTGGTAAACATCCAGGATCTGGTTCCGGATACTTGAATGTTCGAAATGATTCTTCAACATTGAGAGATCGGGCCGAACACGATATATAGCATGATATCTCAAAAACATTTTGGACAGGTGATGACAAACTTGGTGGATAAGTTCGATAGGTGACAAGAACCAGCTGATTCGATCCTTGTTAAGGCCCACATGCAGATCCGGCCTATCTGTAGTGGGATACAAAGTGTGAACTGTTCAGACTGGCAGAGGTAGATGCTCTACTGAGTGTCGTTCTTGTTGAATGTGCAAGTGGCTTATTCACAGGTCTTGGGGAAAATACACAAAAAATGGAAAACGAAATTCATAACATTTTTGAACGCAATTGGCGACCAGTGCAATCCTTTCCCAAATACACAGTTTGCTTTTCAACAATCCAAAAATTAAGTGTTTTTTTTCTTAGTATAGAGTCAAGGATCGTGGAAGAGCGAGTACACTGAACAGATCAGGACATAACAGGACAAAAGGAACAGTAGAGAGAGGGCGGGAAGCAACCATGGCGGAGTTGGACAATATTGAGGGAGTTTAATCAGAAGGGGGTTGATGGTGGACCGTGTGTGCCATGGAGAAACCTGGGAGGGTTTGGACAAGGTTTGGAGCAGAGGGTGCAAGACCAGAAAGGAGGCAGTCAAAGACAGAGAGACCACCGGCCTGTCTGAAGAGTGAAAGTTATTGGCCCATAGACTCAGCTTCAGCATGATAGATTCCAATGATTTTGAAGGCCATAGTTTCCAGGGTATCAAGCTGAGCAAGATGTGAGGCAGTGGAGCCAGCCCAGAGATGAGAGCAATACTCCCATCAAGCTGTGGATGGAGGCCATGTCGGTGGATAGGAGTTCAGTTATGCCAAGGAAGGACTTTGTATAATGGAGGATTCCCAGTCGGAGGCTGGCTTTGTTGGCCAACTTTGAAAAGTAGCTTGCACAAAAGGATCATGGCTGACAGTGAGACCCAGGAGTTTGAATGACTGAACTTATTTGAGAGGGTTGCTAAAAAAAAGTAGATAGGAGGGTTTGCCAGATGGTCCTTTCAGAGAGAGAGAGAGAGAGAGAGAGAGAGAGAGAGAGAGAGAGAGAGAGAGAGAGAGAGAGAGAGAGAGAGAGAGAGAGAGAGAGAGAGAGAGAGAGAGAGAGAGACAGAGACAGAGACAGAGACAGAGACAGAGAGAAAGAGAGAGAAAGAGTGTTACATTGTGACTGGAGTAAGAATTACATTCCACTACTTTGGGTTGGATGCCTTGCAGTTACATTTTCTTTTTATTTAAAATCAAATTGCCCGTTCCGCTCCCTGTTCTGATAACATCAGTCGGTATTGGTGCCAGCATTTTAAACGTATCAATGTTGTAATGTTTTGACTCACGTGCACAAACCAAAGACACTTTGGCAGAGAGTTTGGCCTGTTCTGTTTTTCCCGCACCAAGAGCATTGCCTACTTGCACTGTTGCCGCTATTGATACTCCCATCGGAATCTGTGTGAATCACAAGCGTTCATTTACAGTTCTACGTTGCTGATGTAAAACCCCAAAAAAAAAGTTTTAAAAAACGTCACCATTGTAGCTTTGTGGACAAAGCAAAAATCAAATCTAATGGCAATTTCTGACAAAGAAAAAACATTCCACTTACATTGGTTCAAGTTTGAATTGTACACTTTGCACCAGATAATAGATATCCGTTAAAGTGACTTCATACAATTCTCAAACATAACAAATGCATCATGATTGCTTTTATAATAGTAGACCCACTTGCAACGACAATGTAAACCTGTCAGCATATTTGTTGTCAGCTCCCAAAGCAAGTTGTTGAATACCTAACTGTGTCAGACTCTTGTACATAACAAACTTTCGAATGTTTGTGACCCTTTTTTTTTTTTTTTTAATTGTATACAGAATCGAGGCTCGTGAAAGAGCTAACATTTATCACACAAACAAATCAAACAGACAAACAAAATATATAAAAATAGGGAGCGGTAGACAAGATGGGGAGAGAAGGGGAAGCACACAAACACAACATTTGAGAGCAGGGACATCGGGAGATGTATGGGAGGGAGAGGGCTTGGGGGGAGGAGGCGTGGGAAGGGGGAGGGGGGTGGGAGAAGTATAAAACACAAGGACACCAAGGACTTCCAGGACAGAAGTTGGTATTTCAAAAAAGTGGAATTGGGGTGAAATTAGCGGGGGTAGAAAAGATCAAGGTTTTGGATGGGGGAAGATAAGAGATGGTGGTGAACAGCTGTTTTAAAGACCTGGAGGGAGGAGTGGGAGTTACTAATTGATTAGACTTGAGGACACAAGATTTTATCAAATATGCAGTATTTGCAAGAATTGTATTGAACAAGAAGAAAGAGGTAAAATGTCATATCCTCCATGGTTTTAGTAATTTTGCTGCACGGAGTTACAGGCTGTCGGCCATCTTTGGACGGATTACAAAACAAAATCTTCAGCATATGAACACTCTCATGTGTTCTCTTTCTGCCTCGTTTGAACAAGAGCGGTCCATGCAAGTCCAATAAATAGTTGGGGGACACGTTTAAGTAACAAAATGGGGCCGCCAGTCGGCCATATTGGATCTGATCTCAAAAAAAACATGACGTGCGTGTGTGAGCCATCATTCATTATCTGTGTGCCAAGTTCGAATAAGATCTGTAAATGCATGTCCGAGAAATGGTTGAGGACGTGCTCAATGTCAGGTTTTTATGCCTCCGCCGACGAAGGCATTACGAAGGCATGTTCGCTGGAGGCATTACGTTTTCAGGATGTCCCTCCGTCCGTCCGTGATTGGTTTTCATTACCGCGATAACTTGAGAACGGCTGAAGGGATCTTAGTCAAACTTGGTACAGGTATGTATAATGATGTAAACATGAACTGATCAATTTTAGTGTCAAGAGGTCAAAGGTCAGAAGTCAGGTCAGGTAAAATTTGAGAACTTGAGAACAGCTAAATGGATTTAAATCAAACTTGGTACAAGTATTATCATGATATAATAAAATGGGCGTAGGCATATCTGTCGACGTCGTGACGTCGAAGAGTGTCGTTCTGGTTTTACAACTAAAATGGCCTCCAGTCTACCAGTCAGCCATGTTTGATCAGATCGCAAAATAAAGTGATGTGCACTCATGTGCCATCAGGTACCATTGTCCCATGCTTGTCCAAATTTAAACAAAATCACACCATGTATGTTCAAGAAGTGGTTGGGGGCACGTTTAAGTAACAAAATGGCCGCCAGTCGGCCATATTGGATCTGATCTCAAAAAATCATGACGTGCTTGTGTAAGCCATCATTCATTTATCTGTGTGCCATGTTCGAATAAGATCGGTAAATGCATGTCCGAGAAGTGGTTGAGGACGTGCTCAATGTTAGGTTTTTATGCCTCCGCCGACGAAGTCGCTGGAGGCATTACGTTTTCAGGATGTCCCTCCGTCCGTCCATGATAGGTTTTCATTACCGCAATAACTTGAGAAAGACTGAAGGGATCTTAGTCAAACTTGGTACAGGTATGTATAATGATGTAAACATGAACTGATCAATTTTGGGGTCAAGAGGTCAAAGGTCAGAAGTCAGGTCAGGTAAAATGTGAGAACTTGAGAACAGCTAAATGGATTTAAATCAAACTTGGTACAAGTATTATCATGATATAATAATGTAGGCGGAGGCATATCGGTCGACGTCGTGACGTCGAAGAGTGTCGTTCTAGTTTTACAACTAAAATGGCCTCCAGTCTACCAGTCAGCCATCTTTGATCAGATCGCAAAATAAAGTGATGTGCACTCGTATGCCATCATGTACCATGTGTTACGGATAGCGGCCCTAATTATGGTGGTGCTTGTTCATGGTTGATTTCAGATGATGCTTGTTGTGGTTAAAAGGGTTAAAAGCGCTCCTGATAAAAGGTGGTGGGAAAATCCGGATCGAGACCGGAAGAGTTGGAGCGAAAGCCGCGCGCCATTCTGGCCACGCGAGCACCCTGCAGGGAACAGGCTTTCGTCGTGTCGGCTGGGCATTATTCCCTGGTGGATTGCCGGGAACGGCCGTACCAGAGAGGGGCACGTGCGAATTCTACGGAGGCTCGCGGGTTGAACCGCAACGTGTACATCGGAGTGAATCTTTGTGAGGTTCCTCTCCACCGCTGTGATGCTGGGGGCTGAGCACGTGACCGCGGGGTCGCCTCGCTCGTTGACACCTCAATTCGAATCTTTGTGAGGTTCCTCTCCACCGCTGTGCTTCTGGGGGCTGAGCACGTGAGGGCGGGGTCGTCTCGCTCGTTGACGCCTCAATTCGAATCTTTGTGAGGTTCCTCTCCACCGTTGTGCTGCTGGGGGGCAGAGCACGTGACCACGGGTTCGTCTCGCTCGTCGACGCCTCAATTTGAATCTTTGTGAGGTTCCTCTCCACCGCTGTGCTGCTGGGGGCTGAGCACGTGACCGCGGGGTCGTCTCGCTCGTCGACGCCTCAATTCGAATCTTTGTGAGGTTCCTCTCCACCGCTGTGCTGCTGGGGGGCTGAGCACGTGACCGCGGGGTTGTCTCGCTTGTCGACACCTCAATTCGAATCTTTGTGAGGTTCCTCTCCACCGCTGTGCTGCTGGGGGCGGAGCACGTGACCGCGGGGTCATCTCGCTCGTCGACGCCTCAATTCGAATCCTTGTGAGGTTCCTCTCCACCGCGGTGTTGCTGGGGGCTAAACACGCGACCTCGGGGTCGTCTCGCTCGTCGACGCCTCAATTGACTATCGGGCCTCGACTCCCCGATCGCGGGAGCGCACAGACATTGGGACTTCGCCTTGGAGTGGAGCAGAGACATTGGGGGAGGTGCCGTGAGTGTGGGGTTGAGGGGCTTGATCGTGAGTATGGGGTTGAGGGGCTTGATAAGGATAGTATCGTAGGATTTGAAAGTGTGTGATTGCCTCATTGCTGTATGGCTTGCCCCATTGCGGTATGGCTCTTTGTGTGGGATTTATAATATAGTGTGGGGGACACGATGGCTTGCTGGCGCGGTGACATCATTCCACGCACCAAGAGGGTGTCGGCCACGCCAGAGGGGTAGGCATGGCCTCGGGATATACACGGGGCTCGCAGCCCCGAGCAAGTCAGTGCTACAGTTTGAGCTTTACAATAAAGACTCTTTTGACCCTACGCGTTGTGGCTTACCTTATTTGGCAAACACATTGCGTGCGTAGCACCACGCTACACTGGTGACCCCTTTTGGTTCAGCCGTCGCTGACCACAGAACGCGCCATGGCCAGCAACGCAGTCGCGGTAAAGCTCCCTGAGTTTTGGGAAGCACAGGCCGAGGTATGGTTCGTGCAGGCCGAAGCACAGTTCCAGCTTCGAGGAATAACGGCGGACGAGACGCGTTACTATCACGTGATCGCCGCCCTCGGGCCCGGCACGGCCGCCCGAGTCGTGTCCATCCTGCAGCACCCACCGGCGGAGCACAAGTCCACGGCGCTTAAACGTCTCCTCATCGCCATGTTCGGCCTCACGGAGCTCGAACGGGCGGACCGCCTCCTGGACCTTCCCAAACTCGGCAACACACGACCATCGGTACGGATGGACTACATGCTGTCGTTGCTGGGTGACAAAGCCCCGGATTTTTTATTCCGGGCGCATTTTCTACGCCAGCTACCGGCACAGGTACGCCTCGCGTTGGCCGGTTCCAAAATAGGGGAACCCCGCGCTCTGGCCGTCGAGGCCGACAAGTTTTTCGCGGCTTGTGACACGCGGGCGAGCTTCGGTGCGGCCGTCGCGGATCCCGAGGCTGATGCGCATGCACACCTCATGGCCGCCACCACGCCCCGCCCACCACCACTGCAGCGGTGAAAGCCGCGGCCTCCGCCGCTCCCGCCGCAAGCCTGGTGCCGTTTCCACGCCAGGTTCGGCCACAAGGCTATGAAGTGTTGCCCGCCGTGCTCGTTTGGCAAGTCGGGACACGACCGAGCCGATGCTCGGTAGTGGCCCTGAGCGTCGGCAATTCCGGCAGCCTCTTATTCATTATGGACACCTTGTCTGGGTGCCGCTTCCTCTGCGACACAGGAGCGCAGGTAAGCGTCACCCCAGCCCACGCGTCCGACAAGCGAACCGCGGGCCTGGGCCTCGCGTTGCTTGCAGCCAACGGTACACCCATACGCACATTCGGGAAGCGCTGCCTCTCCCTGCGGTTCGGAAGGCAGCGCTTTCAATGGTCGTTCGTAACCGCCAGCGTGCCCATGGCATTGCTCGGTGCGGACTTCCTATGTGCAAATGGGTTGTTGGTGGACGTGAAGCACAGAAGGCTCGTCCAGGCCGAAACATTTAGCTCGCTCGCTTGTTCGCTGAGCAGCTCGTTGAGCGGCTCACCGAGCGGCTCACCAAGTGGCTTGCTAAACGGTTCCGTCCCGGCGAGTTTGGTTTGTACGCTTCCGGCAGCGGCTGACTTTACCCGCCTCCTCGCCAGTTTCCCGGCCCTCACGTGGCCCACCTTCTCGGCGGTGGCCGTCAATCACGGGGTGGAGCATCACATCCCCACCGTTGGGCCACCGGTCTACGCCTGGGCACGCCGCCTCGAGCCGACGAAGCTCGCGGTGGCGAAAGCGGAGTTCGCTACGCTGGAGCGGCTGGGCATCGTGCGGCGCTCCAAGAGCGCTTGGGCATCGCTGCTGCACATCGTGCCGAAGCCCGGCGGGGGATGGCGGCCGTGCGGGGACTACCGCCGCCTCAACGATGCTACCACCCCCGACCGCTACCCGGTCCCTCACATCCAGGACCTTTCCGCCCAGTTGGTGAAAATGTCCCTCTTTTCCAAGGTGGACCTCATCCGCGGCTACTACCAGGTCCCCGTCAGGCCGGAGGACATACCGAAGACGGCCGTCATTACACCATTCGGCCTCCGAGTTTCTGCGGATGCCCTTCGGGTTGAAGAATGCGGCTCAGGCGCTCCAGCGGCTGATGGACAGCGTCTTGCGCGACTTGGATTTCGTTTACGTCTACCTGGACGACATCCTCGTCGCAAGCGCGTCCCGTGAGGAGCACCTCCGCCATCTCCGCACGCTCTTCGAACACCTGGGCCAGCATGGCCTGATCATCAACCCCACCAAGTGCCGGTTCGGCGTCGCCGAAATCGACTTTTTGGGGCACCGCGTCACCAGGCACGGGGCCATGCCCTTACCGGCCAAGGTGGAGGTGGTCAGGGGGTTTCCGCACCCCCGCACGATCAAGGGGCTCCAGGAGTTCCTGGGCATGGTGAACTTTTATCACCGGTTCCTGCCCCGCATCGCCCAGCTCCTGCGCCCCCTGCACGAGGCCCTCCGGGGGAAGCCGGGCAAAGGTGACGTTCCAAACTGCTTGTTTTTCTTTCATGGACAGTTTCTCTGGTCTTCATGTTGGTTTATGCCGACTGACTCCCAAGACAGACTCCCAAGGAAAATGCAAAGGCGAAAAACCAAGACTAAACATTCACAGCTATATTATGTGTGAAAAATCGATGCAACAAGAAACACCTCAGCAACAAGAAACACCTATCAGTCACTTGTTCCAATACTTATGCAGACTGGTACCTAAAATGGGAGGACTGAACATAAAAAGACCTGTTGTTCTTCAATGATAAAATTTATGTACATAGACATACCAATAAATAAAAGTTGACCTTCTCTACTCTTGCCTCATATTCATCTCTTGATCTCAAATCCAAATTTATTGAGTATATATGCAGCAAGAATAACAAATTTGACTTCACTATCCCAATACTTATGAAGGGCACTGTATAACAAGGAATTTGTTCCGTTTCGAATCATAGGCATCCGTTTCATAGTTCCGTCATAGTTTTCATAGTTTCACATATGTTCCACATATGCTCATAGTTTCACATATGTAGTTTCACATACGTCATAGTTTCATCGTTCCGTCATAGTTTTCATAGTTTCACATATGTTCCACATATGTTCATAGTTTCACATATGTAGTTTCACATACGTCATAGTTTCATAGTTCCGTCATAGTTTCTTTCAAAATAATCATAGGTTCCGTTTCGAATCATATGTTTACATGTTAACATGTCACGGAACCAATGCACAGCCAAACATTTTCTCCAAAATAATTTGTGCCATTTATTAATTAAAAAGTGCTTCTTTCAACCTCTTCCATCCATATATTTTCTCCTTTTGCAAGCAAGGAAAAGTGGGCTCTTTAAAACTTTCACTCTTGGTAAGCACATATCACTTGAACATTAGCAGTGCTGTATTACTTGTAGAATATAAAATGGATTGAGACAAAGGGATAAGATATATACATCTTCAGCAAAATGGGAAAGATCAATCAACTTGAGGATAGACAGGTGTTATGTCATTGCAAGACGATTAAAGATCGTAACAACAAAACTCACTGTATACGTAATTGATGAAAGCTGGTATATTGTTGACTGTGCGGCTTGTTCCGTCTTTCCCAGAATGCCTTGTCACAAACACAAGCTTTTAGGGACAGGTGCATTTTCAGGCATTTTCTTGTGAATAAATATTTTACTGCAGACAGTTTATTCAATTTTGTTTTTTTTTACCGGAAAGAATCGTTGCAATCTCGTAGATCCACCACTCCAAACAAATCATCATTGTGCTTGGGATGGCCAATGTCATGTAAGGCCACCAATCTTCCAGGCACTTTATTGACCATCCTGCACCACCGTTATCAGCAAAACGTGAGAAAAAAAGCTCATTGCACTTTTAAAAAACTTCCTGCATACAACACAACAACAACAACAACAACAGGCATTTAAAGGCCATTTTCTCTGCTAGAGCGGGGGTTAGCCTTGCGGGCCCCATGACAATCTTCTCCATTTTGTCCTATTTTCTGCAATCTCCCCTTGTTAACCCCCTTGCCCGCATTTCTTCTTCCACAACATTTAGCCAAGTCTTTCTCGGTCTTCCCCGTCCTCTAATTCCTTCTACATTCATTTCCATCATTCTTCTCAACCAGTCACTTTCATCCTTCCTCAACACGTGACCAAACCATCTCAACCTGTTTCTCTTCAGAGCATCCATCACAGGCTCCCCAATTCATCATTTGTCTTCCTCTCTCTCAACGATACTACGCACATCCACCGAACCATTCGCATTTCCACCCTTTCCAGCCTTCGTTGCTGCTCTACGTTCATTACCCATGTCTCGCTCCCATAAATCATAACACTTCCCACACATGCAGCATCCACCTTTCCCTTCAGCTTCAACGACACTCCCCTCCTCATCAGCACGCCACTCAGTTCCCGAAACTTCTTCCATGCACAATGGCACATCTCACTCTAGCAACCGTTGCCGAGTCTGATCCACCTTCTCCATTCAGCATGTCTCCTAGGTAACAAAATGTTTTCACACCTTCCAGCTTCACGCCGTCTCCAAGATCCAACTCAACATTTCCTCCATCTGCAGCTCCCTCTGTGCACAACTTACACTTGAATGTAGCTGCCACACTTGTTAATGACCCTCTCAAACCACTACATTTTTGATGAACCCACTCAGTGCACATTGTACATTGAATGGAGTTCACTCCGACACCCTTCCTGCACACGGCCACTTCCCAGTTCTTTCCACCTCACCACATGCTTCACCACTTGCCCATCACCTTCATCTTTCCGATATTCACCTTCAGACCTTTTGTCTCCATACATTCCTTCCACTTATTCATCTTCTCCTTCAGTCCATCCATACTTTCGGCAATCAACACCAGATCATCTGCATACAACAACTCCCACGGCAAACCCTCCTTTACGTTCTGAGCCAGCACCTCCATCACAGCTACAAATAGTAGTGGACTTAGTACCGACCCCTGATGCACTCCCACCTTCACCTCAAACTCACCACTGTTCCCGTCCTTCATCCTTACAGCTGTGAGCGCTCCCTCATACATTGCCATTACTACTCTGATCAACCATTCCTCCACTCCTAACTTCCTTAATGCCTATGTCACTACTTCGCGTGGAACCCTATCGAATGCTTTCTCCAGATCAACAAAACCAAGAAACAACTTCTTCCTCTTCTCCATGTACTTCTCCTGCAAATGCCTTGCAATCAAAAGCGCGAGTTTATAGTTTAGTTAGTTTCCTTAGTTAGTTAGTTCGTTTTGTTAGTTCGAGTTTTGTTTCCTGTATACTTGTACACAATTTTTATGTCCAAAGGTGGCCGGAGGCATTCCCTCCCGGCGCAGGGAATTAGGTACGAGCGAGAGTTGGTCCCGAAACCCTACTCTGCGTTTGCCCGGAAGGGACGTTTCAAGTCTCGATTCCGTCAAGCCCAGAAAGAACAAGGGGATTAATCCCCTCTTGGTAAGGGGAAGAAGGGCGGCGAAGAACCGAAACAATATATATATATATATATATATATATATATATATATATATATATATATATATATATATATAATATATATATATATATATAATATATATATATATACATATATATATATATATATATTATATATATATATATATTATATATATATATATACATATATATATATATATATATATACATACATATATATATATATATATATATATATATATATATATATATATATATATATTGTTACGGATCTCAGAGACGGCACTCCCCTTAGCAAGGGGGGGTTAATCCCCTTGGCCTGTTAAGCTGGCCGTCTCTAGTCCTGGTACTTATAACGCTCTTTTGCGGGGTGAAATTGGTCAGCGTTATTGGTCAAGGTGTTCTCCCGAATACTTTTACCAATCCCTCCGCAAAACAGGGAGACAAGTACCGCACGAACCACGGACAAGATGGTATTTGCCGAGCGGTTTAGCAATCCGCGATTCGAGCCGTTAGCAATTGACGAACCCGATTCCGAGCGTTGGCCAAATCGTGCCACAGGTACTCAATTGGAGACTGGACGAAAGCGATCGGGGGAAAGAAGAAACCAAAGGTAAGAAATAACAGACATTTATTAACTATATACAAAACCAAACCCAAAGATGAAACGAAAGTAATATACAGAATGAAGAAGAAGAAGATACACAGGGCAGCCTTAAACAGTCTTATATTATCAACACCCAAGACAGACAAACAGACTTACACGAAAGGGGAATAGCAGGCAGGAATGACTGGACGAAGGAGAAGGTCCAAGTGGGACAGCAGGGCTGGAAGGTTCGGGCAGAGGCACAGCAAGGAGGTCCGCTCCAGGTCCACACTCCGGGCTGGAAGCGAACAGCCAGCGGCAGCTTCACGTATTCGTTCTCGCAGTAGGGCTTTTCGAAGCAGCTTGTCAAAGAGATCCGCGCAGCTTCGTCTCTCTCAGCCAGACCTCACCACGCGCCGTCTCAACCCAAGTCGATTCTCGTTCATCTCCCGTTCATCTCCCGTAAAAAGGCTTCGCGCTGGCGCTTATATAACGTACTTCCAAATCAATGCGCGCTTCATAGAGCCACGCCCGTGATGATATTTCGTAAGCCCTGGTTGGCTGGTGGGGGCTCGCTGGACCGCCTCTGGTGGTGCGTCGCGTGCCACGCCTTGTTCTGGCAGCTCTGCCCCCTTCTTCCTCGGCTTGACCGCATAGCTAATGGCGGTTTGGGGCCAACAACCAAATCAAGGCAAGGAGCAGCGAACACTGCTGGCAAACGATGTACTGGGGCCTATCTTATTTGATTAATGCAACGCAGATTCAACTATTGGGAACAGATCCTTAACTGAAACACATAATAATGAAATAACTACGGAGAGGTCCTATGGTTCGCTACGTGTTGTACATGGACTAACTAGGGTGCGATCTTTAACAAGCCAATTGATGGGGATATTTACAGGGGAACATTTATAAGGGAAACATTTACTAAAATTTACTAGTGAAGGTTCTAAAAACTGTAACAAGATATATATATATCTCGGGGGTCGGGGTCGGCTCTCCCCTTATCAAGGGGAGGGTTAATCCCCTTGTCCTTTTAGCAGGCCGTCCCGAGTCCTGGGAAGCTAAAACGTCCTTCCTGGCACGGCGTTAGGTAGGGTTTGCTAGGCCTAGGGGTTCGCTGCTACCTAAGGACTAACGCCAGCCAGAAACGAGGGAATAACTCCCGCTCGAACCACGGATATGATGGATAATGCCGAGCGGTTAGCAATCCGCGATCCGAGCTATTAACCAAGAGACTAAACCCAATTCTAGCGGTTCCGAATCGTGCCACGTTTACCCAATGAAAGAAAGGACAGATGCGATTGGATAAGGGAAAACCAAGAAAGAACAAGGTAATTTATTTACAAATATACAGAAAGAAAGAGGAAACAAAAGGATGTACAGGAAGAAGAAGAAGAAGAAGAAGAAGCAGGACACAGGGCAGTCTTATTCTACGAACCCAGACAAACATACACAGTACACACTCACACGGGGATTGTAGCTGGTAGGGTGGAAGGTCCAGGTAGATGGTCCAGGCTCCAGTCGACTCCGGTCCAGCGGGCGAAACCCGGCAGGCAGCTCTGCGTATCGTTGAAACGCGACCAGACCTTACATATGGCGGGGGGTGGGGGGGGGGTGGGGGTGGGGGTACGTAACATGTCGGTACGCTCGTGTCCTTCAGCGTACGTAACAAATGGATGGTCGTGCTAGACGCACCCTCTCCAAGTCCTTTCAATGCGTTTGCAATGAGCGCCACCGTATAGTCCTTTCGCCACTGCCGTGTGCACGCGAGTCCTGTTACATGAGCGCCGCTGAACAAGTCCTTCTGGAGGCGAACTCTCTCACACAATCCTCTCGAAGGGCTTTCTGTTTGCGATTTTATAACGCGCGCCAAGATCACTCCGCCAGCCAAAAAGCCACGCCCTTCGGTGATATTGCCTCAGCCCTGGTTGGCTGGTGAGGGCTTACCGGCCATGCCTTTGATAGCTGGTTGACAGGCCACACCTTGTTCTTGGCGTCCCGCCCCCTTCTTCCTCGAGCCTGACCGCATGGTTAATGGCGGCGCCTGAGCGAACGCAAAGGCGCCGACTGTAGGGGCGCGTAATGGCGTTGCTTGGAGAGGGAGGTCGCAAAATGAACAGAAGGGCCTATTCCTTATTTGATTGATGCAACGCAGATTCAACTATTGGAAACACGGCCTTAACTAAAACACACAATAATGAAATAACTGGAATTTCTAAGGTGGCCTCCGTGTTGCTGTGGCCTAACTAAGGGTGCTACCTTTAACCTTTAATGTCATATTTACAAGTGATTATTTATTTACAAAAGTGTGGGTTCTAAAACCGCAACAATATGTATATATATATATATATATATATATATATATATATATATATATATATATATATATATATATATATACAAAGCGTATCATAAAAAAGGTAATCCGAATTCAAGGGGTTAATATGCAAAGGTTATTTAGTTTGACAATTTACATGTGGTTTAGCAATTATGAGGAGATCCTCAGCTTTCCATTGATGCCTTTCATGCATCATTGCTGTCACACATGACCGAGTACATGTTCATTGAAAATGAGAAGTTCAAATCGCATTTTTACAAGTTTGGCTAATTGGTGCAAGACGGTTTTAAATGGACGCATTACTTTTCGACTGCCAAGTTGATTATGTAAAATTGCTAAGCTGGTCTGGTTATCGTCGGTTGCATCATCCTTTGTTTAAGATGGGTATTTAAGATGGGCCTACAGTGTATGGGTTGAGAGACAGCCTGAGTCAATGAAAAGATGGTTCAACTTACGACTGAAGAGCGGACCTTCGTGGTTACAACCTTTCACCAAACTGGAAGTTTGCAGCGAACTCGTGATGCGTTCAGGGAACATTTCCCAGAACGGGAGCCTCCAGCAGCCAAAACCATCTGGGCGAATGTTAGAAAATACCAAGAGCATGGCACTAGCCTCAACCGCAACAAGGAGAAATCTGGTAGGAGGCGCACTGGGCAATTGGAAAAGAAAAAATTGCAGCAGTAAGGCAGTAAGTTTTGGAGCATCCTAGGGATATCAGCACAAGATGAAATGGGATGGGATTGCCTTCGGTAACATTCAACCGAATCACAAGACTGGACCTCCACCAACATCCATATCGGATTCACATCCGGCATCAACTTACGCCAGGGGATTTTGCCAGGAGGATGGTGCTTGCCAGATGGTTGATAGCACATTGCGAAGCAGATGTCAATTTCCTGCGGTATCTCGTTATTGGCGACGAAGCTGCTTTCGCCATGGACGGCAAGGTCAATACCCATAATGTTCTTGAATATGCACCAACAGGACAACCCCCGGAATTTAATTTTGACACCAACATGAATCGACAAAAGTGGACTGTTTGGTTGGGACTTTGTGGAAGTGTTCAGGTGATCGGACCATTTTTCTTTCAAAGGAATGTCAATGGTAACAGGTATCTGCAGATGATCAATGATGAAGTTTTACAGCAGCTGGAGGAGAAATTTGAGCGACAGGTTCGTGGTGTCTTCAGATATTTTGATTGACGCAACAGATTCAACTATTGGAAACACAGCCTTATCTAAAACACATAATAATGAAATAACTGAGTTCTATGTTGGCCTACATGTTGCTTGTGGACTAACTCGGGGTGCAACCTTTAACCTTTAATGTCATATTTACAAGTGATTATTTATTTACAACAAGTGTGGGTTCTAAAACCGCAACACTGCACCCTCACTTTTTCCAGGCCCCTCCCGAGCCAAAACAAAAGGAACTATCTTTTAACTTAGTGTGACACTTAGGTGTGGTTACCCTCTACTTTTAACCTCACCCTGAGTGCGACAGTTTTAACACTAAATATGTCCCACCTGCTGCGTTGCATCCTACCTAACCGACTCACGCCCACAATTAACTGAATTGCGGAATTGTCTTCAAACTACACATAAAGCCGGTGGAGAGCATTATTTACAATACACTAATTATTTACACTGTCACCCAGGACCTGTCTTTTGTGGGAAAAGAAAAGATGTTTTTTGAGAAGGGGAAAATGCCATTGCCATGCACTGCATCTCTACACCATACCATATGTACCCATATGCACCTATAATAAAGAAATGCACCAATAGCACCAAAAATGCACAAAAAGCACCAAAGAAGCACCATCACCAAAATTGCACAAAACACACATTTTAAAATAATTAAATGATGTCTTCTTCTTCTCTGCTGGGCCAATGTTTCTGGGTGTCTTCTTGCTTGATGTTATTTATTTATGAAAATGGGCACACACCGCGTCCGCTTTTTATTATTGATATGGCCAGCAGGGCCAACTCAGGTGGTCCACTGCTGGGCATGGATGCCACTTAAAAACAGTGGTCCGCAAGGCAGATACCGCTGGCAACAATGGTCGGTCCCAGCAGAGATGCCAGGCCACAGAACGTGTGGTCCATAAGTGGTGCTAGGCCACAGAACGTGCGGTCCATACGTGGTGCCAGGCCACAGAACGTGTGGTCCATATGGTGCATCAGTGCAGGCGGGAAGCAGCAAAGGTGCAGGCACACAACTCGCAGCACCTGCACACTTCCCTCGGGCACAAAAGAACAAGGGTCCATGAGTGGGGAAGGAAGGACAAGCAGATCAGTGGGCAGGGGCGCAAGGGTACACATCAAAACAAAGCAATGCGATATGAGGGGTGCGGGAGAGTGAGCCGAGAAAGCTCGTCCCTAGCGTCCGTCACCCCCCATGTCACCTACTCTACCCTTACCCCTACCCTGTATTTACACAACCTACAACTTTACAAATTCGTCGCTATTGGCTCCCCTAATGCTAAATTCGTCACCAATCCCTCCTAAGGAGGAAGAGATGGAATATCAACAATGTCACCCCCACGTCCAGATGCGTCTTTCATTTCCAAACATTTGCACAAAAAAACTGGTGTGCAGTCTTCTCACCTAGGTGAGTGGATGCAGATGGTGCGAAGAGACTTTCTCCTCACTATCTTCTAAATGACATTAACACTGTTCGGTTATTAACACTGTTAACATTGACTTCCGGGTTCGGTTGCGAGAGGACGCTGGCGTTGCATATTCGCCGCTTCTCCGACTGGATGGATGTACAGGGTCTGCTTCTACCTTTCTGACCTGACATCTCACACCTGTCCTGCCTTTTCACACCCGCACGTGCCGCGTGTTCTCCGGCTGGATAACGGAATCTGCTTTTGATGGTACGGAATACGGAATTCGAAAGGCCCGCTCCCGTTGATTGTGGCCGTGGCCTTGTTTGCCGGTGGCCTTGTGGCCTTGTTTGCCGCTGTGGTCTTGATTAGCGGCTGCAGTCGTTTGCCGCTGCGTTTGCCGCTGCGTTTGCCGCTTTGCCTCCTCGACCTTGGCCTCGTACTCGTCCCTTCGCTCCTGCCTGGCATGGCTCTGAAGTACTCCGCCGCAAGGCTTCTTCTGCTCAATACCCGCTCCACCCCATCATGCATCTCTGCCATCAAATCAAATGGACTCCTCCGACGACCCAGGTACATTCACCGTGGCTCCGGTCGCAAGTTTGTTTATTTGCAATCAGGTCACTCCATCCCCGTCCTCTGGTCGGCTCAGCGCACTCTCACTCTTCGTCCCAGCGCACCTGGTCACAGCAACCCACACGATCGCACCTCTTGCCTACGAACCCTGGCTAAATCACCTGAATTCATCCCTGCTGTTCAAAACAACATCAAGCTCACCCTGTTCAACACCCGGTCCCTCAACAATAAATGCCTCATCCTGAACGAATACATCCTGGATAACAAACTGGACTTTCTCTGTCTCACCGAAACCTGGCAACAACCTCTGGACTACTACACACTCAACCTCACCACACCCAATGGATATTCCTACGTCAATAAACCACGCTCGGAGGGCCGAGGTGGTGGAATTGCCGTTATCCACCGTCAAGACATCAAGACCAACCTCATCTCCATCTCATCTGCTCCATCATTTGAACACCTGGCTTTAAAACTCTCTGGTCACACGCAGTCAGTCATGGCTGTCGTCTACCGCCCTCCCAAACCACACCCATCATTCCTGTCTGACTTCTCCTACTTTCTGACCCAGCTATGTTCCCTCTCCCCCTCAATCCTACTCCTTGGTGATTTCAATATCCACATGGACTCCACTGACTCCACAATAACCACTGACTTCACTGATTTACTCACCTGCTTTAACCTCACTCAACATGTCGACTTTCCTACCCATATCCGTGGTCACATTTTGGACCTTGTCTGCTCCACTGGATTAAATTTGCACCATCTCTATGGCTCCGACCTCACCCTCTCTGACCACTTAGCCATCACTCTGACCATCAACATCCCCGCCCCAACACCAAGGCATTATCGCACAATCAACTTCCGTAAGCTAAACGCTCTTTCACCTACCTCATTCTCATCCACCCTCTCTGAAAAAATGTCCACTTCTCCCTTCATTGACCTCCACACCCCTTCCGACCTCACTGACTACTACAACCACACTCTCTCCTCCTGCCTTGACCAGCTTGCGCCTGTAAAAACCAAAACAGTTTCTTTCACCCATTCTGCTCCCTGGTTTACCCCTGAACTCCACCTGATGAAAACTCATGCTCGCCAACTTGAAAGACTCCGCAATAAAACGGGTCTCACAGTTCACTCCCAAGCCTACAAGGACCACATACAACACTACAAAGATGCCCTCTCCCGCGCCCGCTCTGCCTACTACTCTCAAATTATCCACTCTGGCTCCGGAAACCCAAAAGCACTCTTCTCGACAATAAACAAACTCCTCCGCCCCCTGAACACCACCACCCAGTCATTCACAGTAGACAACTGCATCTCCTTCCTCTCTTTCTTCCAACGCAAAATTGACAACATCTACAACAGCTTGACCACCGCCGCACCCGCTCCCCCTCCAACCACCTGCCCCCCCTTGTCCTGCCATCCCCTGTCTCGGTTCTCCCCAATCTCTCCTACTGACCTCTCTGAACTCCTCATAGGAATGAAAACTGCCACCTGCACTCTTGACCCCATCCCCTCCAGCTTTGTCAAAGCCTCCCTCCCTGCTCTCTCTCCACTTATCATTGCAACAATAAACTCCTCCCTGTCTACAGGCATCGTCCCACCTTCCCTCAAAATTGCTGCTGTTACCCCCATTCTAAAAAAACCTGGTCTAAACCCTGACACCCTAAACAACTTCAGACCCATCTCCAACCTACCCTTTCTGTCAAAAGTTTTGGAACGCGCTGTAGCCACTCAACTCAAACATCATCTCTCTGCCAATAACTTGTATGAAACATTCCAATCCGGATTCCGCTCCAACCACAGTACTGAAACTGCTCTCCTCAAAATCACCAACGACCTTCTCCTCTCCTCTGACGCTGGCAACCTCAACATTCTCGTCCTCCTCGACCTCAGCGCTGCCTTTGACACCATCGATCACACTATCCTCCTCACCCGACTTGAATCCACCTTTAACGTCACCGGCACTGCCCTCTCTTGGATTAAATCATACCTCTCTGACAGATGCCAGTTCATCTCCATCAATAACTGCAAATCCCCCACTGCTCCCCTCCCCCAAGGTGTCCCCCAAGGTTCAGTTCTTGGCCCCCTCCTATTCATCCTTTACCTGTCCCCGCTCGGTCACTTAATCCGCCGTCATGGTCTCCAATTCCACTGCTTCGCCGATGACATCCAGCTTTTCATCTCCACCAAGTCCGTCTCCACCGACACCCACTCTATCCTGACAAACTGCATCACTGAAATAAAATCCTGGCTTCAAATCAACTTCCTCAAGCTTAACTGTGATAAATCTGAAATAATCATCATTGGCCCAAAAACGCTCACAAAATCCACCCATAACTTTGCCCTCAACATCGACGGTATCCCAGTATCCACCTCCCCTCACATCCGGAATCTTGGCGTCATCTTTGACCAAACCCTTTCCTTCGACAAATACACTAAACAGATCACAAAGTCAGCCTTCTTTCACCTGAAAAACATTGCCCGTCTCCGCTCATCCCTCTCCTCCACGGCTGCAGAAACCCTCATCCACGCCTTCATCACCTCCCGTCTGGACTACTGCAATAGCCTCCTCTATGGTTCACCCTCAAAAATCACCAATAAACTCCAATACATTCAGAACTCCGCTGCCCGTCTACTCACTCATTCCCGGACCCGTGACCACATCACCCCCGTCCTTTACAAGCTTCACTGGCTCCCCATCCCCCAGAGAATCCAGTACAAAATCCTCCTCTTGACATACAAAGCCCTCCATAACCTGGCCCCATCCTACCTGGCTGACCTCCTCTCCAGACACACTCCCACCCGCAACCTCCGCTCTGCTGGTACCAACCTCCTGACCCCCTCCATCCGGACCAAATTCAGATCCTGGGGGGACAGGGCCTTCTCCATCGCTGCTCCCACCCTCTGGAACTCACTACCTCACACCATCAGAGACTCCTCCTCACTCACCACATTCAAAACATCACTAAAGACCCACCTGTTCAACGCTGCATTCAACATTCAACCCACAGCATTTAACCCCTGACTATCTCTTCTCCTTCTCCCTCCTTTTGCTTTAAATATTTCCCTATTGATTCTTGTCTTGTCTTTTTGATTCTTGTCTTATATATATGCCGTATATCGCTGCTGTTTGTTTTCTTGATTCTTGTCTTTTTGCAATTGTTGTTTTCATGTATTGTTATGCATTATGTTTTCCACTCTGTCAAAGCGCCTTTGGGCTTCTGGAAAAGCGCTATACAAAATAAATGAATTATTATTATTATAACACAATACACTACCGGGGTCTTGCCCTGCCAATCCTTTGGCCATCATTAAACTATGTGGTTCTAGAAACCAATTCCCATTGAACATACTGTGGCGCTCTCCAATTTGGGGTCTCACTCCCCCGATTTTTCTCCCTGTGCCCTCACACAATTTCGGGGCTGGGTCGTGTGGCTCACCAGCAGGTCCACTCACCTGCACACCTCCGCCACTGCAGTTGCCACGCGAGCTTACCTAGCTCCTCACCATAACCTGGGGAAGGCCCTCTGGCTCCCTGACCCCACTAATGCCCCCTCTGGCATCGGGCTACCCGGGTCCTCTCTCGGGATCCACTGAACTCTACTACCTGGCTCCCAGAGCCTACCTGCGGCCTCACCTGGCCGACAGACTACCAGTGGCGGAGTGCTCAACCAACCACACTCACTAACAGGCCACACGCCCAGCCATTCCATGCACTTATGCACCAAACACAACACTTCCGCACTACTACACGCACCACAGATGTCAATATCCAACCACAATTTACCTACTCCCTCTACCTAACTTTAATCTACCCTCCCTGGGTACTCGTGAAGGGGTCCATCCTTCCCCCACCCACTCCTTCGCACCATGCACTCCACTCCACGTATTCCACACTACTCACTCCACACCATTCATTCCACACACCTGTACCTCACCTGCACATCATGCAGGTTAATCACTCAACACACACACACATCTTTCTCGAGCATTGCCTCATTTCACCAGCACTATCAGGAATCTCATTCATTCCAATTCCTTATTTCATCACCTTCACCACAAAGAACTTCCATACGCAATGCCTCATTTCATTCGAAACCTCATGCTCATACACACAGCATCATTTAATCGAACTACTCCCTTCTAATACTGGTGCTCCCCGTCATCCCTTATACTAAGCACTCCCTCGTCATTATAATCCATCTACTCTACTCTATGTCCCCACTCAGGTACAATGTCACTACTTAAATGTTGGTCACCTATAGTCATCTCTAGGTCCCTATACATTTATCCTAACCCTCCCGGGCTAGTTTGTACTGCCACCCCATAAACTATAGCTCCTTTGCCCCAAATGGATGTGAGGGATGGTAGAGCCACCATCCCTCTACATCTTGCATCTCCCACTATCACCCCCCAGTCCTCTCGCACTATGAGCCCCCGTCATGTGAGGTACTGGGTCCCGCCTCGGCATCTAAAGCCGAGGCGATCCATGAGGGCGCCTGCTCGCCGGTGTAGGGCCTTAACCGGTCGGTGTGGACGATCCGAGGGAGGGCTCGTGGCCCCATTTTGATCTTAACGACCACGTCACAGACTTGCGACAGGAGGACCCCCGGGCCTTGCCAGGGAGAGGTGAGTTTTGGGCACCTACCCTTCCGCCTCCGGGGATTGAAGAACCAAATCTTCATCCCCGGAGCGTACTGACTCCCCTGGCTCTGGTGGTCGTACCTGCGCTTCATTTTGGCCCCCGCCAGCTACAGCTGGCGGCGGGCAAAGGCATGGACCCTCTCCATGCCTTCTTCTAAGTGATGTGCATAGCCCTCCCTCGGCGGGATATACGTGGTGTCTGGCACGGGACCGCATAGCAAGTCGGCCTCCCACCCATACATAAGTGACGCCGGACTGCATGCGGTGGCCCCGTGCTGGCTGGTTCGGTAGGCCATTCACAAATACGGGAGATGTTCGTCCCAGTCATCCTGGCGGGTGGTGGTGAACAATGCCAGTTGTTGGATCAATGTTCGATTGAACCGTTCCACCATCCCGTCAGATTGTAGCCGCAAGGGCGTTGTTCTAGTCTTCCTAATTGACAGGAGTCTGCACACATCTTTTAGCAATTGACTTTCAAAAGTTCGACCCTGGTCGGTGTGCAGATCCTGTGGATTCCCATGCCGACATACCAATCCTTCCACGAAGGCCTGTGCCACCACCCCGGCTTCTTGGTTGGGGAGGGAATAGGCCTCCGGCCACTTGGTGAAATAGTCCATTACCACGAGGATGTACTTGTTACCTTGGCGGGTGCGGGGTAGTGGTCCTAGAATATCCATAGCCACCCGCTCAAGGGGGGCCCGCACCTTATGTAATTGTAGGGGGTCCCACATCCTCCGTGCTGGTCCCTTTTTAGCAGTACAGGCGTCGCATCTCCGACACCAGTCCTGTATATCGCACCCCATATTTACCCAATAGAACCTCCGGCGGACCCGAGATGTTGTCTTTGTCCTGCCCAAATGGCCGCTGGAGCGGGTACCATGCACCTGTTGTAATATTGTGTTCTTAAATTTGTCTGGGACTATCACCAGCCAGGAAGTTCTCTCAGAGGGAACCTCCACCTACTTGCGATATAAGATGTTGCCTTTCAATTCCAGGGTTTGCCACTGAGCCCAATATGCCTTTGTTGGTGCCCCGAGGGGGGTGACCTCTTCCCCATTCGGTCTTTGTCCCAATCGAACCCATTCGTACACCGGTCCCAGGACGGGATCCTCCCGCTGGGCCGTGCTCCAAGCCAATGTGCCGAATTCTTCATCTGCGGTTAGTGGCAAAATTGGCCCTCTCACCCGGGCTGCACGGACTACGAGGGTAGGGGTGGAATCTGCCAATTGTTCCCTCTCCTCGTGTCTCGCACAAAATTTACAGTTTTCCCCCAAACAAGGACGCCGAGAGAGTGCATCGGCATTCCCATGGGCCTTACCGGCCCTATGGGTCACACTGAAATCGTACTGCTGCAACTTTTCCAACCACCTTGCAATTTGGCCCTCCGGTTCCTTGAACCTAAGGAGCCATTGCAAGGAGGAATGGTCAGTTCGAACCAAAAATTTCTGCCCATACAAGTACGGGTGGAAATGGCTCATAGCAGCCAGCATAGCCAATAGCTCCTTGCGAGTGACGCAATAATTTCGCTCGGGCCTACTCATGGCCCGACTATAATACGCGATCACTCTCTTCCCACCCGCCTGCGTCTGAGACAAAACTGCGCCCAATCCTTCCTGGCTTGCATCCGTGTCCAGGGTAAATGTCCCCTCACTAGTGGGGTAAGCTAGAATGGGTGCGGATGTCAAACACCCCTTCAATGCTAGGAAGGCCTCTTGGCACTCCCTTGTCCAATTAAATCTCGTCCCCTTCTCCGTAAGCCGGTGAAGGGGCCGGGCCAACTCTGCAAATTTCGCCACAAAGCGCCGGTAGTAGGAGCAGTGTCCCAAAAATCCCCGCACCTCCTTGATGGTACGTGGTGCGGACCACTCCTCCACCGCTGTAATTTTGCCTGGGTCTGTTTTTACCCCCCCCCCCCTGCCCCCCGCGACCGATAACGTGACCTAAATAGGCCACCTCTCTTGCAAACAAAGTGCATTTACTTGGACTCAACTTCAACCCTGCCTGTCTGAGGCACCAAAAACACCTGGTCCAAATTAGCTATGGCTTGGGGGAATGTTTTAGCATGTACCAGGACGTCATCCAGGTACATCAGGCATGATTGCCATGGCATGCCGCCTAGTACATGCTCCATCAATTGTTCAAAGGTGGCGGGGGCGTTACACAAACCAAACGGCATCACAGTGAACTGATACAGCCCCTTACCTGTGGAAAATGCCGTTTTCTCCTTCCCTGCCCTATCCAACTCCACCTGCCAATACCCACTCTTGAGGTCCAAAGTTGAGAACCAATTTGAGCCCGCAACGGCATCGAGGGTGTCATCAATTCTTGGCAGGGGATATGAGTCTTTGAGTGTCACGTTGTTTCGCTGGCGATAGTCCACGCAGAAACGCGTGGTCTCATCCTTCTTTTTGACCAGCACAACAGGTGACATCCAAGGACTTCCCGAGGGCTCGATGATACCTGCATCGAGCATTTTTTCTACCTGCTCGTCAGGTTCCTCCCTCTTGCTCCATGGGAGCCGTCGGGCGGGCTGACGAATAGGCCGGGCCTCCCCGGTGTGGATCTGATGTTTCACCAGGCCCGTACGTCCAATATCCTCGGAGGACAAGGAGAAGATATCCAAATGGGATTCAATTAATTTATGTAAGGCCTCCCTCTGGGTACCTCCCAACTCTACGCTACTTCGATTTACCATCTCACAAATGGGCTCGGGCCAATTCCTAATACTTTTTGAAGGCTCCCCCTGGGGCCGGCTCGGCTGGACGTTCTCGTCCCTCACTTGCGCGACTTCGTTAACTGGGGTGCAGCCGGCTGTCTTCGTGCCCCTTACTATAGTGCGTGGTTCTGCACTAATATGAATTACCCGGACGGCCACCACCGGCCCGTCCGTTTTTACGAGGGTGCGGCCCACGATTAAACCCGGGATGGACTGCGCTGCCACCGGTTCGACCAGGCCGCAGGACTCCTGCCATGTTGGGTGAGCTAACTATCGGCCCGGGACTATGGCCTCGGCCCTAGGAGGGATGGTCATGGCCTCAGAAGCCTCCAGCTCCGTCCTCTCGGCCGTGCTCACCCCCTCCAATGATAGCTCTTCTACTCCCACTTGCAGGGTCCCCTGGCACAAATCGATTTTACAACCGCTGGCAGTCAATAAATCCAACCCTATTAAAGGTGGGTTTTCACGGGACACGCGAACGGTTCGCGAAGGATGCGAATGTCGAAAAAATGGCAAAGTCCAACATTCGTATTTTAGGCTCCAAAAGTTCGCCAAACATGCGCGGGGGTTCGGAAGCGTCGTCAATTGTTCGCAGGAGTCGTTTTTTGTTCGGCGGGAATTTCAAAAATGAAAACCCACCTTAAGCATGGGTCGCACACCTCCGCCACCCAAACTTCTATCCCCCTCTTTACCGACCCTAACTTGAGGGTTACAAAACCACGCCCTATGATCAGGGCGCTGTACTAGCGGGCTTTGACATGCAGGCCCTCATGGCGCAGCTACAGGCAGTCATCCAAATGGAAATGGGAAACCAACTTTGGGGATTGAGGAAGGATATGGGAGAAATGAGGGATGAAGCAAGGGGTACCAGTGACCAAATTGGGAAGGTAGACAGCAAATTGGAGCGATTAGGAAGCAAATTTGTGGGGCTTGGAAGCAAATTGGAGGGATTTGGAAGCAAATTGGAGGGGTTCGGAAGCAAATTGGAGGGCACGAATGGCCAAGCCAAAGCAATTAATGAGGGGTTGGCGAGGGACAAGGCCACGTATGAGGCAAAAGAATTGGAAAGGGAGGTTAACCGCGGGTTGAGCGAGGGGGTCGCATTTGTGCACGACGAGGTAATGCGGCTTGAGAAGCGCGGGAGAAGCGAGTTGGAGCAAGGCGCAGGTAACTGGATGGGTATAGAGATCGCGACCCGGGGTATGGGAAAGCCGGCGACCGCCGAAGTAGAGAATTTTATTTTATTAGAACAGGCGGCCGTCAAGGAAAATTAAATTGGCAAAGAAACCGAACAAATAGTAGTGGAAATTGGAATTGGAGAGACCGCAGACGTAGAAAAGCACTCGCGGCAGGAAGGAATGGAAATTGCCCAAAGTCTGTGCTCGCATCCTGATGTCGTGCTGCATAATCCTTGTAAAGATTTGCAGGTGGTGTTGGAGCGAGGAGGAAGAAGCGCCCAGGTGAGTAAGGTGGTTTTTGGTGCAAAAAGATTTTGAAGGAGAGTGTTTGCCGCGAAAAGAATTTTCGCGCGCTTGGGATCAAGGCGTAACCCGGGCGCTCGTAAAAGGTCCGTCGTGCGCGTTATGGATGGCAATGGCGCGCGTGTGAGGAAAAGGTGTGTGAAGGTGAACGGCGCGCATGTACAAATGGCGTCGGAGCGCGAGTGTGATACCGGGTGCGAGGGAGAGTGCACGATAGAGTATGGAAGTGAAACCGAGTGCGAGCGAGAATGCACGTCGGAGTGTAAGTGTGATGAGAGTGACGCGGAGAGTGAGATGGATGGAGAGAGTGTGCGAGAACGCACACCTGGGTTGGTTGTGGCACGTGTGCGGGAGGGCACATTTGAGCGCGTGAGTGGGTGAATACAAGAGTGCACCCCCATGAGTGGTACGGAGTACGTACCAAGGGAGAGTGCGCAAGACGGTGCACGAGGGAGTGTGATAACAGAGTGCGCGAATGGTGGAATGGATGCGCAAGAATGTGCGCAAGAGTGTGTGGTGAGCGTTATGAGTAGACCTGAGTATGAAGCGAAAGATAATGTACGAGCGAGTACAATGGTAGAATGCGTGGGATGTACGAGTAAAGAACGGAACGAGTGGTGTGAGCATGTACATGGAGCATCGACGTTAAACGGGACAGCGTTCAGACCGACGTTTAGCCAACGCGAGCTCCCGGTCCGTGCCGGGCTTTGTGTACTGCGGGAACCGGCGGGGATTGGTGTCGCGTCGCTCCTGTTCGGAGCGTCGTGCACGATTCGCGCCAGACCCCGCCCCGCACGGTCGAGTCCGCGCTTTGCCGGGCAAGGCGACCGGCCCGGTTCGAGGGGAGGTAGGAGGGGTCGGAACGTCGCCCCCTTGTGGTGGCAGCGTTCCACCCGGGCAAGGCTGGCCCACCGCGCATGGGAGCGAAAGGCCCTGCGTAGGGATGGTGCTTTGAATCTCGGCCCGACCAAACCTCCTCCCCTGAACCGAATGCCGGACGGACCCGACCGCAGGAGACCAAACCACCCGTATTCATTGCTCGGCTTTGCGAAGCCGAGCTTTGTAAATGCATTGAGGTACCGAGAGGCTCGTAGAATAATGGACGATTAGGGGTAGCAGTAAAAATGATTGGCAGTAATGTTTGGCAAATTTGATGGGTAAAAATGATTGGCAGTAATGATTGGCAAATTTGATTGGGAAAATTTGATGGGCAAAATTTGATGGGTATATGGTATAGTGGGAGATGCCCGATGTAGAGGGATGGTAAATCCACCATCCCTCACATCGCCCAGGGCACATGAGCAATAGTTTATGGGGTTTTGGCTGTGCAAACTATCCCGGGAGGGTTAGGATAAAATGATAGGGATTTAGAGATGACAGTAGGTAACTGTAGATTTAAGTAGCGACATGATACCTGTAGAGGGGACGTAGAATAGGTTAGATGGTTGTTAATGACGTGGTATGTGCTTAGTTTAAAGGGAAGACAGAAGCACGAAGTTAGAGGGAAAACCAGGTAGATCAGATGATGCAGTTGTGTTTGTGGTGAGAGTGATGAAATGAGGAATTGGTATGAAAGTGCACGGTAGTGCTGGTTATGAAATAAGGCAATGCTCGTGAACGATGTGTGTGTGTGAAAGTGAATGAGCAGAGCATTGTGGACATGTGAGTAATTGTGATTGTATTGAGCGAATGGTCCTGGAGGGAAGGAGGGTGCAAGTGCCACCAGGTGTGCAGGTGACACCAGGTGTGTGGGCACAGGTGTGCAAGCGAAGCACAGGTGTATGGAGAATGGTTGTGTGGAATAGCTAGTATGGGATAGATGGTCTGGAGTGAATGGAGCATGGAATAAATGGAGTATGGAATAGATGGTAGGGAGTATGGGATGGATGCTGTGGAGTGAGTAGTGTGGAATATGTGGAGTGGAGTGGTTGGTGTGAAAGGAGTGGATGGGGAAGATGGACCCCTTCACGAGTACCCGGGGAGGGTAGTTTAAAAGTAGGTAGAGGGAGTAGGTAAATTGTGGTTGGATATTGGCATCTGTGGTGTGGGTAGTTGCACGGGAGTGTTGTGATTGGTGCATGAGTAAAGTGGAATGGCTGGGCGTGTGGCCTGTTAGTGAGTGTAATTGGTTGAGCACTCCACCACTGTTAGTCTGTCGGCCAGGTGAGGCCGCAGGTAGGCTCTGGGAGCCAGTAGAGTTGTTCAATGGGGCCCGAGGATCCGGAGGACGGACCCGGGTAGCCCGACACCAGAGAGGGCGGTAGGGGGAGAGAGCGCCAGAGGGCCATCCCCAGGTAGGTTAGGGTAAGGAGCAGGTAAGCTCGGAGACAACTGCAGTGGCGGAGGTGTGCAGGTGAGCGGACCTGCTGGGAGCGCCACACGACCCAGCCCGGAAATTGTGCGAAGGCATAGGGGGAGGAATCGGGGGAGTGAGACCCCAAATTGGTGAGCACCACAGTTTGGTCAATGGGAGATCGGTTCTTAGAACCACATAGTGTAAGATGGCCAATGGTTTGGCAGGGAAAGACCCCGGGTACAGTAAAAGTGTTAGTCATTTAGAAGTATAGTTAGGATTGAAATCTCTTCGCACCATCTGCATCCACTCACCTGAGGTGATGACAGGACTCCACACCACTGATTTGTGCAAATGTTTGGAATGGTGAGACGCATCATGACTTGGGGGTGACATTGTGCATTGTTCCATCTCTTCCTCCTTAGGAGGAATTGATGATAAATTGGGCTTGATGGCAAATTTGGTTAGAGGAATTGTGGACGAATTTGGTATTAGGGGAGATATGGGGAAGACAGGACAATAGAGACGGGATTGGTAAATGTGTAGAATTTTGTAAATACGTGGTAAGGGCAAGGGTAGAGTAGGTGACAGGGGGGGGTGACGTACAGTAGGGACGAGCTTTCTCCGCTCGCTCCCATGCGCACCTGACCTTGCATTACCTTGTTTTAATGTGTACCCTTGCGACCTTGCCCCGATGCTTGCTGTGTCCTTCCTTCCCCACTCACGGCTTGTTCTTTTGGGTCCGGGGGGAGTGCGCAGGTAGCTGCAGTTGTGTGCCCGAACCGCCGCTGCAGCCTGCCTGGACCGGTACACCACCTTATGGACCGCACGACTTGCGGCCTAGCACCACACACTTATGGACCACGGTTCTGTGGCCAAGCACCACACTGATGGACCCCACGTTTTGGGGCCTAGCACCTCTGCTGGGACCGGCCAAGGTAGCCAGAGGAAAGCTTGCTTGCAGACCACGGTTAAGTGGCCCCTATGCCATACAGGTGGACCACCCTTTGTTAGCCCCTGTTGGACATAAATTTTAAAAAAAGGACGTGTTGTGTGCCTTTTTATTATCCTCAAATAGGCCGCAAGCAAAGAAGAGTCAACACCAAGAACGACCACATCAGGAAACATCGGACCAGCAGAGCAGGGGAAGCAAGAAACAAGGTCATCAGTTTTATTTTATTTTTTTGGATACAGAGTCGAGGCTCGTGAAAGAGCGAACATTTATCAAACAAACAAATCAAACAAACAAGCAAGCAAACAAAGTATATAAAAAGGGGAGCGGTTGACAAGATGGGGAGAAAAGGGGAGGAAGCACACAAACACAACATTTGAGAGCAGGGACATTGGGAGATGTGTGGGAGGGAGAGGGCCTGGGGGGAGGCAGGATAGGTATAAAACGCAAGGACACCAAGGACTTCCAGGAAAGAAGTCAAAAGTCACCTCAAAAAAGTGGATTTGGGGTGAAATTAGCAGGGGTAGAAAAGATCAAGGTTTTGGATTGGGGAAGATAAGAGATAGTGGTGAACAGCCGTTTTAAAGACCTGGAGGGAGGAGTGGGATTGAAGAGAGTGAGGGAGTTTGTTCCAGAGGCGGGAGAAAGAGGAATGAAGGAGTGAAGGTGAGCAGAGAGTCTTGATTTTGGCAGTTTAACCATACGAGGGTTGCAAGGCAGATCTTGTGCGACCTGTAGGAATATTTGGAGGACAGAGCCCAGAGAGAACTGGGGGAGCAAGGCCAGAGAGGAGTCGGTAGAAGAGGGAAAGACCACCAACCTGCCTGCGGTGAGTAAGTGAAAGCCCCTCTGAGATAGCGTCATCGCGGGAGATTCCAATGATTCTGAACGCTTTGGTTTCAACAGCGTGAAGACGAGCTAGGTGTGAGGGAGGAGCACCAGCCCAGAGGGGAGAGCAGTACTCCATTGAGCTGCAGATGAAAGCCTTGTATGTGGTGAAGAGCTCAGGTGTGCCAAGGAAGGACTTCGCACGACGGAGGATGCCCAGTCGGCGACTGGCTTTGGAGGCCAGCTTGGAAATGTGGTTTTCCCAGGAAAGATCATGGCAGATAGTGAGACCCAAAATCTTGAGTGACAGAACTTCTTGGAGAGGATTATTCAGAAAGTAGATGGGAGGGTTGTCCAGTCGGTCTTTTCGGAGAGACATTGTAAGAGTGTGAGATTTGTCAGGATTGAAAGACATGTTCCACTTGTTTGCCCAGTCTGTGATTTTGTCCAGTCTGCAGAGAGTGAGGAGGCTGCAGACTGCCAATCTGAGGGATGAGGAATGGAGCGGCAGAGAGTGGAGTCATCAGCAAAGAGATAGAGAGGATTTTCAAGAGAGTCAGAGAGATCATTGATGAACACCAGAAAAGCACAGGGCCCAGAACACTGCCTTGGGGAACTCCAGCCTGAACAGGAAGAGGAGATGAGAGAACCCCATTCAGGGCCACACGTTGACTACGACTGGAGAGGAAGTCCACCAGCCATGCGTGGAGATTTCCTTGGATACCAAAGGAGGAGGGTTTGGTGAGCAGAGCGGGGTGCCAGACCGTATCGAAGGCACGTGATATGTCGAGGGAGACAGCTCTAATTTCCTGTTTGGCATTGAGGACCGCCATCCATTGTTGAGACAACAGAAGCAGCATGTCTGAGTAGAGTGACCTGGTCTGAAACCAAATTGATGATCAGAGATCAAGCCATTGGAGAAGAGGAAAGATTTCATATCCAAAGCAATGATGGATTCCATGACTTTGCTGATAATTGGGAGAAGGCTGATTGGTCTGTAGTTGCTAGGATCTGTTTTTGCACCTTTTTGTGCAAAGCGGTGATGTTGGCTCATTTCCAAGCAGATTGCAGTTGACCTTGAGCTAAAGAGAGGGTGAAGAGAACAGAGAGAGGGAGTGAAAGAGCGGAAGAACAGGATTTTAGGACCCGCGGGCTGATGCCGTCAGGTCCAGTTGCAGAATCAGAGTCGAGGGTTGACAGCAATTTTTCCACCTTGTCAGGAGGAAAGGACACGGAGTCCAGGAGCAGCTGGGTACGACTGGGTATGGTGGGTACAGAGAGGGATGGGTTTGGGACACAAGATTTAGAGGCAAACACAGAGTTGAGGCATTCAGCTTTTTCACATGCGGAGTCAGCTGTGTAGCCGTTTGAGGTAAGGGAGGGGATGGAGGGGGAACAAACACCAGAAACAGATTTGACCAGACGCCACCAGGATTTGGAAGAGGGAGACAGATAAGAGAGTTCGGTCTTGAGAACGGAGAGATGTTGTTTCCTGGCTCTCCTGAGGGTGGGACACACACTTGTTTCGGGCTTTGTAAAATGAAATGAGATTTCCTTCGTTGGATTTGCTTTCCAGGAGACGAAGGCAAGTTGTTTCTGGGCAACAGCCTCACAACAAGATTCCGTGTACCATGGATGGGAGGAAGGGTATGACAACTGAAGACGAGATGGGATAAATCTGTGCATGAGAGAGAGCAATTTACTTTGGAAGAATTCCCAGGATGAGTTGATGTCAGAGGTGGTAGCGATGGGAGACCAGTCCAGATGATTGATGGCTGCCTGAAGACCGTGCCAGTTGGCCTGAGTGAAATGCCAGACTCGTCGACGCTGAGCAGGCTCCCTGAGAATGGTCAGAGAGAAGTCCACTTTAACAAGCACATGATCAGATGAGCCGATTGGAGCAGAAGAAGAGCAGCAGACATTTTCAGGGAAGCTAGTCATAACCAAGTCCAGAAGAGAAGATGCTCCGTTGACTGAGATCCGGGTCGGGAAATTGACAGATTGTGTCAGTCCCAGTGAGTCGCAGAAGTCCTTTGCTGAGGAGCCATGGCTGGTGAGAGAGGTACCCACACCCAGCCAACTGGCACGGTGACAATTGAAATCACCACATATGAGGAAGAGAGAGTTGGGATGAATAGATAGAAGTAGGTCCATATTATCAGACAGCGAGATGTAGATGGAGTCATCACTGTTTGGTGGACGGAACAACACACATATGAACAAAAGGTGGGAGCGAAGGGGAAGCCGAAGCCAGAGGTATTCCTGGGGGTGAGGTGGAGAGAGTGCAGTGCAGGGCGAGTGAGGAAGAGAGTTTTTAATAAAGATAGCAACCCCACCTCCGATTTGGATAGCAACCAAATCAAAAAGATAGCAACCAAATCAAAAAGATAGCAACCCCACTCCCCACCTCCTACTTTGCTTCCTAAAAAAGGAAATTTATTGCTCACATCACAGTGGAGGCCAGTGTCCTTGGTCCTTGTGTACGGACTATAAAATTCTCTCAAAGGCTTTGGCCTTGCGTCTCTCACCCCTACTAGGAGACATCATACACAATACACATGGACCAGACTTATTGTGTTCCTGGTCGCAATATTCAGGATAATATCTCTGTTGTCCGAGATGTCATTGAAATCTATGAAATTAATTATGAAAGTTGTGGCTTGATCTTCCTCGACCAGGAGAAAGCGTTTGACTGTGTTTCTCATACATATCTTTTTGAAGTGCTAAAATGTTTTGGTTTTGGACCTCTCTTTCTATCCCATATACAATTCTGTTATTCAAACATATTGGCTATCTTAAAGATAAACAATAAACTTGTACCCCTCTTTTGTGTTTGGAGAGGGGTAAGGCAGGGCTGCCCTCTGTCAGGAATTTTGTACGCTTTATCACTTGAGCCCCTCTTAAATACCTTTCGGAAGTTCTTGTCTGGTGTTACTTTTGGAACCAACCCCTTAAAACTATTGCTTATGCAGATGACATCTGTGTCTGCATCAGACAGTCAGAAGACGTTGATTTGATGATGAGTGCATTGGATCTCTTCAGCAGGGCATCATCGGCCAAGATAAATTGGACAAAAACAGAAGTGCTGTGGCTTCAACCCTCTACCTACCCCCTACCTGCCCCCCTATTTCCCCTCCCTCCTCCTCTCCCTGCCAATCTTTCGTGGAGAATAGATGGGATTAAGTTCCGAGGGGTGTTCCTTGGCCCTGGGCATTTTGTGAGGCGTAACTGGGAAGGCTTGTTGGAACACATTGAAGTACTGTTACTGAAATGGAAGAACTTGCTCTGCCAACTGTCCTGCCAAGGTAGGGTACGAGTCATCAACAGTCGGGTCACCACTAAGTTATGGTACAAGGTTCTTTCCTTTCAGCCATCCAAAACTCTGGTGGAGGACATACAAAAATGCATCACCCATTTCTTATGGTCCGGAAAGCATTGGCTGAGACCAGAGGTTCTAAACTTACCAACTGCAGAGGGTGGCCAAGGGCTGGTCAATGTCAAGTGCCGCATCATGGCTTTCCACCTACGAACAACATGGCACTTCATGTTTGAACCATGTTTGGCCTGGAGACAGGTTACAAGCTGCATCTTACGTCAAGCGGGGAAGTTGGACCTTGCACAGGAGCTGTTCCTGATGGACTCGACCAAGATAGACCTATCGATGCTACCTGCCTTTCACCAAAGCCTACTGAATGCGTGGCAAGCCTTTACCTGTCTCCGTGACCCCTCGACTTATGTTCGATCCATGTTCTTCAAGGAACCATTATTTCACAACACGGTATTTGGTGAGTGTGTGAATGAAAGCACCTTCATTCAAAAGTTTATAAATGCCTCAGTAACAAAAGTGTGTCAATTGAGAAACGCCACCAATTAGAGGTGGATCAGTGCTACCGCTCTGGCTTCGACGGTTGGCATTAGATCGCGTCGCAGAGTTGACAGCTTTTTGAAAATGGTGCTTCGCATCTACTGTGCCTCAAATGGCTGGGCAAGCAACCCTCCCGTACCCACCTCTGAATCTTCTCCACCCTTCCCCAATCTTTATCTATCTGGTTCTCTCAGTTTGTAACCGATTAGTTTTGGCCACTCTCTATCCTTTTTTGGGAGCAATCGAAGAGACCCCGTATGTGCAATGCTTAAAAATCATTTTTCCTTCGTTGTCCTCTCCTGTACCCTGTAGATGGCCTGTAGTCCTGCTGAATACCCCTCCCCTTACCCTATTTGGGGGTGGTACTATAAACAGCCTGTGCCGAAACGTGTTGGGGATCTTCAATGGAGAATTGCTCATTGGATCCTACCCACAAATTCCCTAATTCACCGCTTCTCACAAGCGATAAGTGAGCAATGTCCATTTTGTGGCCAAACTGAAACCTTGCCCCATGCGTATGTATGCTGTGACCGGTTAACTCCTTTATTTTTTTCTTTGAAATGTTACTTGCATGGCAATCCTTTGTTTTTGATTTTCCTGCCTTTATTTTTGGCCCTAGTGGGCGGTTCAATTCCCAACAACAAATTTAATTCATTTCTTTCTTGCGCAAGCCAAGTTGGCGATATATAAGACCAGGAATTCAAAGATACGTAATGATTCGTATAGTACAGATGTTTTGGAAATGTTTAAAGCTCTGTGTGTCAAGAGTTAAGCTGGAATTTTGTTGTTGTTCTGAGGTACAACTCTTTGAGAAGCAGTGGTGTGTGAGAGATGCATTTTGCAAAATAGCTTAGGGTCAGTTAGTATTCACTATGTAGTTGATTTCCTTAATACTTGCTTGTTTATTTGCTGATAATTTCTTTATTTATCATGAAAGGTTTGTGCAACTGTTGTGATTGTTTTCTTTGAATCATCATTTGTTATTTTTATACTTTTGTAATAAAAGGACATAAAAACACACACACACTCACACACTCACACACACACACACTCTCTCTCTCTCTCTCTCTGAAAGGACCATCTGGCAAACCCTCCTTTGTACTTTTTTTAGCATTGTCCACAGCATGAATAGAATAAAAGAGGAATGACCGCAGTGTGGGTCAAACCCTGTGACAATATCCAGTAATGGGATGATTGGGAAACGCGCATTTAAAGCACTCTTAAAAGATGAATAGCACGATTGAGAAACACATATTTAATGCGCTTTAAAAAATCAACTCAACACCTCACAGTGTGTTTTGACATACAGTGCGTTCCCACGGGCTTGATTAAACCTTGTTATTCGACATATGATGAGATTTTTCGGGGTCCCTCATCGTTAATAACACACGACCCAAACAAAGCCAATGGTTTTTGTAATTTGCGTAATGTAATGCTCGACTACATAACGTAACGTTACTTACCGTGCATTCTGACATACCATGCGCTCTTATGGGCTTGGGTTTGATGAAACATTGTCATGATTTGATTTTATGGGGTCCCGCATTGTCAATAACACTTTTTGGGATTTTACATGTCGTGATTATTGTGAATACATATTGTGATTGAAGACCCTCATACACCTTGTCTCTCTGAAATAATTGGTAAACTAGAACGGCACTCAGTAGAGAGCAGACCTTCGCCTGGTTGGCCATATCACTCAATGGTGAAGAATCACTTTAAAATTCTACTAGCTGGATCCTGATCTTTACCAAAATTGAATCGATTCTTCCTTGTCACACACCCAACCTGTCCAATAAGTTTCGTCCAAATGCATGAATAACTTTTTGAGATATCCTGCTATGTTTTATTTTTGGCCCTATCTCCCAATGGTTAAGAATCACTTTAAAAATTAAATAATTCTCATATCCGAATCCATATTCAGATCTTCACCAAAATCGTAACGAATCGTCTTTGTCAGACAACCAACTAGTCCACCAAGTTTCGTCTAAATCCGTCGACAACCTTTTGAGATATCCTGCTACGTATCGTTTTGGCCCGATCTCCCAATGGTGAAGAATCACTGAAAAAATTCTAGTAGCCGGATCTGGATCTTCACCAAAGTCTAATCATTTCGTCCTTGTCACCTACGCTACAACTCTGCCAAATTTCGTCCGAATCCATCCACAACTTTTTTGAGATATTTTGTTCACAAACGGACAAACAGACAGATAGGGGTGAAAACATAACCTCCATCCACCTTTGGTGGCGGAGGTAATAATGCGAACAGAGAAATGCTTCGCACTCGCCAATACATTTTTCCCAAATCCACGTTGCAATTTTTCCTGAGCCCTCACAGCATGTGAGACTGTTCAACAATGGGTGTTATTGTTAGTGGGAGAAAAAAAGAATGTCCACAGTCAAAACAACTGTGTTAATGACATTTCAGAGGAATGGCCTCGGTGCTGGGATCAAATTGTCGACAGATTGCTGAACGAAGTGCAATAGAAAAGGATGGAGATTAGGTAAACAATGTGTCTTATATTGGTGGGGTGACAACTTTTGTAATGACCCTCAAAAACAAAAGTACTGTACTATGTTAAATCATGTTGAAACAGGCAAATGATTTTGGCTTTATATGTTATTTATTGCAACTTGTTATTATTGCATATCTATCACAAGAAGAGGGAGAATTGCTTCTTTTTTTTTTTTTTTGGATACAAGACCGAGCGAGGCTCGTGAAAGATAACATTTATCACAAAAAAAAAAAAAAAACGGACGCATAAAACATATAATAAGGGGAGCGGTAGACAAGATAGGGAAAGAGGGGGAAGCACACAAGCTCAACATTTGAGAGCAGGGACATCGGGAGATCTGTGGGAGGGAGAGGGCTTGGGGGAAGGGGCGTGGGAAGGGGGTGGGGGGGGGGGGGGAATAAAACACATGGACACTGCAAGGACTTCCAGGAAAGAAGTTGGTATTTCAAACAAGCGTTACGCCTCGGTCCCCCGTCAGTGAAGTGATGTGAGTTGACAAAGTGGAGGACGCAAGGCGGCGATCTTGGATTTTGACGTGGCGACCCAATTTTCAATAGCGTTCTTCCTTATGCCGAGATACACCCACACACCAGATTAGAAGTTGGTACTTTGCTTATTTTTCAAGATATTCTGCTCACAAGGTTCAGACATACATGGCGGTGGCCATCTTAGATTTTGACGTGGCGACCCAATTTTCAGTAGGGTTCTTCCTTATGCCCAGATACACCCACACACCAGATTAGAAGTCGGTACTTCGCTTATTTTGCAAGATATTCCGCTCACAAGGTTGACATACATGGCGGCGGCCATCTTGGATTTTGACGTGGGTTGCACCCACACACCAAATTCGAATGCGGTCCTTTGCGTACGCACGCCCGGACAGACGGACGGATGGACACACGGACGGAGGGGAAAACCATAGTCCCCCTTTCGCTCCGCGGTGCGACGGGGAACAAAAAGTGGATCTAGGGTGAATTAACAGGGATAGAAAAGATCAAGGTTTTGTATGGGGGAAGATAAGAGATGGCGGCGAACAGCTGTTTTAAATACCTGGAGAGAGGAGTGGGATTGAAGAGAGTGAGGGAGTTTGTTCCAGAGGTGGGAGTAAAGAGGAATGAAAGAATGAAGGTGAGCAGAGAGTCTTGAGAAGCTTGATTTTTGCTTTGCAGTACAAGTCCCCGACCGGTCCAAATGAATGTTCTTGTTCCAAGCAAAAGGGCATATCTCCGTGAAAAATTCGCAAAATGTCCCAAAACTCAAACTTGTTCTGTAACTTGTCATAATAAAGGTGTCAGTTGAATATGTTAAAGCGTATTGAAAAAAGGTGCAGAAACCACATATGGGATGGATGGAAAGGCAGACAGAGGGCGAACCTACCTCCTGGTTGGGGATTAATAAGTGTTTTATACAAGATCCTCCATGCAAATGAAATAAGGGTGTAAATTCAACTTGATGTTAAAGCATTCTCTACTTTGTGCTGTTGTTTGTACAATTTGTGGGTATGGATCTATTACCTCCCCAAGTAGAAGATACACATCCTCTCCACCAGATGTAAATAATCAGACAAATCATTTGGAAGTAGAAGTTGAGTGCATGTGCAATGGCAGCTCCCCTGTGGCACAAAGAGAAATACAGCAATAAGGAGTGAGATGTGAAGCTCGAGGCAAAAAGAGACCACAGTGGTTGAACAGGGAATTAAGGTTTGCGATGAAGGATGAGCAGAAGGAATTTGTTAGGGACAAAACAACAGGACTGGAAACAGGCTCTGATGGCTAAGTGACTAAGCATAGGATTACTACCAAAACAAGCATTCTGAGTATTGCGCTGCAATACATGTCCCCTACCAGCAGTCTGTCCTCCAGAAAACTGTTGGGGAAATTACCAAGGGTTATTTACCCACAGGTTCTGAATCGTTGCCAATCGCTAATTACCTCAGGACGGGCTCACCTGTGATTTGCCCTCAGGACTTCGATTTATACACCTTGCAGACAGGTCAGCAGAAGTACGACAAGAAAAGTTGTTGACAAAGAACCTTTCGAGTCGCTAAATATCAGCAATTTATTATATTTTCCGGTTCACGATCAATGGTCGATGTGTATATATATATATGTTGTTCGGCTTGGCTCCACCCCTCCCGAAAGCGCGCGCTTTGTCGCGCTTTTGACGTTCGCAGACGAGGCTGAGGGCGCGCGGTGCGGCTTGTGGAGAACTCTAGAATAAACAAGAGATATCCATATTTTAAATATTTTCGTTTAATTAACGATATCTGCCAAACCACATGCCCTAGTGCAAATTCCAAAAGGACATTTTAGTAGACTGACATGTTGAACAGATCTGTGAAGTTTCCCGTCGATTGGATCAAAAATGAGGGAGCGGCTCGGTTTTGAAGGTTCATGCTTAAAAACGTTATAACTCTGAAACCATGTGATGCATGACGTCATGCTGGATGACTTTTTTGTTCGTCATGGGTATGCGATTCTGCCTGCAAAGTTTGGCCTCGATCTGTTCAGCCATTGCAGAGAAAAAGGGGTTTTCGTGTTTTCACAAAAAACAAAATTTTTGTGTGATGGTTAACAGGTGCTAACGGATAGTCACCATGGTGTTTGACGCAGAAATGTTTGCGGCGTCCCCTAGTGAGGCACAGTTCCAAGGGTTAAAAAAATCGGAACTCTTGATATTGGCCAGACATTTTAACTTGGAGGTGCGAGTTAATATGAAGAAAGCAGAGATGCAGACATTGGTGATAGAAGCTCTGGTGGGACAGGGCACATGGACAGAGGTAGCCTTGGATTGGTTACCCGAGGAACAAGAAAATGTGGAGCTCCGGAAACTGGAGATGCAACTGCAGAGCCAGGAAAGGTTAAAAGCAGAGGAAAGGAAGGCAGAAAAGGAAAGAGTAAAACAGGAACGAGAACTTGAGGAAAAAAGAATAGCACAGGAACGAGAACTCGAGGAAAGAAGAACAGAGGAAAGGAGAGCTGAAGAAGAAAGAAGAGCAGGGGAAAGAGCGGAGGAACGAAGAGCCGAAAGGGAGTTAAAGGAACGTGACATTGAGCTTCAGAAGGAAATTTAATTCAAGGAGCTGGAGTTAATGAGAGAACGGGGAGAGGTACCATCCATGCCGGCTCGTTCGACAACTAGTCAGAACACCTGGGATGTTGGTAGACATGTGAGGCTGGTTCCACCCTTCAATGAAAAGGAGGTAGCCAAGTTTTTTTTACACTTTGAGAAAGTGGCTCGAATGCTAAAATGGCCTGAGGAGTCCTGGACCATGTTAGTGCAAAGTGTTCTGGTGGGTAAAGCTCAAGATATATTTTCGGCTTTACCGATTGACCAATGTGCAGATTATGAGATAGTGAAGAAAATCATTCTCAAAGCATATGAATTGGTCCCTGAAGCTTACCGGCAAAAATTCCGGAATACCAGGAAGAGGGAGAGTGAGACCCATGTGGAGTTTGCCAGAATGAAGGAAACCATGCTTGATAGGTGGTGTGATTCGAAAGGGGTTGGGAAAGACTTCAAACTGTTGCGACAATTGATTTTGGTGGAGGAATTCAAACAGTGTGTCCACGAGGACATTAAAGTACATCTGGAGGAAAATAAGGTACCAGAGTTGTATGAGGCCGCAACCGTGGTAGATGACTAGGCCTTGACACACAAGATGGGGTTCCACAAACCTAACTTCCCGCCTAGAGTTCGCCAGGGGAGTTATGGTACATCCGGTGCGGAGAACGAAAATTCATGGGGGTGGCCTAGAGATGACTATGAGGACAACTCTGATACCGCCACTTTTAGGGATCAGAAGACTACAGTTCCAAGACAGACTTATCTTCCGGGGGGCTCGAGGAGGACCACGAGTTTTTCCTCCGGGTCTACTTGCGCTTTTTGCAAGAAACCTGGACACTTGATGTCCCAATGTTATGCTCTGGAAAGGAAAAACCAAGAGCGGAGTCAGACAAGTACAACTCCGAATGCATTGGCAAATGTGAGAAATCGTCCTTGGACGACAGAGCCTTGTGAGGGTTCCCATGCCAAAGTTACGGCATCACAGAACGACCTTGTTCAAGAGGGTTACAAACCATTTATTTCAGAGGGGTTTGTGTCACTGGATGGAGACTTAACGAACCAGAGGCCTGTTAGGGTATTGAGGGACACAGGAGCACATCAATCTTTGATGCTTGAAGGCATTTTGCCATCGTCAGAGAAGACGGCAACTGGTGTTAGTGTTCGTTTACAGGGGGTTGGTGGCTATGTTAAAGCTCCACTTCATGTCATCCATTTGCAGGCCGATTTGGTGTCAGGACCGGTCACCGTAGGTTTACAAGCCACTCTTCCTGTCGAGGGAGTATCTTTTGTTATCGGGAATGATTTGGCCGGTGGTCAAGTTTCTGGTAACCCGATGTTTGTTGAAAAGCCTAGTATGGAAAATAACACCGCACAGGTAGAGCAGGAGATTCCGGGTATCTTTCCATCCTGTACCGCGACTCGTGCTATGGGTAGGAAGCGGCCTGAAGAGAAGAGGAAGTACCCTGAAACTAAGTTTCAGCACACACAAGTCAGGGATGGAAGCAATGTTGGCAAGCTCTTTGTAGGTTGACTGAACTTCAAAACAAAGGAAGTTGTTTTGGATTCTGTCTTCGGCCAATATGGACCACTCTTGGAAGTGCGGCTGATAAAAGATAGGGAGACGCAAAAGTCAAGAGGGTTTGGCTTTGTCACGTTTTTGAAAACACAAAGGACGCCAAAGATGCAGAAAAGGATTTGAATGGCAAGGATTTGGATGGTCGGACCATAACAGTAGAGAAGGCAGGCCATAGGTGTCGAGGGGGCTACAGAGGAGGAAAACGTGGAGGTAGTTTCGGGGGTGGCTATGGCTCCCGGGGTGGGAGTAGTAGTTTTGGTGGTGGCCGCAGTCGATATTACTATGGAGGCTCCCAGAGTTACGGCAGCTCCCGAAGAGATGATTGTCAGGGTAGTGGCTGAGACGGAGACCGCTGTTCACGTGACTACAGCGGCAAGCGGTCCAACCATGATTATTATGAAAGTTAGGAAGAGTTGAAGCACTGAATACTGCGGAGCAGCCTAGCCAAGATTCCTACACGGATTAACCGTGAACACCACGTTCCTAAAGGCGTCCATGTAGTGGACTTTCCTACATGGATTAACCGTGAACTCCATGTTCCTAAAGGCGTCCATGTCGTGAATACTTCCAGGCCTCACCACCCAACCACCATGGAACCTGGCTCTCAGCTCGGCCTCCTGGAAAAAGTGCTATAGATTTGCTTGACTTTGGATTTTTGATCACAACCCCTTAACCTTCATTCAAAAGAAACTAAAAATAAAAATCAGAGGTTGATGAGATGGAGTTTGGCTTTGCAGGAGTTCAACTGGGAAATTGAGCATGTAAAGGGCAGGGACAATGTCGTTGCTGTTACTTTGTCCAGAGTGAATTAACTTTGGAAATCTCTGTAGGTTGTTTGAAGTTTTGTTGCTTTATTTTTGGGAAATATTGATTATCGTTGCTCACGGGAATTGATGATTTGGGTGTGAATTTACTTTTGTTTGTTGGGAGAGTTTTGCCTGCAAAGAAAGTTTTCACTATGTTCAAACTTTCTTTCTTGAGGGGGGGAAGTGTTACAGATTCGTCACTTCCGGTGTTGTGGTTTTCATCCACTTGAAACATTTCTGGTTCTCTGTATTATTATTATGATTGAGGGAAATAGCCATTATTATTGTCAAAAGATAAAAAGGTTAATGTTAAATGAAACAGGAAACCAGATCGGGAACCGCGAGACGAAGAAGAAGAGGAGAGAAAAAATGCGGGGCAAAAAGTCGGACAAGAAGCTGGTCGCTTTAAGCTCTGGAGCGAGCGTGGTCGAACGAAAGTCGCGAGTGAACTTGGACTTTCCTTGAAAGGAATTCCTGCGATAGGTGTTATCGCTGGGATTGATAAACCTGCGTGGTCAGGTTTTGCGTTGGGATTCTGAAGAATCATCGCCGGGTCGTTGCGACTTATGAGCCGTCGGCCATTTTGACACTCGCGCTTTGCTCATCGCAAAAGGTCTTTGCTTCCCGTCAGCCTGCTCCTGCTCCTGCTCTGCTGCTCTATCTCACCCTCTCTCTGTTCTCTTCACCCTCTCTTTTGCTCAAGGTCAACTGCCATCTGCTTGGAAATCAGCCAACATCACCGCTTTGCACAAAAAAGGTGCAAAAACAGATCCTAGCAACTACAGACCAATCAGCCTTCTCCCAATTATCAGCAAAGTCATGGAATCCATCATTGCTTCGGATATGAAATCTTTCCTCTTCTCCAATGGCTTGATCTCTGATCATCAATTTGGTTTCAGACCAGGTCACTCTACTCTGGACATGCTGCTTCTGCTGTCTCAACAATGGATGGAGGTCCTCAATGCCAAACAGGAAATTAGAGCTGTCTCCCTCGACATATCACGTGCCTTCGACACGGCCTGGCACCCCACTCTGCTCACCAAACTCTCCTCCTTTGGTATCCATGGAAATCTCCACGCATGGCTGGCGGACTTCCTCTCTAGTCGTCGTCAACGTGTGGCCCTGAATGGGTTTCTCTCATCTCCTCTTCCTGTTCAGGCTGGAGTTCCCCAAGGCAGTGTTCTGGGCCCCGTGCTTTTTCTGGTCTTCATCAATGATCTCTCTGACTCTCTCGAAAATCCTCTCTATCCCTTTGCTGATGACTCCACTCTCTGCCGCTCCATTCCTCTTCCCTCAGATCGGCAGTCTGCTGCCTCCTCACTCTCTGAAGACCTGGACAAAATCACAGACTGGTCAAACAAGTGGAACATGTCTTTCAATCCTGACAAATCTCACACTCTTACTATGTCTCTCCGAAAAGATCGACTGGACAACCCTCCCATCTACTTTCTCAACAATCCTCTCCAAGAAGTTCTGTCGCTCAAGATTTTGGGTCTCACTATCTGCCATGATCTTTCTTGGGAAAACCACATTTCCAAGCTGGCCTCCAAAGCCAGTCGCCGACTGGGCATCCTCCGTCGTGCGAAGTCCTTCCTCGGCACACCTGAGCTCCTCACCACATACAAGGCTTTCATCCGCAGCTCAATGGAATACTGTTCTCCCCTATGGGCCGGTGCTCCTGCCTCACACCTAGCTCGGCTTCACGCTGTTGAAACCAAAGCTTTCAGAATTATTGGAATCTCCCGCGATGAAGCTATCTCTGAGGGCCTATCACTCACTCACCGCAGGCAGGTAGGTGGTCTTTCTGTCTTCTACCGACTCCTCTCCGGCCTTGCACCCCCAGCTCTCTCTGTGCTCTGTCCCCCAAATATTCCTACAGGTCGCACAAGATCTGCCAGCAACCCTCTGATGGTTAAACTGCCGAAATCTCGGCTCTCTGCTCACCTTCACTCTTTCATTCCTCTTTTCTCCTGCCTCTGGAACAAACTCCCTCACTCCCTTCAATCCCACTCCTCCCTCCAGGTCTTTAAAACAGCTGTTCACCACCATCTCTTATCTTCCCCCATCCAAAACCTTGATCTTTTCTACCCCTGCTAATTCACCCCAGATCCACCTTGTTTGAAATTCCAACTTCTTTCCTGGAAGTCCTGGCAGTGTCCATATGTTTTATACCTCTCCCACCACCCCCTTCCCATGCCCCCCCCCCCCCAAAGCCCTCGCCCTCTCTCAGATCTCTCGATGTCTCCATGTCTCTCGGTCCCTGCTCTCAAATGTTGTGTTTGTGTCCTTCCCCCTCTCTCCCCATCTTGTCTACCGCTCCCGATGTTATATGTTTTATGTGTCGGTTTGTCTTTCTGTGTGATTAATGTTCGCTCTTTCACGAGCCTCGATCTTGTATACAAAAAAAGAAGAAAAAAAAAAGCCTTTTTCACCATTCCGACGTCTATCTGGGATGTGTGTGTGTGCAACGCGGAGTTTGAAGATTAACTTGCGGTTCGCCGACTGAACCGTGAACGTTCATATCTGGAGGGCGCCTTTGGATTTCCCATTCCTCCATGAGTTTGCCTTACGCGGTTTTGGACCAGGTGACTTTTTGCGCCGCTTCGGCCGCCTACGCCTTTTGTGCTGTTTTGTCGGTGTGACTGAGCCCGTCATCTAAACGGGGTTCGGGTTTCGATTCGATATCGCTCTGACGCTCGCTGGAGGGGATCGCCTTTGAGCTATAGAGACATTGGGGAGTGTTCTTTTTCACTCACTTGGAGCACAGTGAGTTATCTTACCCTAGCTGATGGTACCATCATAAGATGTGTTGATTGCATTGTTGATTGCTATTATTGTTGTATCTTTATTCTGGTGTGATTTTTAATACAATATTTGTTTGTTGATAACCATTGGTGTGGTTTCACGAGTGATTTTTGACACGGAGTAACACATTATTCTGCCATGGCTCCTCTCGGAGCTCGGAGGTACACCGTGACAAGGGGGTCGGGGAGGACCACGTAACAGGTAATAGGAATAATTCGGCCTACCACCCTATTCAGCGCTGACCGGAAGGAACGTCATAGCCCCGGATCGCGTCGGCTAGATAAAAGACAAGGGGATTAATCCCCCCTTGATAAGGGGGAAGGCCGACGTTGAGATCCGCAACAATATATATATGAATGAATGAATGAATGATCGTTTTAAGTCCATTTTCCCGGCTAGAGCAGGGGTTAGCCTTGCGGGCCCCATGACAATCATGGTTCCCTGTTTGAGGCCATGTTTTTATGGCCGGATGCCCTTCCTGACACCAACCCATGGTCGCCTCTTACGATACGCAGGGATACGGTGTATCTATTCTAAGCCGGGGTACACACCGGGATCATTCATCACAGCAAGCTGGTACTCAATTTGCCGACCTCGGAAGGATGACAGGCTGAGTCAACCCCCCTGGTGTTAATTTAGCGATCGACCAGGATCCGAACCCAGGATCCTAGGATCCCAAGACGGCACCCTAACCGCTAAGCCAACACCAGGCTAAAATGCTATATATTGCAAAATATATAAATGCTATATATAAGCATATATATAGCATCTAAAATGCTATATATATATATATGCTATATATTGGATGGAAATTTGTGATTTTAGGTGACGCAGACCTATAACCTTTGACAAAATTATTAATTTGTATTCTCTGTGTTATCATAATTAAACTTTGGTGAAAATTTGATGACAAAACTCAAATGGTAAAAAGGTTACGGCCCGGACGAACACACGGACGGAGTCGGAGACGGAGACGGAGACGGAGACGGAGACGGAGACACACACACACACACACACACACACACACACACACACACACACACACACACACACACTAGTGATTACAAAACCCTGTCTTCTGCTGCGCAAGGGGCGGGCTTTCCAGAACGGCACTCGGTGGGGCGCATACCTCCACCAGTTAATGTTTTGTATCCCACTGATAGGCCAGATCTGAATTCGGACCTGAAACAAAATCTTATCAGCCTGTTCTTGTCACTTACGCAACTCATGCACCCAATTTTGTCATAAGTCGTCCACAACTTTTTGAAATATCATGCTATATATCGTTTTTGGCCCGATCACTCAATAGTGAAAAATCAATTTAAAATTCTCTGATCCGGATCCGGATTGGAATATTCACCAAAATTGAATCAAGTCTTCATTGACACACACCAAACCTGCCCACCAAGTTTCGTCCGAATCCGTCCACAACTTTTTGAGATATATTGCTATATGTCGTGTTTTGTCCTACCTATCTCTCAATGGCGAAGAATCACTTAAAAACATCTCAGATCCGGATTCGAATCTTCAACAAAATGTAATAATTCCGTCCTTGTCACATACTCAATCTCACCACCAAATTTCGTACGAATCCGTCCACAACATTTTGAGATAGGGTGGATGGGTGGCGGCACCCACTATTGGTCAGAACCCTTACAGCAGATGCTAGTGTTACACAAAAGTTCACAGTTCACAAACAGACACAGACAACCAGACAGGGGTGAAAACAGACAGGGGTGAAAACATACCCTCCATCCTCCTTCAGTAGCGGAGGTAATAAAGAAAATGAAAAAACAGTTATTGCTCGAGAGGAAATAAAGCCCAAGTCCAGATAATATGTCTACTGTAGCACTGTACTTCTCAACCTGGGTGAATGGTTCACCCAGGGGTGAATGAGATCAGGATTGGGGTGATTGAGAAAGGTGGGGTGAATGGGAGGGTAAGTGACAACTGCGGTGAATGATTAGATGGTGAATATGTTTATAACCAGTCGTATAATCTAGCCGCACACTGGAACCAGCAAAACTAGCTGGAGGGAGTAGTAGTTTACCACGACCGACATGAGAAGCCACTGGTATTGGCATCTCTCAAGATAGATCACATCCTATTGCAGAGGGAGCCATTTGTTGAAGCAGAGAATGTGATCCTGCCATGTGTCTGGAAGTTGCTGCTGAGTATATCTCCGTGGAGGAAAGAAGGTGATGGACAAGGTGAAGACAATTCCTCTATCCAATTGCACAATGAAGGGGAGGTGCATGTCAACAGCAGACAACTTAAAAGTTCAATTGCTCGTCAGGCTGAGGGAAGCTCCTTGCTTCGGGCTGCAATTTGACGAGACAACTGATGTGGGCAATGAGGAGGCAGGCCTGGGTTGGACCAAATGTGTGTCTGTGACCAAATTGCCATGGTTGGTGCTTTCAAAACACAGAGTGGTCACACACATCAAAAGCGTGTCTTCAAACTGTTTTCCGATTCACTGCTTGATTTATCGAGAGGCACTGGCTGCCAAACGGATATCTTTACTTGTTGGTTGTGTGAAAAAGGCTGCGAAGAATGATCTCAAAGAGGTCCTCCAAGATATTGCGAAAATAGTGAATGTCGACCGTAAGCATGCCAGTAATCCCTTTTGCTCTCAAAACTGCAAATATATGCGTGCTACTTGCTCGGAAGCTGCTGTTCCATGCAGAGGTCGGATGGCTGTTGAGAGGCAAAGTGCTTTCCCCTGTTCAGGCTTTGAAAGACGAAATGTCTGTGAACTAGACGGAGAGAAGGCTTTGAAGTTTCAGGATGATTATTGGCTTTCCAAACTGAATTACATGTTCTCTATATTCCAACACTTGAAAGAGCATTCTGCAATAAATGTGTCCAAAAATAAATATGACAAAAGAACTTTGAATAGTTTGTTGTTCGAGATACTGACATACATTTGATATGAGTACATGCATTAGACTTGCACGTTTTGGTTTATTTAATATTTTGATGGTATTGTTCAGATATTCTCGGATTATTAATAAGCTTCGACATGTTGTCCATCATTCACGATACAAACAACAACAACAACAACATGCATTTTAAGGCCATTTTCCCTGCTAGAACGGGGTTAGCCTTGCGGTCCCCATGACAATCTTCTCCATTTTGCCCTATTTTCTGCATCTCTCCTTGTTAACCCCCTTGCCCGCATTTCTTCTTCCACCATCTTTAGCCAAGTCTTTCTCGGTCTACCCCGTCCTCTACTTCCTTCTACATTCATTTCCATCACTCTTCTCAACCAGTCACTTTCATCCTTCCTCAACACATGACCAAACCATCTCAACCTGTTCCTCTTCACAGCATCAATCACAGGCTCTATTCCCATCATCTTTCGCAATTCATCATTTGTCTTCCTCTCTCTCAACGATACTCCGCACATCCACCGAACCATTCACATTTCCACCCTTTCCAGCCTTCGTTGCTGCTCTACGTTCATTACCCATGTCTTGCTCCCATAAATCATAACACTTCTCACACATGCAGCATACACCTTTCCCTTCAGCTTCAACGACACTCCCCTCCTCAGCATGCCACTCAGTTCCCGAAACTTCTTCCAGGCACATCTCACTCTTGCAACTGTTGCCGAGTCTGATCCACCTTCTCCATTCAGCATGTCTCCAAGGTAGCAAAATGTTTTCACACCTTCCAGCTTCATGCCGTCTCCAAGATCCAACTCAACATTTCCTCCATCTGCAGCTCCCTCTGTGCACACCTTACATTTGAATGTAGCTGCCACACTGGTTAATGACCCTCTCAGACCACTACATTTTTGATGAACCCACTCAGCGCGCATTGTACATTGAATGGAGTTCACTCCGACACCCTTCCTGCACACAGCACATGGCCACTTCCCAGTTCTTTCCACCCCACCACATGTTTTACCACTTGCCATCACCTTCGTCTTTCCGATATTCACCTTCAGACCTTTTGTCTCCATACATTCCTTCACACTTGTTCATCTTTTCCTTCAGTCCATCCATACTTTCCGCAATCAACACCAGATCATCTGCATTCAACAACTCCCACGGTAAACCCTCCTTTACGTTCTGAGCCAGCACCTCCATCACAGCTACAAATAGTAGTGGACTTAGTACCGACCCCTGATGCACTCCCACCTTCACCTCAAACTCACCACTGTTCCCGTCCTTCGTCATTACAGCTGTGCGCACTCTTTTGTACATTGCCATCACTACTCTGATCAACATATCTACTCTGATCATTTTAACTACAAATCTGATCAACTACAAATCAACAACATTTTGTACATCTACTCTGATCATCACTACTTTGTACAGACGCGCAACATATCTCCACTCCTAACTTCCTCAATGCCCATGTCAATACTTAGCGTGAAACCCAATCGAATGCTTTCTCCAGATCAACAAACACAAGAAACAACTTCTTCCTCTTCTCCATGTACTTCTCCTGCAACTGCCTCACAATAAAGAGCGCGTCTGTCGTTCCTCTTCCTGGCATAAATCCAAACTGCATTTCGTCGATCTTCACCTTCTTCCTTATCCTCCTCTCCAACACCCTTTCCAATACCTTTATTCTATGCTCCAATAACTTTATCGCTCGGTACGAGCCACACTCCAGAGGGTCACCTTTCCCCTTGTATAGAGGGACGAGGGTACTACGTACCCAATCCACTGGAATGTGGCCTTCTTTCACCACCAGATTACAGATCTCTGTCATCCTCTTCACACACCAACTTCCTGCTGCCTTCAACATATCTCCCACAACTCCCGTCGGCCCTACTGCTTTTCTACTCTTCATTGCTTTTATCGCTTCCTCAACTTCCTTCTCAGTTATCTTCTCTGCCGGTCCTAAAACTGGGTTACTCTCTATGTTGCCATCCCATTCATTCTCTGTATACAACAGCATTTCCATATATCTTTTCCATCTTCCTTTAATTCCATCTGGGTCCACAATGATTTGTCCCACTTCATCCATCAAGCAACTCACCCCCATAACCTCACATCTCTCTTTCGCTATCTGCTTTGCAATCCTGAATACCGCTCTCTGACCCTCTTCCGAATCCAAGCTTTCTCCGAACATTTTCCTACCTCTTTCTTTGCAGCCTTCTTGGCTGCCTTATAAATTTCATGCTCTGCTTTTTCTGCTCCTGTACCCTTCGCCTTCTGCCACTCCTTGAACTTCTTCCTCTTCTCGTCAATCCTCTTTCCAACTTCCTCATCCCACCACCATGTTTCCGAGTGCCTCGGTGGTCCTTTTGTCCATCCACATACCTCACTAACGGCTCCCAAGAGACTATCTTTCATTGACATCCAACCACGTTCAAGCTCAACCACATCATCCTCGACCCTACTCACCCTCTCTTTTAATGCCTCCCTTACTGTCACCTCTTTCAACCTCCACACCTTCATTCTCGGTTGGTACTTCACCCGCTGAGCTCTCCTCGCACCTTTCACCCTAATGTCACAGACAACCAAGTGGTGCTGTGAAACAGCCTCCTCCTCCGGGATCACCTTTGTGTCCCGGAGGTGCCCCCTATCTCGCCTACGCACCATCAGGTAGGCAACAGTTGTCGTCGACCCACCTGACGTGTATGTAACAAGCTTGTTATCCTCTTTCTGGAACTGAGTATTACAAATCAACAATTCAGCTCCATCAGCAAACTCCAAAATCCTTTCACCTTCTCCATTTCTCACACCATATCCGTAACCCCCATGAACTCCCTCAAAACCATCCATACTCCTTCCCACATGTCCATTTAGGTCTCCTCCGACCACAACAACTTCCTCATCTTTCACGTTTTCCATCAGCTTCTCTATCGCACACCAGAACTTGTCCTTCTCTTCATTGCTCCGACCAACCTGCGGAGCATATCCTGAGATGACATTCACCAAGAGCTTTCCAATCATCATTTTCACCATCATCAACCTATCACTCACTCTTGTCACACTCACCACACTGTCTACAAACACCTCAGATAACAGGACACCAACACCATTCACGCCCTCCGGGCACCCTTGCCACACAAACTTGTATTTCTGTCCCTGCCTATCCTTCACCATTCTCACACCACTTCCCTTCCATCTCGTCTCTTGCACACAACATATGTCCACTCTTCTTCTGATCAATACTTCCACCACTTCTCCTGATCTCCCTGTCATTGTCCCTACATTCCATGTCCCAAACCTCAGAAACCGATCTCCACTTCGGGCTGTACCCTGCCCACATGTAGTTGTAATTGTCATGGTTCTCTTTTTGAGGCAATGTTTTTATGGCCGGATGCCCTTCCTGACGCCAACCCTCTTGGTCGCCTCTTACGACACGCAGGGATACTACGGTGTACCTATTCTAACCAGGGTACACACCGGGAGTGATTCACGATAATCAATCTAATTAGGAGTTCAAATCAGTTCAATTCTTCAGTTCAGTTCAATCAGTTCAAAGTTCAAATCTCTTTACTCCCACCTCTGGAACAAACTCCTTCACTCTCTTCAATCCCACTCCTCCCTCCAGGTCTTTAAAACAGCTGTTCACCACCATCTCTTATCTTCCCCCATCCAAAATCTGGATCTCTTCTTCCCCCGTTAATTCACCCCCAGATCCACTTTTTTTTTGAAATACCGACTTCTTTCCTGGTAGTTCTTGCAGAATCCATGTGTTTTATACCTCTCCCACCCCCCCTCGCATTCCCATGCCTCCTCCTCCCAAGCCCTCTCCCTCCCACAGATCTCCCGAGTTCCCTGTTCTCTGCTGTTGTACTTGTGTGCTTCCCTCTCTCTCCCCATCTTGTCTCCCACTCCCTTTATTGTATGTTTTGTGTGTCCGTTTGTTACCCTCGCCAGAGGAGAGGGTATTGCATTTGAGTCCGTTTGTTTGTCTGTTTGTTTGTCTGTTTGTTTGTTTGTCTGTTTGTCCGCACAGAATAAACATGATTTTCTCTGCAACCATTGGTCCGATTGACAGGAAATTTTCATCATCGGTGCAACTCCACCTGTATAATTTTTTAATGATAATTATGACGTCATATGTCACGTGGTTCGGCCGCCATCTTGGAAAAAAAACAAAAAACTTTGCACCTCTATATCCCGGAAAGTGCTGAATAGAAAAAATTGAGACATGGCGCATTGTAAAGAGCTCTCCATGGGAAATAAAATATGTTAATGATGATGTCATAGGTGCCTCCATTATGACGTCATAATTCGACAAGTACAAAACTTCATCCAATTAAGATGAAATTTCTTGAGCGCCATGTCGGCATAAACTGGTGTAGAAAAAAATAATGATGACGTCATCGGTCACGGGGTTCGGCCGCCATCTTCGAAAAACCGAAAAACGTTGCACCTCTATATCTCCGAAAGTGCTGAATAGAAAAAATTGAGACATGGCTCATTGTAAAGAACTCTCCATGGGGAATAAAATATGTTAATGATGATGTCATATGTGCCTCCATTATGACGTCATAATTCGACAAGTACAAAACTTCATCCGATCAAGATGAAATTTCCTGAGCATAATCTAGGAATAAAGTAATTAAGAAAAAAAAAATGATGACGTCATCGGTCACGTGGTTCGGCCGCCATATTTGTTTTAACACAAAAGCCTTAAAAACCACTGAAAATACATCCTGGCGAGGGTTTGCAATGTCCGATTGCTCTTTTTCTTGTTTTTTTTGTGATTGATTTTAGCTCTTACACGATCCTCGATCTTGTTTAAAAAAAAAAAAAATTCACGAAAATATTTATGGTAATAGGAGCACTGCATCAGCGGCACAGCCGCCCTTCCAGAAATTATGTGACAGTCAGCCACAGGCTGCATATACAAAACAACAAGAACAACAACGACGACAACTGAAATTGTGACTGTGAACTCTTGTTTAACACTAGCATCTGCTGTGAGGGTTCTGACCAATAGTGGGTGCCTGCCACCTATCCACCCTATTTAGGCATCAATTTATACAGTGGATGAGAATTTTTTGCAGCTGGAAAATAAGATATTCCAGTTGAAATATTTACTTCTGGCTTTCAATTATAGTCTGTGAAAGACACTTGCAGTGTTTATATAGTGCAAGCATGATGGGCGAAATGGCATACTCTTCCATTAAAATTCCTTATAAAGAGATCTGCTTTCAGGATTTCATTGTCGTTGAAATGAATCTCAAACTGTGTGCATTTCATCTTGTGTAATGGTTGCTCAATTGCACATTGCTCCTTGTGGTGAAGCTTACATGATCCCGGTCTCCAAAACATACAGTAGTACGTAATTCAGCAGAACATGGATGGCGTTGGATGCCAGAGCGGTGAGAACTTGAGGTATGATGATTTTCTTGGTTGTGTTTTCAGACAGAAATGGCACAAATAGAAAAAATGTACAAAATTAATCTTTCATCCATTTCACTTGTTTCGTTTTGTAACTAGTAAAAATAAAACATTAAAAATGACGGGTTGGAACAGTTTATTTGACGGTGCAGCCTCGGGAGCGTGCCAAAGTCTGAAACCTTGGCCTAGTGTCAGGTGTGCTAATATCTTTTTTATTTATTCGACATCATACAGATATAAATGAACACTCGTTTTCCTCTACGCGTGTTGCACATCACGTGCAGCAGATTTTACCTCCCTGCACCTTATATTTATTGTTTTCAAAAACGCTTCTGTGCACCGCCCTTGAGGCTCGGTTTGCATGCCACCATCTACCATTCCAGGAGAATAAACATAATTACTCTTTTATGGAAAATGTTTTTCGAGTTTGTTCTGTCCTCAAATACAAACCATAGTGAACACAAAATCGTGTTAAAAGATTGGCCTTTAAAAATACCCTTATGAAGGGGGACAGACATCTGTACAAACACACAAACTGACATTGTTTTATTTTGTAATGACTGCACATTTACAAGGAACTTCAATGCATCTATAAGTAATTGTGCCAATCCCCCGTCCCCCTCATTACATCCCCACTACTTCCAAATACATATCAAACTCAATTTTAAAACTATTCATCGACTCTACTGTGACTATACCGATGCTGAGTGATCCTTCCAAGCGTTCACCACTCTGAGTGAAAGATCTCTGCCTTACTATCTTCTGAACTCTTCTCTTTTTTTACTCTTAAACTGTGTCCCCTCCATTCTGCTGAAAAAATATTCTGCACATTTTTTCTGTATAATTGTCTTTGTCATGTTGTATCAAACTTTATATAACTGTTTGTGACTAAAGTAAATTAAATCAAAATAAAAGATAAAACATGATTATTTAAAAAAACACATGACAACATATTACTTTAAAAAGCTGTTGTTTGAAATAATTGGCAAACTTGTGAAGTTCATTCCCCAATTGATTTATCTTGCGTCTGTATGAACAATGAATAGTATTTTATTTGCTTAATCTCAAACAGATTCAGGCTCTGATCAGTCTGATTACTTGCATAATCCTCCAACCTTCTCGGAGAGTCTCGCGAGATCTCGGAGACGGTGGCAGGGATTTTCGAAGCTCCACACGGTCTCCACGTTTTTCGAAGTTAAGACTGTTCACAATTGTATTTTGTCGAAACTGTAATTATCTTTCGGTGTGTGAAGTTATTGTGTGCAACTTTGGTTGTTTCTCGGTGTTTATCTTTCATAAATTGATCGTCTGTTTGCCGCGTCGCGAGCAAGGCCTTTGCCGCGTCGCGAACGATTTGAAATCGAAGTTAAGTGATTGTTCCCATTTGTATTTTCGTTAAAACTGTATTTATTTATGGTGTTGTACGTATATTGTGTCCCGACGAAGATTTTTCGGTGCAAATCTTTCATACCTGTATTGAAAATCGTGTTAATTCGTGTCGTGTCCTGAGGCCTTGTACAGTGTACACTGTACAACCTTGAGGCTTTGTTTTTCTCTCAGCGGTCCGTCGTTTGTGATCCAATAACTTTCGTTCTCTGTTTTCCCAGTCTTTTCACCCATAGCCTACTTCCTTGTGTAAATCTCAACTCAAAAAAAAAACAAAAAAAAAACAAACATTTCCTTCTCTGTTCTCATTCGTTTATTCATTCTTATTCGTTTGTTCGTTCTTCGACCAAGTGTTTCTCCCCCATTTCCCCAGATAGTTTTCACTGTTATTAACCTTCAATGTTTACACTTTCCCCTCAAGTTATGTATTCCGTCATATATTATAACACCTTTTTCTTCTTCTTCTTTAAAAGGCTGCTTTTGACTTGCTCACCAAATCAATTCATTCCCAAAAAAATATCCATCTCCTATAGTGCCTTTTTTCTACATTCCCTAAACTCTCCTGCACTCCATCCTCCATCCAGCGTCCTTAAACGTATTTTTAACTCGAAGGTCACAAGAAACTCATTTTGCAATAAATGTTCGTTTCCCATAAATCGTACACTTTCTAAAATCCAATCTCACCCCTCCCCTCCAAATCTTCCCCATCACCCCTCCCCTCCAAATCTTCCCCATCACCCATCCCTTTCAAATCTCCCCCCTTGCCCCCTCCCTCTTAAACTACCCCCTCACCCCTCCCCGGCAAGACGCCCCCTCGCCCCTCCCCTCCTAGACTCCTCCCTCACCCCTCCCCTCCAAATCTCCCCCATATCCCATCCCTTTCAAATCCCTCCCCTTGTCCCTTCCCTCCCAAACTCCCCCCTCGCCCCTCCCCTTCAAATCTCCCCACCCTCATTGCTTCTCAATTTCCCCCCTCTCACTTCCCCTCCTCAAAGCGTCCTCCCCGCTTCTTCCCCCTTCCAACTCTCACCTCCATCTCCCCCAACCTTCTGCCTCGCTCTTCCCCCTCCTCAAATAACACCTCATTGTGCCTCACCCAATCACCATCAAACCTTTTGTCCGCCCCATCCTTCCCTTTCTCCGAGCTATTCTGAAATCTCTGACACACCTTCAACAGCTCTCCCTACCTCTTCCACCTCTTCCACATCTTACCCTACCCCTCCTCCCCCCTGTTCTGTATCTGATGCTCCCCCTTCCTCTTCATTAACGGTATGGACCTCAAACATCCGGGGCCTTCGTTCAAACTTAACTGATCTCTCCATACAGGTTGCTTCTGTCAAACCAGACGTGATCTGCTTAACAGAAACTTTCCTCCTTTATGATGTCTCTGATTCCTTAGTATCTCTCCCGGGCTACTCCCTCCTCCGGTATGATAGACCTGAGCCTCGTCCTGGAGGTGGGGTTGCTATCTTTATCAAAAACTCTCTTCCTCACTCGCCCTGCACTGCAATCTCTCCACCTCACCCCCAGGAATACCTCTGGCTACGGCTTCCCCTTCGCTCCCACCTCTTGTTCATATGTGTGTTGTACCGTCCACCAAACAGTGATGACTCCATCTACATCTCGCTGTCTGATAATATGGACCAACTTCTATCTACTCATCCCAACTCTCTCTTCCTCATATGTGGTGATTTCAACTGTCATCATGCCAGTTGGCTGGGTGTGGGTACCTCTCTCACCAGCCAAGGCTCCTCAGCAAAGGACTTCTGCGACTCACTGGGACTGACACAATCTGTCAATTTCCCGACCCGGATCTCAGTCAACGGAACATCTTCTCTTCTGGACTTGGTTATGACTAACTTCCCTGAAAATGTCTGCTGCTCTTCTTCTGCTCCAATCGGATCATCTGATCAAGTCCTTGTTAAAGTGGACATCTCTCTGACCATCCTCAGGGAGCCTGCTCAGCGTCGACGAGTCTGGCATTTCACTCAGGCCAACTGGCACGGTCTTCAAGCAGCCATCAATCATCTGGACTGGTCTCCCATCTCTACCACCTCTGACATCAACTCATCCTGGGAATTCTTCCAAAGTAAATTGCTCTCTCTCTCATGCACAGATTTATCCCATCTCGTCTTCAGTTGTCATACCCTTCCTCCCGTCCATGGTACACGGAATCTTGTGGTGAGGCTGTTGCCCAGAAACAACTTGCCTTCGTCTCCTGGAAAGCAAATCCAATGGAAGGAAATCTCATTTCCTTTCACAAAGCCCGAAACAAGTGTGTGTCCACCCTCAGGAGAGCCAGGAAACAATATCTCTCCGTTCTCAAGACCGAACTCTCTTATCTGTCTCCCTCTTCCAAATCCTGGTGGCGTCTGGTCAAATCCGTTTCTGGTGTTTGTTCCCCCTCCATCCCCTCCCTTACCTCAAACGGCTACACAGCTGACTCCGCACGTGAAAAAGCTGAATGCCTCAACACTGTGTTTGCCTCTAAATCTTGTGTCCCAAACCCATCCCTCTCTGTACCCACCATATCCAGTCGTACACTGCTGCTCCTGGACTCCGTGTCCTTTCCTCCTGACAAGGTGGCAAAGTTTCTGTCAACCCTCGACTCTGATTCTGCAACTGGACCCGACGGCATCAGCCCACGGGTCCTAAAATCCTGCTCTGCCGCTCTATCTCACCCTCTCTCTGTTCTCTTCACCCTCTCTTTTGCTCAAGGTCAACTGCCATCTGCTTGGAAATCAGCCACATCACCGCTTTGCACAAAAAAGGTGCAAAAACAGATCCTAGCAACTACAGACCAATCAGCCTTCTCCCAATTATCAGCAAAGTCATGGAATCCATCATTGCTTCGGATATGGAATCTTTCCTCTTCTCCAATGGCTTGATCTCTGATCATCAATTTGGTTTCAGACCAGGTCACTCTACTCTGGACATGCTGCTTCTGCTGTCTCAACAATGGATGGAGGTCCTCAATGCCAAACAGGAAATTAGAGCTGTCTCCCTCGACATATCACGTGCCTTCGACACGGTCTGGCACCCCGCTCTGCTCACCAAACTCTCCTCCTTTGGTATCCATGGAAATCTCCACGCATGGCTGGCGGACTTCCTCTCTAGTCGTCGTCAACGTGTGGCCCTGAATGGGTTTCTCTCATCTCCTCTTCCTGTTCAGGCTGGAGTTCCCCAAGGCAGTGTTCTGGGCCCCGTGCTTTTTCTGGTCTTCATCAAATGATCTCTCTGACTCTCTTGAAAATCCTCTCTATCTCTTTGCTGATGACTCCACTCTCTGCCGCTCCATTCCTCTTCCCTCAGATCGGCAGTCTGCAGCCTCCTCACTCTCTGAAGACTTGGACAAAATCACAGACTGGTCAAACAAGTGGAACATGTCTTTCAATCCTGACAAATCTCACACTCTTACTATGTCTCTCCGAAAAGATCGACTGGACAACCATCCCATCTACTTTCTCAACAATCCTCTCCAAGAAGTTGTGTCGCTCAAGCTTTTGGGTCTCACAATCTGCCATGATCTTTCTTGGGAAAACCACATTTCCAAGCTGGCCTCCAAAGCCAGTCGTCGACTGGGCATCCTCCGTCGTGCGAAGTCCTTCCTCGGCACACCTGAGCTCCTCACCACATACAAGGCTTTCATCCGCAGCTCAATGGAATACTGTTCTCCCCTATGGGCCGGTGCTCCTGCCTCACACCTAGCTCGGCTTCACGCTGTTGAAACCAAAGCTTTCAGAATTATTGGAATCTCCCGCGATGAAGCTATCTCTGAGGGCCTTTCACTCACTCACCGCAGGCAGGTAGGTGGTCTTTCTGTCTTCTACCGACTCCTCTCCGGCCTTGCACCCCCAGCTCTCTCTGTGCTCTGTCCCCCAAATATTCCTACAGGTCGCACAAGTTCTGCCAGCAACCCTCTGATGGTTAAACTGCCGAAATCTCGGCTCTCTGCTCACCTTCACTCTTTCATTCCTCTTTTCTCCCGCCTCTGGAACAAACTCCCTCACTCCCTTCAATCCCACTCCTCCCTCCAGGTCTTTAAAACAGCTGTTCACCACCATCTCTTATCTTTCCCCATCCAAAACCTTGATCTTTTCTACCCCCGCTAATTCACCCCAGATCCACCTTGTTTGAAATTCCAACTTCTTTCCTGGAAGTCCTGGCAGTGTCCATATGTTTTATACCTCTCCCACCGCCCCCTTCCCATGCCCCCCCCCCCCCCAAAGCCCTCGCCCTCTCTCAGATCTCTCGATGTCTCGATGTCTCTCGGTCCCTGCTCTCAAATGTTGTGTTTGTGTCCTTCCCCCTCTCTCCCCATCTTGTCTACCGCTCCCGATGTTATATGTTTTATGTGTCGGTTTGTCTTTCTGTGTGATTAATGTTCGCTCTTTCACGAGCCTCGATCTTGTGTACAACAACAACAACAAAAAAAAAAAAAAAAAAAAAAACCTTCTTCATTTAATGCCTTTGCAGGAAATTTCACAAATTGTAATAAACTCTTAGAAAGGAAAAGTGGAACAGATTGCAATTCTGAATTTGATAATGCTGTTTCATTCATTAGTTAAAATAATAATTGTGTTAAAAATAATGCAAAACATCTTACCTGGTTCATTAAGTACTTTGCTTCAAGTTGAAAGAGGAAGAACGCCTGAAAGATAAGGGAAAAAATAACAGCAGCAAAAACTCAATTATTGCTCTTCTTTTCTCTTCTCTTCCATTCAATATACACTACATGGTCAAAAGTATGTGGACACCCGAACATCGCACCCGTATGAGCTCGTCGAACATCTCATTCCAAAATAATGGGCAATAATATGGAGTTGGTTCCCCCTTTGCAGCAATAACAGCCTCCACTCTTCTGGGAAGGCTTTCCACTGGATGTTGGAATATTGCTGCGGGGATTTGCTTCCATTAAGCCACAAGAGCACTGATGTTCGGCGATTAGGCCTGGCTTGCAGTCGGTGTTCCAATTCATCCCAAAGGTGTCCGATGGGGTTGAGGTCAGGGCTCGGTGCAGGCCAGTCAAGTTCTTCCACACCGATCTCAACAAACCATTTCTGTACTGACTTCACTTTGTGTACGGGGGCATTGTCATTCTGAAACAAGAAAGGGCCGTCCCCAAACTGTTGCAACAAAGTTGGAAGCACACAAACATCTAGAATGTCATTGTATGCTGTTGCGTTAGGATTTACTTTCACTGGAACCAATGGGCTTAGCCCAACACAACAAACAACATGCATTTTAAAGGCCATTTCCCCTGCTAGAGCGGGGGTTAGCCTTGCGGTCCCCATGACAATCTTCTCCATTTTGCCCTATTTTCTGCATCTCTCCTTGTCAACCCCCTTGCCCGCATTTCTTCTTCCACCATCTTTAGCCAAGTCTTTCTCGGTCTTCCCCATCCTTTACTTCCTTCTACATTCATTTCCATCACTCTTCTCAACCAGTCACTTTCATCCTTCCTCAACACATGACCAAACCATCTCAACCTGTTCCTCTTCACAGCATCAATCACAGGCTCTATTCCCATCATCTTTCGCAATTCATCATTTGTCTTCCTCTCTCTCAACGATACTACACACATCCATCGAACCATTCGCATTTCCACCCTTTCCAACCTTCGTTGCTGCTCTACGTTCATTACGCATGTCTCGCTCCCATAAATCATAACTTCTCACACATGCAGCATACACCTTTCCCTGCAGCTTCAACGACACTCCCCTCCTCATCAGCACGCCACTCTTCCATGCACATCTCACTCTAGCAACCGTTGCCGCGTCTGATCCACCTTCTCCATTCAGCATGTCTCCGAGGTAGCAAAATGTTTTCACACCTTCCAGCTTCATGCCGTCTCCAAGATCCAACTCAGCATTTCCTCCATCTGCAGCTCCCTCTGTGCACACCTTACATTTGAATGTAGCTGCCACACTGGTTAATGACCCTCTCAGACCACTACATTTTTGTTGAACCCACTCAGCGCACATTGTACATTGAATGGAGTTCACTCCGACACCCTTCCTACACACAGCACAGGGCCACTTCCCAGTTCTTTCCACCTCACCACATGCTTTACCACTTGCCATCACCTTCGTCTTTCTGACATTCACCTTCAGACCTTTTGTCTCCATACATTCCTTCCACTTGGTCATCTTTTCCTTCAGTCCATCCATACTTTCCGCAATCAACACCAGATCATTTGCATACAACAACTCCCACGGCAAACCCTCCTTCACGTTCTGAGCCAGCACCTCCATCACAGCTACAAATAGTAGTGGACTTAGTACCGACCCCTGATGCACTCCCACCTTCACCTCAAACTCACCACTGTTCCCATCCTTCGTCCTTACAGCTGTGCGCGCTCTTTTGTACATTGTCATCACTACTCTGATCAACCATTCCTCCACTCCTAACTTCCTCAATGCCCATGTCAATACTTTGCGTGGAACCCTATCAAATGCTTTCTCCAGATCAACAAACCCAAGAAACAACTTCTTCCTCTTCTCCATGTACTTCTCCTGCAACTGCCTCACAATGAAAAGCGCGTCTGTCGTTATTCTTCCTGTTATAAATCCAAACTGCATTTCGTCGATCTTCACTTTCTTTCTTATCCTCCTCTCCAACACCCTTTCCAATACCTTCATTCCATGCTCCAATAACTTTATCACTCGGTACGAGCCACACTCCATAGGGTCACCTTTCCCCTTGTATAGAGGGACGAGGGTACTCAGTTACCAATCCACTGGAATGCGGCCTTCTGTCACCACCAGATTACAGATCTCTGTCATTCTCTTCACACCCCAACTTCCTGCTGCCTTCAACATATCTCCCACAACTCCCGTCGGCCCTCCCGCTTTTCTACTCTTCATTGCTTTTATCGCTTCCTCAACTTCCTTCTCAGTTATCTTCTCTGCCCGGCCTAAAACTGGGTTACTCTCTATGTTGCCATCCCATTCATTCTCTGCATTCAGTAGCATTTCCATATATCCTTTCCATCTTCCTTTAATTCCATCTGGGTCGACAACGATTTGTCCCACTACATCCTTCTAGCAACTCACCCCCATCACATCACACCTCTCTTTCGCTATCTGCTTTGCAATCCTGAATACTGCTCTCTGACCTTCTGCCGAATCCAAGCGTTCTCCGATGGGCTTAGCCCGAACCATGAAAAACAGCCCCAGACCATTATTCCTCCTCCACCAAACTTTACAGTTGGCACTAAGCACTCGGGCAAGTAGTGTTCTCCTGGAATCCGCCAAACCCAGATCCGTCCTTCGGACTGCCAGATGGTGACGAATGATTCATCACTCCAGAGAAAGTGTTTATACTGCTCCAGAATCCAGTGGCGGCGAGCTTTACACCACTCCAACCGACGCTTGTCATTGCGCATGGTGATCTTAGGCTTGTGTGTGGCTGCTCGGCCATGGAAACGCATTTCATGAAGCTCCCGAAAAGCAGTTGTTGTGCTGACGTTGTTTCCAGAGGCAGTTTGGAACTCGGTAGCAAGTGTTGCAACCGAGGAAAGACGATTTTTACGTGCTACACGCTTCAACACTTGGCGGTCCCGTTCTGTGAGCTAGTGTGGCCTACCACTTAGCAGCTGAGCTGTTGTTGCTCCTAGACGTTTCCACTTCACAATAACAGCACGTACAGTTGACCGGAGCAGGTTTCGCAGGGCAGAAATTTGACGAACTGACTTATTGGAAAGGTCGCATCCTATGACAGTGCCACGTTGAATGTCACTGAGCTATTCAGTATGGCACATTCTATTGCCAATGTTTTGTTTGTTTATGGAGATTGCATGGCTGTGCGCTTGATTATATATAGCTGTCAATAATGGGTGTGGCTGAAACAGCCGAATCCACTAATTAGAAGGGGTGTCCGCATACTTTTGGCCATGTAATGTATCTCTTCTGATAGACATCACACATATTGATGCCTCACCCTGCATCTGAAACACCAGGGTGACAGATTCACAGCTGGTGCGAGATTCACACACATGCTAGACAGCTCAATGGCGAGTGCGTTACCTCAATCCCAGTCCAGGCTTATTATGTGTTTAGGTTTTTGTTGATCAGAAGATGTAAAGTGCAGTTTGTGAGAGAAAACTCACAGGCATTGCAGAGCAGAAGATGTCAACATACTGCTTTGCCAGCCTGGGAAAAATGTAAAATCAAGCATGAGCATACTAATGGTTTATTAAAAATATAGGGGCAATATCCATGGGTGCTCACCTGGTGGCATAAAGCAGTATACTACACTGACTGAAGGTATTTTAAACGGTATCATGGCATTTTAACCAATTTCAATGGTTGCTAGAATACAGGGCAGCATTACAATCATACTAACGTGATCATAAGACTTAAAACAAGCAAACAAACAAGTAAAATACCTATTTTGGGGGGCAACCTCCCCCCCCCCCCTTACCCCGCCCCCCATAGACTACCTAAGACCCCGATTTTTTTCAATTCCATGAACAAACTTTGGTACATCATGGGTGGTGAATGTTGTGGTAATGTTTCATCAAAATCGTGTGCGTAGTTTCAGAGAAGAAAGCAAATATCTATTTTGGGGGGGTCAAACATGGACCCACTTTGACCTCCGGGAAACCCCCTTAGACACCGATTTTCTTAATGCTGTGAACAAACTTTAGTCACAACATAACAAATATCATTTGTGCCAAGTTTGATCACAATCCCATCAGCGGTTTCGTAGAAGAAGTTGCAAGTGTTTACGGACTGACAGACTGACTTCGTTCCAGGTGAGCTTAAAAACAAAATAATTGCTGTGAACACGTTTTGTTATAAGTTCATATACAGTACGTGTTTCTGTAATCTTATAATGCTAACAATGTTTACAGAAATAACTTTCCACCATCATCATCCACAATCTTTATCGGCCATATTTATCAGAATAGACAAAACTATGGGGAAAGCCCATCAAAATGACGGGTGTACAAACTTCAACACAACACAGAGTATTATGATACAAACAAGGTTGTGGATTACGTATGATTAATTATTTGCATTAGGATTAGGGGGATTTTTTTTTAATTTTTTTTGTATACAGAGTCAAGGCTCGTGAAAGAGCTAACATTTATCAAACAAACAAATCAAACAAACAAGTAAACAAAGTATATAAAAATGGGAGCGGTCGACAAGATGGGGAGAGAAGGGGAGGAAGCATACAAACACAACATTTGAGGGCAGGGACATCGGGAGATGTGTGGGAGGCAGAGGGCCTGGGGGGAGGCAGGATAGGTATAAAACGCAAGGACACCAAGGACTTCCAGGAAAGAAGACAAAAGTCACCTCAAAAAAGTGGATTTGGGGTGAAATTAGCGGGGGTAGAAAAGATCAAGGTTTTGGATTGGGGAAGATAAGAGATGGTGGTGAACAGCCGTTTTAAAGACCTGGAGGGAGGAGTGGGATTGAAGAGAGTGAGGGAGTTTGTTCCAGAGGCGGGAGAAAAGAGGAATGAAGGAGTGAAGGTGAGCAGAGAGTCTTGATTTTGGCAGTTTCACCATAAGAGGGTTGCAGGCAGATCTTGTGCGACCTGCAGGAATATTTGGGGGACAGAGCCCAGAGAGAGCTGGGGGAGCAAGGCCGGAGAGGAGTCGGTAGAAGACGGAAAGACCACCAACCTGCCTGCGGTGAGTAAGTGAAAGGCCCTCGGAGATAGCGTCATCGCGGGAGATTCCAATGATTGTGAACGCTTTGGTTTCAACAGCGTGAAGACGAGCTAGGTGTGAGGCAGGAGCACCAGCCCAGAGGGGAGAGCAGTATTCCATTGAGCTGCGGATGAAAGCCTTGTATGTGGTGAGGAGCTCAGGTGTGCCAAGGAAGGACTTCGCACGGCGGAGGATGCCCAGTCAGCGACTGGCTTTGGAGGCCAGCTTGGAAATGTGGTTTTCCCAGGAAAGATCATGGCAGATAGTGAGACCCAAAAGCTTGAGTGACAGAACTTCTTGGAGAGGATTATTCAGAAAGTAGCTGGGAGGCTTGTCCATTCGGTCTTTTCGGAGAGACATCGTAAGAGTGTGAGATTTGTCAGGATTGAAAGACATGTTCCACTTGTTTGCCCAGTCTGTGATTTTGTCCAGGTCTGCAGAGAGTGAGGAGGCTGCAGACTGCCGATCTGAGGGATGAGGAATGGAGTGGCAGAGAGTGGAGTCATCAGCAAAGAGATAGAGAGGATTTTCAAGAGAGTCAGAGAGATCATTGATGAGGACCAGAAAAAGCACAGGGCCCAGAACACTGCCTGGGGGAACTCCAGCCTGAACAGGAAGAGGAGATGAGAGAAACCCATTCAGGGCCACACGTTGACTACGACGAGAGAGGAAGTCCGCCAGCCATGCGTGGAGATTTCCATGGATACCAAAGGAGGAGCGTTTGGTGAGCAGAGCGGGGTGCCAGACCGTATCGAAGGCACGTGATATGTCGAGGGAGACAGCTCTAATTTCCTGTTTGGCATTGAGGACCTCCATCCATTTTTGAGACAGCAGAAGCAGCATGTCCAGAGTAGAGTGACCTGGTCTGAAACCAAATTGATGATCAGAGATCAAGCCATTGGAGAAGAGGAAAGATTTCATATCCGAAGCAATGATGGATTCCATGACTTTGCTGATAATTGGGAGAAGGATGATTGGTCTGTAGTTGCTAGGATCTGTTTTTGCACCTTTTTTGTGCAAAGCGGTGATGTTGGCTGATTTCCAAGCAGGTTGCAGTTGACCTTGAGCAAAAGAGAGGGTGAAGAGAACAGAGAGAGGGAGTGAAAGAGCGGAAGAACAGGATTTTAGGACCCGTGGGCTGATGCCGTCAGATGCCGTCAATGGGAAACGGGAACGGGTCAAAACGGGATTCGAAACTAAATAAATGTTACAGCTCAAGAGTAAAAAAGTACAAAGTTAGGATGCCATGAAGGCAGGGTTCCTTCACTCAGAGACTATAGTTGGGCAAAAGATTTGCAGATGCAGTTTAACTATGTATGAGGTAGATGATAAGTTGGCATGTTCCGTTAGTCTAGTAGGAAGACTAGGTCCCCCTGCACCCCCCGGAGATATACTTCTAATCAGTGTTTCTAGATTGGAAAAAATGTGTAGAAAATGACTAGCTATGGCCCCAAGCTGAAAAAATGTCCCACATACCATTTTTATGCAAATTACTGCTGCCATTATCAAAAAAACGATTTTTGACATATCTCAGCCAATATTGCAGATAATTGGAAAATGAAGGTGTCTAGACCCATGTTTTGAAGGGCATAGATCATGATAGAACTATTCATAACATGATTACATGTGTCTATGGTATACTAGTATGCTAATTAGTGCTTTATTTACAAAATAATCACAGTTTTACGAAATAATAGACTCATATTAAGGTCCGTCTACACAGACGTTAACACAAAGTTTTATTTTTCTAAATATTACAACTGTCAAAATAGTCCTAGCACTCAATGTGACCACTCTTCTCTTGCTTGTTTTAGATAAACATCATTAGCATTAGTGATTCTACACTGAGTCAGTCATCATCATTTTCATCGAAATCGTCAGAGTCAAACTCTTCTTCTCCTTCCTCTTCCTCCTCCTCTTCGTGCTCTCCTGTGTTCAGAAGATCCACCAGTGAGGTTGGTAGGATGGGACCACTGGACCACATTGGTTTCAACAGTCCTTCATCAGTCCTTATCCATCCTTGCTCCTCATAAGGTTTTGGCTTTTCGATGATAGGTTGATCGGCTCTTTTGTACAATGCTACGCGGTGGTTCTCACGCTGGATGTGCGGCTTCATGTCTTCCCCAGGTGGCCCTTGCGCACCTTTTCCTCAAAGGCATGGTACTTTTTGATGAGGAGTAGAGTTGAGGGGTCTTTGAGGGCTTCATCGAGGTGCTCTCGGTTGCAAGACTGGGTCATTCTGAGAAGCACAGCAGGGTCAGAGATCATGATGTTCTCCTCCTCAGTGAATCTCTCCATCAACAGCCTCTCCATTGCCTCACACACTGTTTTGAGGCAAAAGAGGGACTTTGCGTAGGCCTTTCCACTGAGAACACCTTTGAGAGATCCACTTGTTACTAGTTGTGCCTCAAAGAGAATCTCTGCATATCCAGAACCACACATCTTGTGTCCAGTGAGCATCCCGATGTAGTTCATGGATGTGTGGAAGGGTCCAATCGTTACTACATGACTAGCAAATTCATTTGGCCAGCGCCAGATGATGGGAAGGGCTTTCATGCAGACACCCAGATCAAATGTATTCAGGACCCATCTCTGACCCACCTCAGCAGTTGCTGCCTCGGAACGCTTCAGTAGCTCACGAACAACTGCGTTGTCTGTGATCGGTTGGTGGATAGGCGTGCAGTAGTCGACTGTTGATTTGCTGGGTGGGGGAGAACCAGTTGCAGAGGTGAAACCCCCTAGCCCAGGCACAGGCTGCAGGCCACAGCTTCCGATGTATCTGATGAAGAGCCAGATGTAGTACTCTTGCATCGTAGTGGCATAGACTGTGTCATTCTCTGCTGGCGGTGTGAATGATGAGCCTTCAGGGAACTTCGGGCCAACGCGAGTAAAGTGCAAGGGTGGGAGAGTTTTTGGTGTGTCGACCTTCAGGCTACGCTGTTGTGACCTATTGATGGTAGGTAGCATTCGGTCCTTGCTGCTCTCGAACCCGGGCTTGACCTCCTGCACCATGATTCCTCCAGCACTGTTTACAATGTTGCTGCCGTGCACACTGGTAGTGGTTTTATTCAAGTTGTCCCACTCACAGTGGAATACAAGGTTGCCCTCTCCTGTCACAATTTGTGGTGTACGATAAGTTGAGACTTCATCCAGGACCTTGGCGAGAGCAGTTTCCAACTCCAAGGCGAAATCGTAGCTCTCAGAGTGTCCAAGCCTGTGTAGTATTGTGGTGAGCTGTTTGCTTCGGAACAGGTGCCTTACAGTCACACAGAGGAGAATGTGCTTTGGTAACTTCCATTTTCCATCTGACACTGCACGGCACAGATCTTGTCCAATGGAGAAGACCAGACGCTTCACCTTTTCTGTCTCGATGCCCTCCTTGCCAGTCATTAGCACGCTGAGAAAGCGGACAAGGTCTGGAGGTAGGATGTCTTCAGGATTGAGCTCCATGTCTTCAGCTGTTGGTGGCCATGGTTGGTCTTTACACTCTCTGAAAGCCTGTAGAATACCCTGGCGAAGTTGGAGGGCAACATTTTGGTTCTTGTTTGTGCTTCCGAGTGTGAATGCTCGTGCGAGAGCATTGGAAACTGTTATGTTTGACCTGTGCACAAGCCAGAAAGAAATGACATCACATTTGTCATGATCAACCTTCGTGAAGTGGATATGCTCCTTGATTGGGTCATTCTGTAGGCGTTTCAGTAGTTTCTCTGACCGATAATTTGAGTTCTCATATCCATTCAGTTTCAGTTCCTCGACATAGAGCAAGCGCAAGGAAGAAAGCTGTAGAACTTTATTCTGCTGGATGACCTGGGTTTGAATGTGTTCCAGTACTGAGTTGAATGCCTTTTCATGGGCGGCTGACATGCAAGCCTGCTCCTTTGGTGCTTCGGCTCTGTGAATCGCACGCTCATAGTTGTAGAATGCTGTGCGGAAAGCTTTAAAACATGACGGATGGTGTTTGGCCTCACATGCAAAGAGGTCTTTGTTTTTCACCTTTCGATGGAGTCGATAGAGACCCATTTTCTCAGCCCGTGTTTCGATTTGCTCCCATGCATTTTCTTTGTTTTTAAAGGATGGGAAGGTTGTAGGCCTCTCAGTATTGCGATGAGCATCTTTGGTCTCAACTTTCTCACAAAATATACACTCTGGCGGGAAGATGGGTTCAGCAGAACCTCCTGGTTTACGAGGAGAGTGATGCCATGATGAGGTTGATGGCCCTGGTTCTGTATCATCTCCCAGACGATGAAAGTGGCGGACAAAGTGCTTATAACACTTGCTGTGATATCCTACTCTTTCTAGGTCATCAGGAAGAGTTGCCGGGATCTGATCACATACTGATTGCATACGACATGGGGAGTCATGCGGTTGGTTGAGACGTCTATCCCGGATCTTTTGAAGCAGTTGCAGTTTTTCTGAAGCAGATCCTTTAATTTTACGGAGGGGCGTGAAATCCCCATGATCAGACATGGATGGTACATGAAGGATGCATGTAGGAGGAGAGCTTTGGGCTGCAGGTTCTACACTCCGTTTTCTTTTGGGCATGCTTGCTGTCGATGTCTACCATCACTGTTAAATGACAAATAAGAAATCACGAATGATGTTAAAAGTGCCTGTGAAAGGAGGCTCTGAGTTTTCAGTGAGGTAACAGAGGTTCTGAGTCATGTTCTACACTAGGGTACTTTTTAGCTGACTAAACCATGTTTAGTGGCATCAAAAGTGCTAATAGCTAAAACATCTAAATTCTTCCACACTAACGTTAGCTATCTAGGCCAATGAAACATTGTGCTAAGTTACTGTAGCTAGCTCAGCTGTCGTGCCTCTTTCTGGTTCAATTCATATACAGAAGTCAACAGATATGTCTCATGTTTGGCATTAACAAAAGTTTAAGTTACACCGACATTAGGAACATACTGTACATAGATGAGGCTAGCTTTAACGTTAGCTAACATGGTGCTAGCTGGCTCAGCTGTTATTCTGCCTGTTTATGATTTCATGCAGAAACTGAAGTCAAGAGTGTGAGTAACATTATAGTTAGCATCTTACCTGGCTAGATTGGAGGATGAATACCAAGAACAACACACAGATGGAATGGAAGACTGAACTTTCAACTGAGGTATTCAATAACATCAACGTTACCAATTGATACGAGCGCGCGACATTACCAATTGATACGAGCGCGCGAGCGCGCATGTTACATGGATGGAAATGTAAAATGGCAGCTATAGCAGCACTAATTTGGATCTCTAGTCTGTCATTTCTGCACTGTGATTGGATAACATAAAAAAATATGTTTGGGAGTTAACAGCAGGAGTTGGTAGATTTTACGTGGGCTGGGTGAGAAACCTTTAAATAAGCAAGTGAAAATCTCTCGCAATACAAAGTCAATGGTGGGAAGAAAAGTTGAGTGGTACCAATGTTACTGCCAATGTCCCGCCCCTATGCAAGACTCAGGAGCATCTTGTTGACATTTAACCTTGAAAATACCTGGGTTTAGACCCCTTATGTACCATGTTAAGTTATCTGCAGTATTAACGTATCCTTATCATTTGTAAAACTGATTATTTTGTAATTACAGCATTAATATGCATACTAGTATACCATAGACACATGTAATCATGTTATGAATAGTTCTATCATGATCTATGCCCTTCAAAACATGGGTCTAGACACCTTCATTTTTCAATTATCTGCAATATTGGCTGAGATATGTCAAAAATCGTTTTTTTGATAATGGCAGCAGTAATTTGCATAAAAATGGTATGTGGGACATTTTTTCAGCTTGGGGCCATAGCTAGTCATTTTCTACACATTTTTTCCAATCTATAAACACTGATTAGAAGTATATCTCCGGGGGGTGCAGGGGGACCTAGTCTTCCTACTAGACTACGTGTATTCGTGTAGGTTTAAAAAATTGCAATAAAGGAGGGTATTTTTTATTTTGACCCAGTGGAGTGAAGTTGTCCTGTTATGTCTGCCATGAGAGGGGCAGAGTTGACTTATGCTTTAGGTAGGGAAGTGTAATTCGTTTTTATTCTCTATCAACCACGCAAGGTACCAAGTTGGGTAAGGAGAAGGGGGAGAACTTTGGATTTGTAGGCAGTCTATGTTTAAGTGGATAACCGGCCCCCTTTACGGCCGACTCTCTGGGTAATAGTCTTGCAGCATGGCACCAGCCATTACAAGGACCCTTGAGTGTGTGCCGCCTTTGGTGCACTGAAAATTTGTCGTATCATTGGTAATAGCAGCACCGGTGATGAAACCGCATCCGCGTGGCATCACCATATTGGTGAAGACATTTCATCTCATTTACCAGTGCCAGACCATGATCAAAGGACGTTCAGATGTGTGGGACATGGTCACAGCGAAGGGGTAAAAGAGCCTGTACACGTGCTGCTCGATCTCTTCTCTCTTTGGTCTTGCTTTCACCACTATGTGCAATCTGCTGTTCTCTCGGGATGCTCTTCTTTCTTTTTTTGGATACAAAGTCGAGGCTCGTGGAAGAACTAACACATAAAACACAAAAACATAAACAGAGACACATAAAACATACAATAAAGGGAGTGGGAGACAAGAGGAGGAGATTGAGGGAAGTACAGAAGCACAAAAACAGTAGCGAACAGGGAGGTTGGTAGATCTGTGGAAGGGAGAGGGCTGGGAGGTAGGGGGGGGGGGGGGGTAAACGACATAAAACAAATGGACACTACGAGGAATTTCAGGAAAGACGTCGGAATTTGAAAAAGGTGGATTTGGGATGCATTAATGGGAGTAGAAAAGGTCTAGGTTTTGGATGGGGGAAGATAAGAGATGGTGGTGAACAGCTATTTTAAAGACCTGGAGGGAAAGGTGGGATTGAAGAGGTTGGGGGAGTTTGTTCCAAAGGTGGGAGAAAAAGAGGACTGAAAAAGTGAAGGTGAGCAGAGAGTCATGATTTTGGCAGTTTCACCAAAGAGGGTTGCTGACAGACCTTGTACATCCTGCAGGAATACTTGGGGGAATAGAGCACAGACAGAGCAGGTGGAACTAGGCTGGAGAGGAGTTGGTAGAAGACAGAAACACCACCAACCTGCCTGCAGTGAGAGAGTGAAAGGCCCTCAGAATCAGCTTCATCGTGGGAGATACCAATGATTCTAAAAGCTTTGGTTTCTACAGCGTGAAGCCGAGCTAGGTGCGAGGCAGGAGCACCAGCCCATCGGGGAGAGCAGTACTCCATCAAGTTGTGCATGAAAGCTTTGATTTCTACAGCGTGAAGCCGAGTTAGGTGCGAGACAAGAGCACCAGGTCAGAGGGGAGAGCAGTATTCCATCAAGCTGTGCATGAAAGCTTTGTAAGTGGTGAGAAGCTCCGTAGAGCCCAGAAAGGACTTCGCACGACGGAGGATGCCCAGTCGGCGACTGGCTTTGGAGGCCAGCTTGGAAATGTGGCTTTCCCAGGAAAGATCATGGCAGATAGTGAGACCCAAAAGCTTGAGTGACAGAACTTCTTCGAGAGGATTGTTGAGAAATTAAATGGGAGGGTTTTCCAGAAGGTCTTTTCGGAGAGACAAAGTGAGAGTGTGAGATTTGTCAGGATTGATTGATTGCTCTGTGTGCAACCCGCTGTTCTCTAGGGATGCTCTTTCAGCGCTCTTGCTGCTACGCTCCCTTTGCCCCACTGGACGCTTTACCTCTCCACTGGGTGCCACGACTGTGGGGTGGTCCATGATGCTCGCTACTTTGTGCTGTGGGCTGAAAACTTGTTCGTGGTGGAGCTAGTTCGATCCCCGATATTGTTAACCTTTTGAAAGACCTCCCCTGCTCACCGTTGTGTGTGAATGGTCGGGTGCTCATGGTGCCATACGGTTCTGTTTTCTTATTTTACGTGCTTTTCATTTTACCAGATCACAAAGTGTATTTATTTATTTCCCTGCATTAGTGTCCGTCTATCTATGGTCTCTGGGGAGAAACCACTCTAACTGCTCGAGAATGAACCCCTATGATTTTGGCCATCTGCAAAGTGAGATTTGCCAACGATAGCCAGGTCAGCATTGGCAGACCATCAACACAACAATATAATATTTTATGAAAACAACTGTGCAAATTGTTAACTTGGTTACGTGAAAGTTAACTTGTGAGAGTGCACATTGTTGATTATGATAACCTTGCTACGCAGTGGTCCTGCTGAAGAGCCAGTAACAGGAGCTCTGTGTTGATGAGGACGGAGAGACACAAGATGCAGACAATAGTCATAATGATTACACTGCGCTGCATAATCACTCCGACATGTTTCAGGTTTCCACTGCCAAATGACTGCAAAGATACACAGGACATCTTATCGCCATCAAATAGAAATGCAGTGGTGAGTTCTATCATTCAGTCTCATAAATGAACTGATCTGTCTAAGTTTTCTACCTCTCCTGCTGATATATATAGTGATCGACATTTCAATAATATACAATCTTCAGCACCTGTGATAAGACGGTGTCACATGTCGTCGTCATGCCCATCGCAACTGAGAGCCCAGTCACATTGATTACCTGGGGATACAGACAGACCATGGCAGATGATAAATGGCTGATGTACCTAATGTTGCACATTTTGCATTCCATATAATAAATGGTTGCATTATCATCCAAGTTGCTTTAGCTCTTTCACGAGCCTCGATTCTGTATACAAAAGGTTGGTCTTCGGAAGAGACCAAATCGCATGCGCCTACGGTTTTACGAAGCTGTCCCGACCTTCACGCACGCTCGAAGTTAAGTAATTGTTCACAATTGTATTTTTGTCGAAACTGCATTTATCTTACGTGTGTGTACCTATAGTGCGTCCCTTGGAAGATTATTATCGGTGTTAATCTTTTATACCTGTATAGAGTGGTTGAGTATTTCGTGCCGCGATATATTGCGGCCTTGCTGTTGTTCTTTAAGCTTCCTACCTGGAGGCTTAGTTTCTCTCAGCGGTCGATTGTGGTCCTGCCACTCTCGTTCTCTCAGGTTTTTACCAGTCTTTTCACCCCATACTTCCTTGTTTAAAACCTTAACTAAAGAAAAACAACAACAAAAAAACAAAACATTTCCTTCTTTGTTCTTTTCGTTCGTTCGTTCTTCGACCACGTGTTTCACCCCTATTTCACCCCCATTTTCACGCCATTCCCCAGATCAGTTTTGCCCTGTTCTTTTTGCTGACATCTTTTGCCATTTTCACGTGAGTCGTGGTTGTCCCTCGGGGCTCCCTCGCCCCGTTGTTTTTTTTTTTGTGAATATTAGATTGTTCTTCATGGTTCTGTTTAAATATGTTTAAACTTTCCAATGCAGTGTTTTAATCAGTGGTATATTACAACACGCTGTTTTTCTTCCTATTTAAAAGGCTCTTTTCAATTTCCTCTCCAACTCACTCCACTTCAAAAAAATATTCAATCTCTTATAATTCTAAATCACGACATGCTCTAAATTCAAATTCCTTCCACCACTCCTCCATCGTTCTTAAATGGATCGCCAACTTGAAAATCACAATAAACCCAATTTGTTATAAATGTTCGTCTTTCATTAATCATCCACTTTCTAAACTCCCTCCTTGCCCCTCCCCTCCAAATCTCCCCCCTTGCGCCTCTCCTCCTAAACTCCCCCCTTGCCCCTCCCCTCCTAAACTACCCCCTAACCCCTCTCCTTCAAAACTCCCCCCCCTACCATCCCTCTCCAATTCTCCCCCCTCCCATCTCCTTCTCAAAGCTGCCTCCTCCTGACTTCATCTCCCTTCTATCTAATACCTCCACCTCCCCCAACCTTCTACTTTCCTCTGCCACCCCTCAAAGAACCCCTCACTGTGCCTCATCCCATCACCATCAAACCTTTCGTCCTCATCCTTCCCTTTCTTGCAACTCTTCTGTAATCTCTGACACACTATTAACTGCTCTTCCTACCTCCCGCGCCCATCCTTCATCTGCCCCTACCGAAAACCCTCCCCTCTCCTGCACCCGATGCTCCCCCAGTAATGTATATATGTTGCTTCTGGGACACTCTCATTTTCCCATTGACTTACATGTTAATTTTCCTCTTAACCTCATTGCCCATTAACACCTCTATTTCTCCCACCCTCATCTTTATGAACCTTTTGTCTAGAGTACCTATCTTTAATGTTGTTCATTAGACCACTCAAACACGACAAATATTTGTTTTCCCTTATAGACCTATAATCCTTCTTCTACATATCATCTGGCAGATTATCTTTGACCCACTCAAACATCGACCCATTCACTTACATGTTAATTTTCCTCTCACCTCTTTACAAACCTTTTAGCCTTTTGACACCTATGGTCTTATGGTACTCTTGCTATCAATGATCCCGAGTAGACCACTCAAACATCGATCCTACAAATATTTGTTTATGTGTGGGAAATAATTTAATTTTTTCATTAACTTTTTTTTACTTTTTTAACACTAACATTAGCTTTAAGAAAGAAAATGTTTAAGTTTGATTCTTTTTCAAGATATTACCATTCAAAAAAACCGGTTTTTCTTTAAATCTCCTCACTTTTGAGAAATGACTTGCGATAAAACTTGAATCACTTCCCAGAAATCTCCATTGTTTCGTTTCCTGTTTTCACACACACCCTGAATTTCCTCGAAATGTCGACAGGCAGCACTTCCCTTCCCGAAATAAATTTTACATTATAAAAGCCATGTTGAATACAGTTTTGAACATTGGGAATCGATGGATCTGAATGACAACATGTCTTACTCCAGCCTTTACTCTGATGAAGAGTATATCAACTCACCAGGACTTTGGTAAGTTTCATTCAGAATTAAAGTGTTCAATGAGACTTTTGTATGTGATTAATTATACAACTCATGACTTAATCCCCCTTTATCATTATTACAGCAATGCGAATATTGTGAATAACCTGGCAGAATATCAAGTTTTTCCTCAAGAGATTCACAACGAACTGAACTTGAACAACCTGCCTGTTTCACCGTTCTTAGAGGATTCATGTGAAAGGTATGATACTTAATAAAATACGTTGGTGTTAAATGACGCTGCCTTAGTGTGTGTGTGTATGTGTGTATGTGTATGTGTGTGTGTTCGTGTGTGTATGTGTGTGTGTGTGTATGTGTGTATGTGTATGTGTGTGTGTGTGTGTGTGTGTGTGTTCGTGTGTGTATGTGTGTGTGTGTGTGTGTTCGTGTGTGTATGCGTGTGTATGTGTGTATGTGTGTGTGTATGTATCTGTGAATGTGTGTATGTGTGTGTGTATGTATCTGTGAATGTGTGTGTATGTGTGTGTGTGTGTGTGTGTGTGTGTGTGTGTGTGTGTGTGTGTGTGTGTGTGTGTGTGCGACGTGCGTGTGTGTGATGTTTTGTCAGGCTTACTTCAGCATAGTAATTTCTCCTTATTTTGTTTGCAGTATTAACCTCGAAGACCAAAATTTTGAGTGGGATGATTTTGATCTCCCAAGGAGTGGTTATTTCCTACCAACCTGTGATACTCTACATTTTCAACTCAACGATCTTGACGCTAAGCTTGATTTTTTCGAGGTAAGCATGTGTGTACGTGTGTGTGTGGTACACCGTTTATAATAGGTACACCATATCCCTGCGCATCGTAAGAGGTGATTATGGGTTGGTGTCAGGAAGGGCATCCGACCATAAATATATCATTCATATATTTCTCTCCTTGCTTTACCCTATATTAATAATAATAATAATAATACATTTATTTTGTATAGCGCTTTTCAAGAAACTCAAAGACGCTTTGACATGGAACGTAAATATGAAATAAATATCTCTCCCCTCTTGTCTTTAACAGAAAGAGATTCAAAACCTGAAGACATCTGCTGTTGTTGAAACTACCTTCGACTTATGTTGGGAAGAGATTGATGATTTGTGCTGGGGAGAAGAAGAAAAATGTTTTAATAATATAAAGATTTTAATGTTTTCAAGATTTATATATATTTGTTTTGTTTACAATTATTTAATTCTTAATTACAAAAAGAGAATAAAGGAAAAAGGATGGGAAGGTGCGTCCCCCTCCCTTCACCCCCCCTCATCCCACCCCTCCCCTCCCCTTGTGTGTGTGGGGAAGGTGGGGGTGGTATGAGGGGGGATCAAGGGTGGGGGACGCACTGGGGGTGGGGGATGATGGGTGTGGTCTGTGTGGGCGGGGTCTGTGTGGGCGTGGTCTGTGTGGGCGGGGTCTGTGTGGGCGGGGTCTGTGTGGGTGTGGCTTATTATTTTTATTTATTTAATTTTTTTTTAATTACCACTAATTAAATTAGCTAATCTGGGTGGGGTGAATAGAAATGTTGTTTAATGAATTATTAGCTTTGTTTTCTGTAATTCTTGTGAGAATAAAATGCCCCTAATATTTCTTCCCCATTCATATCATATAATTTGTAAGTCCAAGGGACTATCCATTATATCAACAATTTTAAATAATTCACGAGTCCATTTTTGTGTATAACATTTTTCAAAATGGCTTTTCCATTTGTATATTCTTACAATATCACCAACTTTGAACTTGGGCTTTCTCAAATTAATCTGCTTTTCATATTCTAATTTTGTAAATGTTTCTGATGGTTTTGATTTTGTTGATGAATGAACTGTATTATTGTAATTATCGACAATATTCTGGATTAAATACACCCATTGTTGAGAACTGAGTTGTGTGAATTTTTTATATAATTTCTCTTTTAAAGTGTGATTAAAACGCTCAATAACAACTGCTTTTCCTTCATTAAAGGTGCTGTATAATTTAATATCCTCCCCCTTAAGAAATTTCATAAATATTTTGTTATAGAACTCTGTTCCCTCGTCAGTCCATAACTTCTTTGGTTTTCTATGACTTTTATTAAATATTTGTTGGAAGGCTAACATTAAAGTATCACCTCTCTTGTTTTTCAAAGGAACAACCCAGGCAAATCTACTCCTCAAATCAATAACGGTTAAAGCATACCTGTATCCCTTATCATTATTTAGTTCGATTAAATCAGCAGACCATATGTGGTCAGCGTCTTTGGAATAAACCTTCCTTCTTTTAAACTTCGTGATTATAGGTTTGTGTAATTCTTTAGCCAAAAGCTCCTCAGTCTTCATGACATCATTAGAGCCTAATAGTTTTTTGAGGAATAACCAAGACCAAGTTTCAATTTAGCACTTATCATTTTTTTTACAATAAACCTATCAACTTTCTCTCTCAACGTAGGATTTTGTATCAAAGACAAATTATACAACATTTCTCTGTCTGCTTCATGTTTTTCATCCAATGTAGTGGTTTTCCCATAAGCAATATCATGCTTCATACACACTTCATCAACCCTATTTATAGGCTTAGACCAAGGTTTAGGATTGTCAGCCTCATCTAATCTTTTATCCAAGTTTGTTCCTGGACCACAGAAAGAATATCCAGGTAGATGTAGTTCCCCAGGAATTCCAGTTGTTGTAAATTTACTTCCTGACAGAAACTTTTGTATGTCTCCTCCACTTTTAGGAGAGATGAATTGGCACTTTTTAGAGCCACACACTTGACATATTCCTTTTTGATAAACTCTATTATTTTTAGCTTTAACATGAGAGATATTTTTAGATTTAGTTTTCTTTTTACATTTGAGACAATAACTCATATTTATTTATCAGAAAAAGTCCGACAGAGTATCAAAACCTTTTTGGTTTTCAACATATACATTTCTATCTTAATTTTTAAAACATAAAGAATCCTTAGGAATGCCTTCACTCTCTCCTCCATTTATTTACAAATAAAAACTAACTAAAGTCAATAGCATCATCAACCACATAATCTTTGTCTTCTTCATGTAAATCTCCTCGCTGAACTCATCTCAACCATTTTTAAAATCATTATCTTAGTAAGAGTTGTTAATTCTTTAATTTCCTCTTCGGTGCGTTGAGATAGATTTATTTGCTGTAATACACTCAATCTTTTACGAATCTCACTGATTTCCATCTTTTTATATTTTTCCTCCCTCTCTCTTTGCTCCCTCTTCTCCTCCTCCTTTTTCTCCCTCTCCTCCTTCTCTTTTTTCTCCCTTTTCTCCTTCTCCCTTTTCTCCCTTTCCTCCTTCTCCCTTTTCTCCCTTTCCTCCTTCTCCTTTTTCTCCTTCTCCTTTTTCTCCCTTTCCTCCTTCTCCTTTTTCTCCCTTTCCTCCCTCTCCTTTTTCTCCCTCTCCTTTTTCTCCCTTTCCTCCTTCTCCCTCTCCTCCTTCTCCTTTTTCCCCCTTTCCTCCTTCTCCTCCTTCTCTCTTTCCTCCTTCTCTTCTTCAACTCCTTCCTCATCCCTTGCTACCCTTGAGCTTGAGCCCCAAAGAATATTATACATATACTCATCTGGATTTTCAGATATTCTTGTATCTATAATTATTTTTTTCATAATCGGATACCAATAAGATTTGTTGACGATTTCTAAAAGAGTTTTATATTTCATAACTTTGAGAAGTTCATTTTTATTTAATATTTTTAACATGTCTCTATTTGTGGGTTTAGCAGTATCAGTATAAGGCCAGTTTTTTATGACAAAATTTCTATGTATATGCTGCAAATCATAAGGTATGTAATACCGAGCACCCTTTTCTTGTAGGTATCCCTGAATACAAAAATTATAATTCTCTTGTGGTCTTTTTCCTGCCATTTATGTATCAGAAATATATGTGAGATTAATATTATGACAGGTAATACCACCCCATCTTCCCACTACCAAATCGGTTTGTATTCCTCGGCTTTCTATCCTTATCTCATTATCTTCCTTCTTTGTCATGCTAACCATCGCTATACTATCATATATTTTTCTTTTCTTAAAATCATGTATTTGTTGTTTACTAATTGTACTTCCACATAAATCCTTGTCCTCGCCAAGCGGATAATATTCTTCTTTACGAGACTGATTCAAATCATGTAGGTCTTCTAGGTTTATTGAAAAAGACCAATTATACCCTAAATCAGGCATATCATACCCCCATTTATTAATTCGCATATTAACTATATGTCCTTCTTTATAAAATTCAATTGTAAGCAGGTAGTTAAATTCAATGAGGAAAGGTGTATGGTCAGTATAACCAGGTGTTGTGGTTGTAAATTTTACTTGTTTAACAAAACGTGCTGTTTTATTTAAAAATATATATTGTGATAAATCACTGAATCTAATTAAGTCATTCGCATCTGTAGGGTTTGGATAATTGATTAATTTATAAGTATTCTTCATATTAATATTTTTACTTATACTATATGTTTGTCGTTCAGCCTGTGCCTTTGTATAATAATTTGATAAATCAATATCCTGAGAGGATTTTCCAAAGATAGAACCATCTTTTCCAACATAAGTCATTTATATTAGATTTAAAATGATATCATAAAAACTTTTCATTATTGTTGAGTTGAAATAATACATATAAACATAATTGACCACAACATTTAGAATTAATTTCTTGAACTTGAAATGTTTGATAAACACCATTCTGTAAGAATTGTATTACTACAACAGGCGGTGGCATACCATAACTATCAAAATAATATTTATCCTGACTATTATGAATACAAACCCAATGAGAACCATTCTGTGTCTAAATTCATAATAATATTCTTTGTATTCTTATTTATATGTATTAATTCATCTCTCATACAAATAACCACATTATCAATTTTTAGTGTTTTACAATACTTAGCGAGTTCTATATTTGACGTTGTATTCTTTCCAAATTGTTTAAACCATTTATCCATTTATTTATGAGAAAGATATAATCCATTACCCCGTTTAGTTAGTTTAACACCCGCTTGAGCGATAGAGGAAAGCATATCTCCAACCAACAATCTAGCTTTATCAGGTAGACTTTCAAGTTTTTGAGCAAAATCTACAATTACACCACTTCCACTAATTTGTTTCTCCAACTCCTTATGATGTCTTTCCAATTCTTTTTGAGCTTTTAGTTGTGCCTTCCTTTCGTTAGCAGTTTTTACCGCTGCTGAAATACCACCAGTCAATGCTCCCGCCACACTTAAACCAGCAAATAAAGGAATTAGAAACGGGAGAAATCCTCCTCTTGACTCGTCTATTGAATATTTCTTCAACATAGGTTTTGTCATTTTAATTTTAAGTGAACCAGTATCATTTCGTGTTTTAACTTGTGTGTGTGTGAGTAAAACATCAATTCTTACAGCTCCTTTTCTTTGAATTGTATTAACATTAATAATACAAGGCTTTTGATTTTGAATACAAGATGTTAATTTATTGAGATTGATTTGATTAACATATACCCCTACCATTTATTTATGAGAAAAAACCTATGTGATATTAATCATAACACCATTATCTGTATTAATCTGTAATTCTGTTTCTTCCAAAAGCAAACAATATGTATTAACTTCTTCATTCTCTCCTCTTTCAATGTATAGAGAAGTATCCACTCTATTAGACTTTATAGTTTCCTTTTGAGAACTCAGGTCAATTGCATAGATTGTATAAAGTTTTTGAAACGCAACCATATCCAAAATAGGATCATTATTACCATTGCTTTCACACACCTTTTGGTAAGACTTGTAGGCTTCCGCATAATTATTTTTTTCCCAATCAATTTCCAATCTATCTCGCAGGTAAAATGTACCATCAAGAGAAACCCGAAGTTGTTTCACCTTAGCATTATCACTCAGTGCATTATTCTTATCAGTACCCTCCTCTCCATCTGGTTTCTTAAAAATGAGCCAGAGGTATCGTGGCTTTCCTTGAAGAACACCTAAATTCCAAGTGTAGGTAGTGTGTTCCAGTTTAACGTGTTGACATCTTCTTTTTAGGTATGATACATTTAGCGGGGTCTTTGAGTTAAGTCTTCTATTTAACATCTCTTCCGTTTTAAGATTAGGAGTATATTCACTAATATACCAACACAAATCATTAATAACAAATTTATTATTGTCGCCAAAAGCATTTTCAGCCCCAAAAAGCAACCTATTTACATTATCATTCCTTTGTAGTTGAAATCTAATTTTAAGACCATACAAAACTTTATCATAATCACAAAATCCAAATATACCTTCCAGAGGTACTGCTACGGTAAAACTATTCTCTACTTTTGTTTCATCATTATACATTGACTTCCTTTGACTATAACCAGGGTCAACATTTGTTCCCGTTGACATATCAGGAATAAAACCTTCAACAGCTCCCTTACCCATTCTATCACTAAACGAATATAGTGTAAATTTCATCATTTCAGATGTAGCAGAGACATAATCAACCGCTTCAACCTCTTGTGTTCCAATATACAGGCGGACACTATCAAACATTTTCCAGAAGAAATCATTTACGAGTGTAGCATTAGTGTTATTCGCAGTCTTAGTGAATTTAAATTTACACAGCAAGAAACTATCAGCGAGATTCAAGTAAGTTTGTTGATTATTTATTTCAAAACTTTTTGTTCCATTTGAATTCCAGTCTGTTCGTGTTATAGCATTTACCTTAAAATAGTCTTCCTTTTTCGTGGAGTTTGAAATGATAATTGTATCATCCAAATCATAGATACTATCAATCGCTTCCATACTTGTATTTATATAGCATTAAAATTGTTGAAACCCTGACCCAAGTATTTTAATGATTTTTTGTCGTTCTTGTGAAGATAGTTGAGTTTTACCTTTTTTAATTTCTTTGATTGCTTGTAATTTATGAGACTCCTTTTGAGCATCTTTTATACTCTTTATAGCTCCTGCAACATTTCCCACGGCAGAAGGAGTTGAACCAATTAGGTCTTTATGTTTAAGAATGGTTGAACCAATACCCATAAGAGTATCAATTATGCCATCTCCTTTATTTCTAAATTGATGTCCCACATCCCGTTGTCTCTTTGGTTTATAGTATCCTCCACCAAGAAACATACCGTCACCCTTATAGTATGGTGAAAGGAACATCCCATCCCCTGTAATTATTTTATATTTTCCCAACTCGTGTTTTTTCACAATAACCATTATTTATTTATCAAAAAAAACTTCACGAAGGTGAATTCTGATGGATATAATTTCTTCATTAAAGGAGATCATACGATTATCTTGATCGGTTATCCTAAAATTTACTCTGTATATGGTTTTTCCTGACACAGGTAAATAGACAAGATTTTTTGGTTCCATATTGAATTTATAACCAATCGGGGTTGAGTATGCACTGAATGAAAATATTGTATTTGTTCTTATTCCATCGTTATAAGCACCATCGATCAAATCACAATGAATTAATACTGAATTTATACCGGAGGATATTTGAATGACATTATCACTGGAAAACGTCCCGTTATTTTCAATCTTTTTTGAAGAGAACCCCAATAGCTCTCTGAACGAATTTTCAATCATGAAATCAACTTTATAATTATTTTTAAGTTTAATAGTTGATTTTGAAGTGTGTTTTTGAATATCTATTACAATATTTTTTGGTTCATCACCTTTTTCTTTCATGAGGCGAGAGACTTCTGAAGATATTTGAGAAATCTCGTAAGCTCCGGGTGAAACGGTTATAGTTTTATATCCACTTCCTGGATTATAACTAAACTTGTTGTTTTTCTCTGTGATATTAAACAAGGTATTATAAGTTTCCATCGACAATAAAGATGCCTCATATGAGGTAAGGGGGTCAAGTTGTAGTGGGTAAGGGAATGATGCTGTGTAATCACTCGTTGTGAAATTAAAACTAAGAATTGTGCTTCTCATCTTATTTAATATCGAATAAAATATCTTTGTATTGACATTTATTAATTATTTTCAGATTCATCAACTGATCTAAAATGGCGGATGCTTCATTAAAACAATTGTTGTTTCCAGCCTTCTTACTACCTAACAACAATAATAACCTATTAACTAATTGTGATGGGTCATTTGGAAGAAAACTAACACCCGAACCAAGCTTACTTAAAGCATCAATAATATGTTTCTCCTTCTCATTCTTCTTCCTTTTACCAGCAACAGAAACTCCATAATCAAGTGCATTTAGCAACTCAATATACTCTCTATCTTCCTCTCTTTCCATATCAAGTGGTTCATAAAAATATTTTGAACCACTGAATCCGGAGTTTGTTAGAAGAAACATTAATCTTGGAGTTAATTCAACATTTGGTTGAGCAGAACTTAAGAACATCAATTTATCATTAAATATCAATAACTTTTCTTTCACAAGATGGAACTGTGCTGGTTCTTCTGTTGGAATGAGACCTGCTCTGGTTTTTGAACCCACCGAATATTCATTGTTTTGAAGAGCTTCCACAACATAATTAGGGGGTTGATTTACCTCCTCCAGTTTCCGAAATAATCCTTCATCATCATATTCTAATTCTCCAAGTTCTTGCTCTGTCATTTGACTAAAATCTTTGAGCATTTGAAGTTTTTTCGGAGTAAATTCTACCGTGGGAACTGTATGTGAAATCGTTTGTTGAGTTTTTAAAAGTGGTTTTAAAATTTTCTCTTGTTTTCTTTCAAAGGCTTCTTCACCAGTTAGTTTCTGTCTCCGTTTCTTCTTTATCTCTTCCTGTTGCTTTACAACTTTTGAAAGCAACTCTTGATGTTCTTTAAACTTTCTCGCTCTTTCTTTGACATTCATCTTCTGTATTTATTGATTGAAAAATATCATTTAATGAATTGTAAAGGTCAATGGGAAAATTTTCCTTTTCTTTGTCATTATAGTGTGGAGGAGAGCTCGGCGGGTGAAGTACCAACCGAGAATGAAGTTGTGGAGGTTGAAAGAGGTGACAGTAAGGGAGGCATTAAAAGAGAGGCTGAGTAGGGTAGAGGATGATGTGGTTGAGCTTGAAAGTGTTTGGATGTCAATGAAAGCTCGTCTGTTGGGAGCCGTTGGTGAGGTATGTGGATGGACAAAAGGACCACCGAGGCACTCTGAAACATGGTGGTGGGATGTTGAGGTTGGAAAGAGGATTGACGAGAAGAGGAAGAAGTTCAAAGAGTGGCAGAAGGCGAAGGGTACCGGAGCAGAAACAGCAGAGCATGAAAGTTATAAGGCAGCCAGGAAGGCTGCAAAGAAAGAGGTAGCAAAGGCGCAGGAGGCATGTAGGAAAATGTTCGGAGAACGCTTGGCTTCGGAAGAGGGTCAGAAAGCAGTATTCAGGATTGCAAAGCAGATAGCGAAAGAGAGGTGTGATGTGATGGGGGTGAGTTGCTTGAAGGATCCGAAGGAAGTGGGTGAGAATGTCCGACCATGGGGTGTGTGAGGAAAAAGTGTGCGCCAAGGAGTGAGTGTGCTGTCGAGAGTGAGTCGGTCGTAGCGCGTATGCGAGGGAGCACATGGAAGCGCATAGTGAGGAGTGTTACAGAGGATGTAACGAAAGAGTGTACGCCTGTGGTGAGTGTTACGGCGGAAGTAACGGGAGAGTGTGCACAAGAGGATGCGCGAGAAAGGTGTGTAATGAACAGGTGCATGAGGAAAGAGTACGCTGTCAAGAATGAGGGAGAATGCACGCCTGTGGTGAGTGTTACAGAGGGTGTAACGGGAGAGTGTGCGCGAGAAAGGTGTGTAACGGACAGGGGCATGAGGAAAGAGTGCGCTGTCGAGAGTAAGGGTGAGTGCGCTGGCAAGAGTGGTGGTGAAAGTAGTGAGAGTGACACGGAGCGTGAGTTGGTTGTGACAGGTGAGCGAGGATGTACACCTGGAATGGAAGGATGCACACCTGGAATGGTAGAGCGTGTGTGGGAATGCACACTTGAGTTGGTCGTGAGGCACGTGGTTGAGTGTGCGAGTGAGAGCACACCTGTGATTGTCACAGAGGAGGTGACCGAGGAGGGGGCGCGAAGAGGTGTGTTGGTGAGGTGTGCGAGCGGCGAGTGCATGCAAAGGTGTTCGGTGGTCAGGTGTGTGACCAAGTCTGTGAGCGGAATGAGTGTACCGAGGTGTGTAAGAGAAGGTATGATGAGGAGCATGGGAACAGCTGGATGTATGAGCAAGAAAGGGGTAGCGTATGCATGTGAGCATGCAGGTGAGGCATCGACGGTAACCGGGTTAGCGGTTAGAATGACATTTAGCCGAATCGGGCCCTCGGTGCGTGCCGGGCTTCGCGTGCCGCGAGAACCAGCGGGGATCCGAACCGCGGCGGGTCCGAAAGGACCGCCGTACGCGATCCACGCTGGGCCTCGCTTTGAACGGCCACGTCCGTGCTCCACTAGGCGGAGCGGGCAGCCCGATAGGAAGGGTCGTCATGGCGACCACTTTTTATTGAGACGTTCCGGCAGGTCGAGATCGGGACATTGGATGGCTCCGTGCCGAGGTGGTACGTGGGATCTCGGCCCGGGTAAACCTCCTTACCTGCACCGAATGTCGGACGCATCCAGCCGCCGGCACCAAACAACCCGCATTCATTGCTCGGCTGTACGAAGCCGGGCTGTAGAAGTGAATTGGCGCACCGAGAGGATCTAATAAGTAGACGGGTGATGAGGTTAGTGTTCTGGACCCGAAATTAGGAAAACGAAAGTTGATGATTGGCAAAGGATTGGCAGAGTGATGATTGGTAATGGTACAGTGATTGGCAGATGATTGGCAAATTTTTGATTTGTTGGATTTGGACGAGCAAAATTTATAGTGGGACCTCCCCGCTGTGGTGGGATGGCAACTCTGTCATCCCTCACAGAAGGGGGGCAAAGGAGCACTGGCTTATGGGGTTTATGGCAGTGTAAGCTCGCCGAGGGAGGGTTTGGATAATGTGTAGGGCCCTAGAGATTGACATTAGGTGACGTTAAGGTTAGTTAGTGACAATGATACCTGTAGTGGGGACGCAGGTAGTTTAGAGTGGATAATAATGACGTGGTATGTGCTTAGTTTAAAGGGAAGACGGGGAGCACTAAGTTAGCAGGGCAACAGGTAGTTCAGATGATGCCGTGTGAGTGTTGGAGGTGTATTCAAGTGTATTGTGAAAAGTGTGTGAAGAACAGGTGAGATTGCACAGGTGTGCAACTGAACAGGTGTATGGAGCAGTGTATGAGTGAGTGAAGGTGATGGGTGTTGTGTTGACCAAATGGTCCAGGAAGGAAGGAGGGTGCAGGTGGCACCAGGTGATTGCACAGGTGTGCAACAACAGGTGTATGTGGCTATGTGGAATAAATGGTAGTGTGGAATATCTGGAGTATTGGAATGGATGGTCGTGGAGTGAGTATGGTGGAAACAATGGAGTGGAGTGGATGGTGCGAAGGTGTGAATGGGGGAAGAGAGGACCCCCATCACGAATACCCGGGGCGGGTAGTGTAAGTGTTAGGTAGTGGGTATAGGTAAATTGTGGTTGGATATTGGCATCTGTGGTGCGAGGTGAAAGAATGGTATTTGGATGGGTGCATTAGTGTTGTGGAAATGGCTGGGCGTGTCGCCTGTTAGTGTGTGTAGTTGGTTTGGGCACTCCACCACTGTGAGGATGTCGGCAAGGTGAGGCCGCAGGTGGGCTCTGGGAGCCGGTAGAGTTGTTGTGGATGGGGCCCGAGGATCCGGAGGACGGACCCGGGTAGCCCAGTGCCAGAGGGCACCAAGGGGTGACAGAGCCAGGAGGGGCCTTCCCCAGTTAGTTAGATTAGGGTGAGGAGCTAGGTAAGCTCGGGTGGCAACTACAGTGGTGGAGGTGTGCAGGTGGGTAGACCTGCTGGGAGAGCTACACGTCACAGCCCAGAAATTGTGCAAGGGCACCGGGAGATGAATCGGGGGAGTGAGACCGCAAATTGAGCAGCACCACAGTTTGGTCAATGGGAATTGGTTTTTAGAACCCATAGTGTAAGTTGGCCAATGGATTGGCAGGGAAAGACCCCGGGTAGTGTAAAGTGTGTTAAAGTCATTTAGAGGATGGTTAGGATTAGGAAGTCTCCTCGCACCATCTGCATCCACTCACCTGAGGTGACAGGTACTCCGCACCATGCCATGTTTAATTATTTATGATGCAAATGTTTTGGATTGTGAGACGCATCATGACGTGGGTGTGACATTGTGCTTTGATGTTCCATCTCTTCCTCCTTATGAGGATTGATGATGAATTGGGTGATGGCAAATTTTGAAGTAGAGGGATTGTGGAGACGAATTTGGTATAAGGGAAATATGGGGAAGACGTGACGGTAGCGACTGATTGGTAATGTGTAGATTTTGTAAATATGGGGTAAGGGCAAGGGTAGTGTAGGTGACAGGGGGGGTGACGTACGGTAGGGACAAGCTTTCTCATTTCGCTCTCCGTACGCATTTCGCCTTGCATTGCCTTATTGATGTGTACCCTTGTGACCTTACCCCTCGCTCATTTGTCTTCCCCCTTTTGTCTCCCACATGACCTGTGCGCCATTGGGCGCCGAGGGGAGCGTGCGTGAGTCCTCCATTGTGCGCCCGGAATTCCCAGAACCAGCTGTCTGCATCGATGCACCACATTATGGACCACATGTCTGTGGCCGAGCACCACTTATGGACCCCATGGGTTGGGGCATGGCCCCTCTGCTGGAACCGGCCATGAGGGCCCGAAATCTTGCTGGCGGACCTTGGCCACAGGGCACCGATGCCCCACAGGTGAACCACACGTAGTCGGCCCTGTGGGCCATAAATAAAATAAATAAAAATGGACACGTTGGGTGCAATTCATTTTCATTGCAAATAGGCTGCCAGTAAGAACATGAGAGAGAATGACAACAACTGGAAGACATAATAATAGCCAGCAGAGGGAGCCAAAGAGCAAGAGATCACCTGCAGGGTTCGGGGTTGTTGAGTTTATTTTCATGCATTGAACACTGATGAACTGTGGTGACTGCACCGATTGGTGCTTGAGGGTGTGTTGGTGCGTTATAGGTGCTTTCATGGTGCATTGATGCAGAGCAGACTGTCTCCCCCCAGAAAGAACAATTACAGGTCCTGGGTTAGTTTTGTAAATAAAAGTAGTGTCAACTGTAAATAATGCTCCCCACCGTCAGTGTGTCGTTTGAAGACCATTCCGCAATTCGGTTAACTGTGGGCATAAGTCTGTTAGGCAGGGTGCAATGGAGCAGCGGGACACATTTATTTATGTTTTAAAACTGTCGCACTCAGGGTCAGGTTAAAAGTAGAGGGAACTACACCTACGTGTCACACTAAATAAAAAAGTTGTAGGGCCGGGCTGTGCCTAAGAGGAGGAGGGTGCAGTGTTGTGGATATGAGGATTGTGTTTTTTTTATTGTGTGCTTTATTATTATTATTGTTTATCCTGCACCTCCTGCCTCCGGAGCTGTGTGAGGGTCAAAGGGCGTCCCATAATTAGTCCAAGAGCATGCACGTCAGCCCATCATAGAATACCCCTGTTCGATAGTTATATCTTATTATGTGTTTTAGGGTAAGGCTGTGTCTCCCATTAATTGAAATACTCCATTGCACCAGTGAAAGAGATAGATTCCCTTCATTCCCATTCCCAAAACTTTCATTTCCCCTTTCGTCATTGCCAGGCCTTGAGTGCCATTGCTAATTACCTCCCCTCCAATTGCCGCCATTGACCACGAGGCAGGGTCGGAGAATAAAGGCGTGTCTCCACCTCGTCATAGAGGGGAGGAGTGAGCCAGCCCCACTCGACCAACCATGAGCCAGGGGTTTGGCTAGAGAGGGCGGAGGAAGAGCGATCGGGGAGGTTCGCAAAGGTTGAGGGGCGGGGCCTATATAACCCACGGCAGGGCGTTTCCCGAAGAGATGAGCTTTTACAGAGAGACGAGAGGGAGTCCAAGCAGTTGGGTCCAAGAGAGGCGCTTTGAGTTGAGTCCGAGAGAAGTCCAGAGTTGAGCTGCAGCTCGAGCCACCGAAACTGCACTTACTGCAGCTCGAGCCACCGAAACTGCATTTACTGCAGCTGGAGCCACCGAAACTGCAGCCACAGCAGCGTGAGGCCTGGACGGCAGTTTGGAGCAGGGCCGCGAAGGAACGGCGGCTGCCCAACGAGTCGATCGGCTGCAGGACCAGTTGGACCTCCCTATCCCGCCAGCCATCCACCAGCCATCCACCTGCCATCCCTATCATCATTCCCCATGTGGGTCGTCTTTGTTTGTTCTGTCCTGGGTAGAAAATTAAGCTTGTATAAGCTAAGGATTTCACTGTGTCACCTGCGTCTCATGTGCCTGTAAATAAACGAGACTGCTTTCTTCCTGCTTATATGTGTAAATAATAAACCCAGTTACTCTTCTGTACGTCTTCTTCCTCTTTGCATATGGTCGCTTTAGAGTTTTCCATATTGAGCAGCTGCGGTGCGATACGGCCAACGTTTGGGGTGAATCGTGTTAGTCGGGGAATAACTGTTCGGCCGCGGTTACACCACCGCTCGGTCAAAATAACATCTTAACCGCGTCCGTAACAATACACACACACACATGTACGCACACGTACACACACATGTACACCGACATGCATATACACATACACACATATACACATATGTATACACACACATGCACACACATACACATATACACACACAGACACATATACACAACACACACACACACACACACACACACACACACACACACACACACACACACACACACACACACACACACACACACACACACACACCCACACACCCACACTAGGGTGGTCCTTGTTCCTCAACATTCGGATTTTCTAAGCTCCAACCCCCGGGATTCATTGGAATAGTCGAGAAAACTCTCGTGGTGAACTTATTTTCCAATCGGACAACATTTACCCCTCCCTCATCGACCTTGAAGTTTCACCCTGAGGAATAAAAACAACAATCCTTGAAAAAAAAAATTTGTGCCATTTATTCCCAAAATGTTAGCTTATAACACACAACATACAGTATTTTATAAATGGTTACCTCATTACACAGTTAAATGTATTAAACTATAACAAAAATATTAAGCAAAATGTCCCACAAGGCTCCTAGGCCCGTCCGACTTAGTGCTCCTGCTCCTGCTGGGCCGCCACACCAGCAGCCACGGTCTTCTTTCTGGAGTCCGGGAACTCCGCGCGATGACGAGAGACAACTTGGAGGAGAAATTGCAGTTGCTCATCATCCTGAGTTAGCATTCGGTTGTATTCCTGGATGAGGGCAACAGTCGCCTGTACGCGAAAGCCTGGACACTGGCTCCGGAGGCCGCAGCTGCCCCTCGACACGACCTGCAACTGCTGAAGGATTTGACGACCTACATGGACGCCAACCGGGA